>NC_037345.1:55626239-55931807 GCF_002263795.3 Bos taurus
CAGTTATATCCTGTCAATCTTTCCGCCTTCCTCATAAACCACTCCAGTCCTTACTCTGCTATCCTGCCATGGGGGCTCTTTCTGCCTGGAAAGTGACCCATGCTGCCTCTCTTGAAGATCTTACCTCCAAGGACTTTCCACCAGTGTCCCTCCTACATCGTCACCTCCCTACTCTCATATCTGTCTACCCGCCTCCAGCACCACCCGCGTCATAGAATAAGCTCTAGGAGGGCAGTGGGCTTAGTTGCCCTGCTCACCATTGTATCCATGATCTTGGGCCCAATGTGTGACATAGTTCAGTTCAGTCGCTCAGTCGTGTTCGACTATTTGAGACCCCATGGACCGCAGCACGCCAGGCCTCCCTGTCCATCACCAACTCCCGGAGTTTACTCAAACTCATGTCCATTGAGTCGGTGATGCCATTCAACAATCTCATTCTCTCGTCCCGTCTCCTCCTGCCTTCAATCTTTCCACAATGAATGTAGAAAAAACGGATAGAAAGGAGACAGACAGGTGAGGCGGGCAGGACAGACAGATGAGATGGAAGGTGGTGCAGACAGACAGAAGCTGCAATAGGAGGGGTCACTAACCCAACAGCCGTGTGGGGTCTGAGGGAAGGGGAGCGAGACAGGACCCGAGGCGGGTGGGCAGGCGCGCGCGCGCCGGGCCCCGCTTCCGCAGGGAGCGCTCGTCGCCGGGGCGTGGCCTCGCGAAGCCCCGCCCTCCTCGCCGGCGACCGGCAGGCGGGTGCCTCGCAGCGGCGGCGCGGACATGGCTGCGCTGGTGGAGCCGCTGGGGCTGGAGCGGGGTAAGTGCGCCCCGCGGCCCTGCCCACCCGGCCCCGGGTCTGCATCCCGGTATCCCGCCCCTCCCCCGGCAAGACCCCGGCGGGTGGGCGGGCCCGGCGGGAGTGGGCGGGGCGGGGCGCCGAGAGTCGGGCCGTCGGAGAGTGTGGGAGGGTCCGTGGGCGAGCGGGCCGGGGAGAGGGCGCCCGCTGCACGCACACCTCTGCGCGGGTGTCTATGGGGATCCCGGGCACGCAGGGCGCCCAGCTGGCCGCAGTCTCTCCTCTGCCACCTGCGGCGACTCTGCGGGCGTCCGGCCGGGACGCGGCTGTTCTTCCCCGGGTCTGCGTTCGTCCTGACTTGGTCTCTGGCCGCAATCTCTCCGTGTTCTCTGCGTCTTCGCGTCTCTGACTGTGTGTGTCTGTGCGCCCCGCCCCCGCCCCGCAGAAGTGTCCCGGGCGGTGGAGCTCCTCGAGCGGCTCCAGCGCAGCGGGGAGCTGCCCCCGCAGAAGCTGCAGGCCCTCCAGCGAGTCCTGCAGAGCCGCTTCTGCTCTGCCATCCGAGAGGTGAGAGCACCGCGGCGCCGGGGTACGGGGCGGGCGGCCGTGGTCCTCCTCCTGGTCTCCCCGAGCCGAGGGACTACGCCTCCCAGCAGCGACCGGGGCGGCGCTCCTGGGGGTTGCGGGGGTGGTGCCCGCGCTTCAGCTCAGGGGTTCTTCGGGAGTTGTAGTTTCCGTGGCCTCGGGATTGCGGGGGCGGGGCGGACCCTTGTGTGGGAGGGTCTGCGGGCCTGGACGCCTGTGCTGAGGAGCTGGGCTGGCGGCTCCCTGAGGCAGGGCTGCGTCCTCACCAGGTGTATGAGCAGCTCTACGACACGCTGGACATCACCGGCAGTGCTGAGATCCGGGCCCACGCCACGGCCAAGGTAGGCTCCCCCCACCCCACGGCTCATGGTATCCACTGAATCTCATGGTCCAGCTCAGCGTCTTCCCAAAGCCAGTCATTCCTGTTTCCTCCTTCATGATGTTTGCCATATCTATCACCTTTACTAGTATTTATAATGTATTTTGAAGAGTCTCACATTTGTAGCTTCAATGTCATATAAAAGTATCTTTGAAAGTGAAAAGAGAAAGTTTTAGTCACTGAGTCGTGTTCGACTCTTTGTGATCCAATGGACTGTAGCCCACTGGGCTCCTCTGTCCATGGAATTCTCCTGGCAATTAGCAAGTACAGTTAGAAACTAGTATGAAATGCCTGACCAGAAGATAACTTTAAACCTTTACATGATGAAAACAATGAAGTTGGGTTAAACACTGAAATCTTACTTAGCCACGGTTAGATGCTGTTTGCTTGCTCGAGGCTTGAGACTCTCTGTCCAGGCCTTTTTTTCTCTCTGTAAAAAGGTGAGATTGGCAAAAAAAGTGAGATTCAAGACACACACACACCAGATGGAGACTTTCTCTTTGAAAGTGAAGTGTCCAAAGTGACTAAATCTGACGTCCTGTCACCAGAGTGATCTTGTGTTGACTTGTGTGGCCGGTGCCCCATTCTTGAGGAAAGCTCCCTGGCCAAATCCCTTTCCTGGGCAGGGGCCTAGCCTCTACCTGAATGCGTATGCCCATTGTGGGGGGTCCTCACCTCCCAAGGCTTTCTCTTTCCCAGGCCACGGTGGCCGCCTTCACAGCCAGTGAGGGCCATGCACATCCCAGGGTAGTGGAACTGCCCAAGACGGATGAGGGCCTGGGCTTCAACATCATGGGGGGCAAGGAGCAGAATTCACCTATCTACATCTCCCGTGTCATCCCTGGGGGTGTGGCTGACCGCCACGGAGGCCTGAAGCGTGGGGACCAGCTGCTGTCAGTGAATGGTGTGGTGAGTTGGGGGCTGAGGCAGGGCTGGGGGCCATAGTCTGCCCAAGGTAGCAGAGTCCCTGTTTTTCATATTCACTCAACACACTGAACACTGCCTCTGTGTCTCACCCTGTTCTGGGCTTTGCTGTAGACCCTGAGAGTAACTAGGGGTTTTCCCAGGTGGCTCAGTGGTAAAGAATCCGCCTGCCAATGCAGGAGCCCCAGGTTTGATCCTTGGGTCAGGAAGATCCCCTGGAGAAGGAAATGGAAACGCACTCCAGTGATCTTGCCTGAAGAATCCCATGGATAGAGGAGCCTGGCGGGCTACAGTCCATAGGGTTGCAAAGAGTTGGACACGACTGAAGCAACTTAGCATGCACACATACTGAGAGTAACTGGCCTCTGCTGCTACTTCCAAGGACACCCTCTCTGGTGAGGGAGATAGACCCTGGCTGAAATAATCCTAAACCAGGGAGAGAATGAGAAAGCACAGAGCACTGTGAGAGCCCAGATGTGGCACCAGACCAGTGTAGATGAGGGAAGTTTTTGGAGATTAAGAACATTTGAGTTTGTTGTTGTTGTTTTTTTGGCTGCTCTAGGTCTTGGTTGCAGCATGTGGGATCTAGTTCTCTGACCAGGGAGTGAGCCTGGGCTCCCTCCATTGGGAGCACAGAGTCTTAGCCACTGGACCACCAGGGAAGTCCCCTTGAATTGGGTTTTGAAGGATGAGTAGGAGTTGGTGAAGAGTGTTAGGTTGAAGGTACTGTAGGCAGGGACTGTGACTCTGCACTCCTATGAGCTGAAGAGAAAAGGCTTGGTTCTGATGGACTAGGGCATGCAGATAATTAAAACCACTGTGGTTAGAGTAGAAGGAGGCAGAGCTTGGGGCCAGCTTGGGAGGACTGTGAGCAGTGGAAGGCTGCTCAGCCTGGAAGTATAGAAAGACCCCCTTGGGACTCTGGGGAATAAGAGACTGGGGGGAATAAGACACTGGAGGCCAGAACACCGAGGATGAGGTCTGAGCTGGGGCCAGGTGGTGGGGACAATAAACAGGGCAGGAGGGATGGATTGGGGGTCATCAGGCTTTGCCAGGGAGGAAGGGGATAAAGATGAACTGTCTGAACGGCCCCTGCAGAGCGTTGAGGGCGAGCAGCATGAGAAGGCAGTGGAGCTTCTGAAGGCTGCCCAGGGCTCGGTGAAGCTGGTGGTACGCTACACACCTCGAGTGCTGGAGGAGATGGAAGCCCGCTTTGAGAAGATGCGCTCCGCCCGGCGGCGCCAGCAACATCAGAGCTACTCGTGAGCCCTTTGCCACCACACCCCTGGGGCTCCTCTGCCTCCCTCATCCCCAGACTCCCAGACCAGGCCGGTAATTTCTGAGACACTGATTGCCACCCCCAGCCCTGGCTCCTTTCCTTGGGATTCTGGCCTTTGACCCCGGCTCTCACCCCAAGCCATTCTGACTACCTTGGGGGCCCCTACTTAGCTCACTCCCACCCCAAGATGGGGAACCTGCTCTCTCCGGAATCCCTCAACCCACTTCCCTGGGCTCTTGGCTCTGGAACCCCAATCCTGGCTCTCTCCCATGCCTACTGCTGTCTCCTCCGCTGAGCTTGGCTCCCCTCTCTTCACCCTCCTTTTAGGTCCTTGGAGTCTCGAGGCTGAAACCACAGATCTGGACCCTCACCCCCTCCCCTGTACAGTATTTATTGTCACCAACTCCTTATTTAAAGATCTTTGACCCTCACTGAGTGTCTGTGTCTGTCCTGCATCCCGGGGTTGGAGTGTCTGGAGATGTGGGCGGGAGAGAAGCTGAGGTCGAGACCAGACCCTTTTCAGGGTCTGAGAGCGGAGCTTGAGACTTTTTGCCAGGTCCGAAGACAGAGGCTGGCCGGCTTCCCTGGGATAAGTCCAGGATGGAGGCTGGGACCCGGTCTGGGTCTGAGCGCGGGATCAGAGCTGAAGACAACTCCCCCTACCCTTCCGAGATTCTGAGGGCGGAAGCCAAGCCCCCTTTCTCTGTAGCTGGTTTGACGAGGAGTCCTGAAACGCGCCAGAGTCAGTGGGCGGCCTCCGTGTGGGCGGGGCGGAGCGAACCATTAGCCTAGTCCGCCGGGGGAGCCCTGCCGGCCGCGCAATAGTCTGCGCGGGAGGTGGGGGTGCCACGTGCAGTTCCCGAGGCGGGCTCAGGGGGTGCAGAGTAAGGTGCACTCGTCGACCAGGCATTCACCCCACCTTATAACCCGAGCGCGTGTTTCCGGGAGCCGCCCCCATCTTAAAAGCCATCTTTTACTCCCACCTTGCCGCCGCCCAACCCTCCTGTCCCGTGCGGCGCGAGGGCAGGCGCGCGCCACCGCCGGAATCCGGGGTCGCGACTGGCGTTCCACGCCGCGCGCCACTCGCTTCAGGTGACATCATCCCCATGCCGGGCTCCGCCTCCCGCCCCAGCCGCCTCACGCCGCATGCCTATTGGCCGACCCGCCTTAGCCCCGCCTCCCGCTCTCCGCCCGCGCGACCCCTCCCAGGCAGCGCGGGGGCGGGGTTTAACCGCCGGCCGGCGCCGACACCGCCTCCCATTGGCCATTCGGCGCCGTCTGTCAGTCTCCTGTTAAAGGGGCCACGACCGCCCCAGCGCTGGTTGCCGGGGGGAGGAGGGAGGAGGAATTTTTTGGCGGGGGAAGGTGGGATTTGGGGGGCGCTGGTGAGCACCCCTAGATCTGGCGGCTGCGGCCTCGCGGGGGGAGGCTGAACGGTGACAGGGGCAGGGGGCTATTTTAAGGGGTAAAGGGCTGTTAGACGGTGAAGGGGAGGGGGTCCCCAGCGCCCAAGCCGGAGCAACAGACGCGGAGCCCGCGCGAGCCGCGGAGACCGGGCTCCAGAGCTACAGATCCGGGCCCCGGCCGCCGCCAGGGGCCCCGCCCGGTCCCCCCACCCCACCCCCACGTCCCTCCTGCAGCCCAGCTCCGCCCGCAGCCGCCGCGGACCAGGTAGGTAAGAGCCCGGCCCGGCCCGCTTGGCAGCGCCCACCCGGGGGACCCCTCGCCGAGCTTCCCCCGCCTCCCCGAGAACCTGAATTCTCTTCTCCTTCCCCGAGGACCTCACAGCCCAGATTTCACAGCCCGACCCCAGAGACTCAGGCGTGTCCCTCCCGGTTCTCAGAGTCCCCAACCGAACCCTAGGATCCCAGGCGTACTGCCGCCTTGCGCCTCCTCCAGGGCCCAGGAGCCTTAATTTCCCAGGTCAGCCCCGGGAACCCCCTCTGGACCAAGATCCTCCTCCTCGGCCCAGTCCTGGGAGATCGACACCGGCCAAGGCTGTGTCAGACTCCCCCAGCTAGAGCCGCCCCCCTCCCCCGGTCGCGTCCGCATAGTCCCCCATTCGGGGACCCAGTCAGCCCATCTCCGGTCCTCCGGCTTGTACAGCCGGCCGAGTTCCTCAGTCCAGGCCGGCTCAGCGGCCGCCCTGGACACAGGCCCGCTCTGGAGCTGTCCATGGTCACCATTCTCGGCAGCCTTGCCTCCCCCATCTCCTGCTGCCGCCGCCGGGGAGGGGGCGCCGGCGGCGCGGGGATCCCCCTCGCCGCGCCTTTGACCCGGGAATACCCAGGCCCTCCCCGACCTGGGCGCCCGGGCCTCAGGATTCCTCTGGCCAGGCTCTCAGCCCCATCCTCAGCACCCCAGTTGTGGTGACCCCAGCTGCTACTTGAGGAGTCGGGGCTTCTGAATGTTCTTGCCTGGTCCACCTTAGGGATCTTGGCATCCGGGGATCCAGATCCTACCCGGCTCTGGAAGCCTTGTCAGTCCTTACTTCCTCTGGCTAGAGGCCCCAGCTGGTAGCCTTCACCACTCCAGGAAGGAATCCAGTTTCCCAGCCTTTACCCCCTTTAGAGACCCAGTTCAAAGCCCTGTTCCCCTCCAATAAATATACCCAGCCTCCTGGCACCCCAACATCTGCCCTCTTAGGGATTCAGGCACATGATTCCTCCTTTTCAGGGGCTCAGAATGCAATTCTTAATGCAATTCGCTGGCTTCTGCCCGTCCTCCCCCTTGAAGACCTAAATGCCCTGTCCCTGATCCTGTCTCCCCTCAGGAGTTCAGACCCCACCTTCTGTACTGCTCATCAAAGCCATCTACCCCTGCCCTCCCTTCCAACAAGGACTCAGGCTCCAAACTTCCATCTCCTGTCTTTTGCCTCCACAAAGATTCAGGAGTCCAGTTCCCCAACTCTGACCTCCAAAGTATCTAGCTGCTCAGCTGTTACTCTTAGGGACCCAAGTCCCTGCAGCCTCACTATTGCCCATCAATTCTGGTGGCCTTGAAAAACCCCTGCCTCATCCCCATATCAGCTCAGATTTTGGGCTTCCTGGGGTTTCCAATATTTTCCCCTGAGACCCAGGTTCTTGAGATGCTTCCAGCACCCCATTATGATTTTTTCATATCGTGATGCCCTATCCTTCAAGTACATTCTCAGATTGATAAGCCGAGCATACATCCCTTCCTCCAGATGTGCTCTGTGACCTAGGTTCATTTCGTGATCTAGAATTGTCTTCTATATTTCCAACTAAACAGGCACCCTGGCAGTGCTTCGTGGAATTCTTTCTAAATCCTAGAATACTCCCAGTGAACATCTCTGTTCCTTTTTCACCCAAGGTATGTTCTAAATTCTAGGTTAGATGCTAAATTCGAGTCATGATGTTCCCCAGGTAAATTCAAATTTCTAGTTAGTGCTCCCAAGCCAAGCTCCCAGCCCACTTTCCTCTCCTTAGATATGTTCCTTCCTCCCCCACAGATCTCAGTTCCCTGACCAGGGATCCAACCCAGGCCCCAGCAGTGAAAGCGCCTAGTCCTAACCACTGGACCGCCAAGTAATTCCTGACATATTCCAATTTTTAAGAAGCCAGTCTTTGCTTATTTTCTTTTAAAATTTCATTTTGGGTGTGTTCTAGGTTCTAGCCAATCCTTGGCATTGTTCTAGATTCTGTTGTTTTCCCAGGGGCATTCTCTGCTAGAATGTGTGTGTGTGTTCCATTTATGGGCTCTAGCTTTTCTCCAAACCACGTTATCAGTTCTAGGATATGCTTCCGTATTTCATTTTATTTATTTTTGGGCTTTGCTGTGAGGTATGCAGGATCTTAGGTCCCCAACCAGGGATCGAACCTACACCCTCTGCAGTGAAAGGCAGAGTCTTGACCACTGGACCACCAGGGAAGTCCCTGAACCTCCCTATTTTATATACCATCCAGTTCTACAGTCTTAAGTCCCCAGGATTACACTGCACCTTCCTTCTTCAGGTTCTGTATTCTAAGCCCATCCATCCCCACCTTCTCTATCTTTTCCCTCAGTGTGACCTTGGCTCAGAACTTGTCCCCTGGTGGATTGTGGGCTTCTTCCATCTGCCACTTCAGCATTCTAAACATGCTCTAGGCCCTCTCTTGTTCTGGAGTCTTCAGCCTAGAAATGTCCTCATTTCTAGAACACACCACCCCCACCCCCACCTCCTTTGCCAGCTCAGTCCTTATGCCAGTAAATTCTCAATTGCCAGAATGCCTCCTTCAGCATTCTCCCCCAGGCAATTCTAAGTTCCAGGCAAACTCCTTGCTATTTTCTAGGTTTTTTTCCTTTGCTCCAGGGCATGTTCTGAATTCTAGAGCAAATATTCTGCCCTCTGAGTTCTAACATTATCTAGACATGTGAAGAAACCAAGAATGTGACGTCTGTTATATTCTGTGTTATATTTTCGTCCCTGGTAGGTTCTGAGTTCTTGTTTGTCTTCTGACTTAGGTTTGTTAAGCATTGCGTTAGGTCTGTCCTTAGATATCATCTCCCTCCCCTCTATGTTTGGGGTTCTGAGGGTGAGCCAGACACTCTTTTAAGTTATTGGATTGCTCTTGGCTGGTTCACTGTTCTAGACCTGGGTTCCAGAATATGCCCCTCTATTTGGCCCCATGTGAGGCTCTTACCCCAAGCACATTGTATATATGGAAGCATATATCCTTTCTGCATGCTCTATTGTGTCTAGAGTCTACAGTCAGCCTTGTTGAGTTTTGCTTCCTTCTTAGGGAATCTGAAGTTCTAGAGCAGCCTCCTGAAAACATCCCTAGCTGCATCTCATGAGTAGGTTCTGAGTTTTAGATACCATGCTAATTTTTTTTTTTTTTTAATTTCCTTAAGTCTGGCTTGCTCTCTTATAAACATTTTCTTGAATCTGACCTCTCCGTGTTTGGACTCAGATGTCTAGATTTCCAGATATACCTCTTCAAAGACCCAAGGGTACAGGCATCTAGTTGTCTCCTCTCCCAGGTCCTGGGGCTCTCAGTCCCTACCTCTCCTCCCTGGAGTCCAAGGTTCCAGTCCCAGGCTGTAGATATAGTCCAAATATTGGGTGGGGCTGGGAATTATCCACTCTGAGAACCGGTTATTCCTCTGCCTGAAGGGAGAGAAAGAAAGGAGAGAACAGAGTGTAAGTCCCTCCCGCTTTCCGCTGGGCCAGCCAGACCTGTCTGACCTGATGTGAGCAGAGGGAGTGTCTCGGAGAGCTCCCTTCATCCCCGCCCACAGCTCATGCACCCAGACTCCTGGGGCCTGGGGGCCTGGATTCCGAGGGAAGAGAAATCTGAAGGCTGAGATTTCTGGGTATACGGTTGGAGATTGAAAGCCCAGGCTCTTGTGCCCTGGAAGGAGAGGGATCTGGTCTCGGACTTCTGGGTCTGGGAAAGAGAAGGATGGAGGCTCAGACTCCTTTCTCTGGGAGACAGAAGGGACAGGGGAACCTAGATTCCTGTGACCTGAGGGAAGATGTAGCTGGATCTAGGATTCCTGTGTAGTGTGAAATGGCTAGCATGGTCCATGCCATCTTTTTTTCCCCTCTGCCTGGAGAGAGTCTTTAGATTCTCCTGTAACTAGATATCTGGTCAATTAAGGAGGCAGGAATTGGGCTGAATAGCAGTTCAGGGCCATCCCTGTGACATTATACAGCTGACTACCTACCAGAGACCTCCTGAAGACATAGTCTTCCTCTCCTGGGCCTGAGTTTTCTCATTCATACAGTGAGGTTGAAGGGAATTCTCAGCAGGGCCAGAATAGGTAGACTGATTTTCCCACAGTGCCAGTGATGGGCGGGGCCTGAGCCCCTTGCAGGGGCGGGATTTGGACTGGAGGGGAGTGCTAGTGCACCCAGTCATGTCCGACTCTTTGGGACCCGATGGATTTCCCAGGCAAGAATACTGGAGTGGGTTGCCATTCCCTTCTTCAGGGGATCTTCTCCACCCAGGGATCGAACCCGTGTCTCCTGCATTGGCAGGTGGATTCTTTACCACTGAGCCACCTGGGAAGCCCTTGGGTGGGAGGGGAGGGGCTTCCAAGCTTTCCACTTTCTCTCAGGGAGTGGGTCACTCGGCTTTGGTTTCTCTCAATAGGCTGAGTCTAGATTTGCTGCCCGTTGTCAGATGAAGTCTGACCTCAGTTTCTCCAAGTGCTCTCACCCAGGTCTGGTTTCCTGAGAGCATTGGGTTTCCGTTTATCTTGCACCATGATCGGAATGGATGGGTTTCCGTTTCTGTTGTGCACTTGCTTGGGTTGTCTAGCCTCAGTTCTCACTATGTAGTATCCCAGTGACCGTGCCTCAGTTTCGTTGCCTGCGCTCTGACGAAGCCGCTCTCGGTTCCCTGGCCCCTCCCGGTACACGCAGGCCAGCACCGCCGCCATGATGTGCGAGGTGATGCCCACCATCAGCGAGGATGGCCGGCGGGGCTCGGCGCTGGGCCCGGACGAGGCTGGCGGCGAGCTGGAGCGCCTCATGGTCACGATGCTCACCGAGCGCGAGCGCCTGCTGGAGACGCTGCGCGAAGCGCAGGACGGGCTTGCTACGGCGCAGTTGCGGCTGCGCGAGCTGGGCCACGAGAAGGACTCTTTGCAGCGGCAGCTCAGCATCGCGCTGCCCCAGGTCTGGGCGGGGCCAGGGCGGGGCCTGAGGGAGGCGGGGCCTCGGCTCGCGAAGGCAAGGGGCAGGGCGGCCGGAAGGGGCGGGACTTGACTCTTGGAAGGAGGAGGAGCTTGCCTCTAATGGGCGGGGCCTAGGTCGCTTGAAGGGGCGGGACTTGGCCAAGAGGGGAGGGACTTACTAACCTCCCAGTCCTTTGGAATGAGGGAGATGGGAAAAGGATTGATCTGAATGTACAGTTCTGCTCACCACTGAACAGGAGTTTGCGGCTCTGACGAAGGAGCTGAACTTGTGTCGGGAGCAGCTACTAGAACGGGAGGAAGAAATTGCGGAGCTGAAGGCGGAGCGGAACAATACACGGGTGAGGCGTCTTGGGGGCGGGACTTAAGCGGGGTGGGCGGGGCCTTGGGTGTTGCAGCCTGACCCATCTTTTTATACCCTTTCTTGCCTTCCTTTCTTCTTCCTGCTTCCACAACTTGGGCGGGTCTCCTCTGGTCCCCTCCTTCCTTCATGTCCCCTCCCCTATCTCCATAACTGTTCTCATTTTCTGTACCACTTCTTCCTGACCGCCCCACCCCCGACCCGTTATCCCTCTCTTCTCCGGACCTGTTTCTCCACACCTCTTTACTTGGCTCCACTTCTTCCCTGTGTCTGCCCCACCTGTCTGAATCCTCTTCCTGCACTCTGCCTCTCTTCCCTTGACACTTTTCCTTGGCCCGGTGCTCTATCCCTGTAGCTTCTCCTAGAACACCTGGAATGCCTGGTGTCCAGGCACGAGAGGTCACTGCGCATGACCGTGGTAAAGCGCCAGGCCCAGTCTCCGGGCGGGGTCTCTTCCGAGGTGGAAGTACTCAAGGCTCTAAAATCCCTCTTCGAGCATCACAAGGCCCTGGATGAGAAGGTATGAGAATCAGAAGAGACTGCATATAGAACAGAAACCTGTGGTCGGCTGGGCTGTCCTGAATGGCAGAAATTCTGGCTGTGATTGGTTGGAAATAGCCCAAGTGGGAAGAATGTTGACTGTCTTGAAATTGATTGAAACAGACTACTGCTGACTGAGACCTGATAATGGAAAAAAGTAATAGGATAGGGGTATACCAGGGGGTGAAGCTGCCTTGCTAGCTGGTTGGGGCTGCACACCTATTATAAATAGAGGAATGATAATGTCATCCTATCAGGTCCATCCCAAGGTGTTCTGCATCAGCTGTCCTTGATCAGGTCTGATCTCCATCTCACTTGGTCTTGCCCCCATCCTCAGGTCCGAGAGCGGCTGCGAATGGCGCTGGAGCGGGTGGCAGTGCTAGAGGAAGAACTGGAGCTGAGCAATCAGGAGGTGGGGGTGTAGCCAAGAAGGAGGCGGGACTAATGAACTACCAATGGGGTGGAGCTGATTGGATGGGTCCTAGAATCTACTGGGGACAGGACTAGGGCACAGGACCAATAGGGTTGGACTGTGGAGAACCAGGTTCCTAAGGTGAAATTCACTGGGCAGGACTAAGGGGAGTAGAGTACCGCTCTGTGACAGTGAGACTAGGGTTAGAACCAGGGCTGGGGGCGGCTAAGGGAAAGAACTGACTTCGGAGGAAATGGTTGGGTGGGGTAAGTCTGGGCACAAGGAGGCTAAGGTTAAGATTAAGGGTGGCTTCCTCTCTGGTGGGTGGCTAAGGAGAGACAAGGACACAGGGCCGAAGGGTAGACTATGGAATAAGGGTAGGCCCAGCAGGACCAGAGCCAGTGGGAAGTAAAACAGGGATTCTAGGACCCCCTTCACTCTGATCTCCCTTTCCTGTTGCCAGACTCTGAGCCTTCGAGAGCAGCTGTCTAGGCGCCGGTCGGGGCTAGAGGAGCCCGGCAAGGATGGGGATGGGCAGGTAAGAGGTGGACATCTTTCCCTCTCTTTGCTCTTCACTGGCCCCCATCCCTGTGGTCCTACTCAGCCCCGTGACTTTGCGATGGTCCCTTTAATGTTTGGTATGATTCTCACAGACCCTAGTCCATCTGAATCCCTCAGACTCTTGCTGACCTTTGACCTCTGATTCAGGTCAGCTAGCTAAATTTGTGATCTCCATGGCCCTTAACTGATCTTTGATTCCCCCTCACCCCTATCAGCTTTCTCTTTGCATTCTATCTCTGTTACCTGATCTGAGTTCTGTGCTTTCCTTCCTCACTGTCCCCATTCCAGACTCTTGCCAATGGCCTGGGTCCTGGTGGGGATTCGAACCGGCGCACGGCGGAGCTGGAGGAGGCCCTGGAGCGGCAGCGGGCGGAGGTGTGCCAGCTGCGGGAGCGCTTGGCGGTGTTGTGCCGCCAGATGAGCCAGCTGGAGGAGGAGCTGGGCACCGCCCACCGCGAGCTGGGTAAGGCCGAGGAAGCTAACGCCAAGCTCCAGCGCGACCTCAAGGAGGTGAGGCCGGAGCCCCTGCTGGGCTGCCCTCTGTCCCTCCCCCCAACCCTCCCTGTTCCCTTCTACCCATAGTCACAGAACTCATGAACCTGGATTCAGTCCACAAGGTGTGCGGATTCTTCTCTCTGAGCTTGTTTCCTCACCTGTAAAATGGGATTTATGGCCCTTGTCAGAGAGTTGGTACATGGCACATACATGGTAGTCACCCAGTATCTGGTCGTAGTTTTTATGTTACCACTGGGAAATTCTTTCCCACCTCTTAGCTGAACTCCATTGGCTGTATTTCACCCCATCCTGGCTGACGCTCCTTGATCTCAACTCCCACGCTGCAGGGACTGCTGAGAAATGTAGGGCATGGATTCTTTAAAGCACTGAATGAGAAAGAAGAGAGAGCACTTTTGCTTTCATCATCCACTGGGGCTTTTACCTCGGATTTGAAGTGTGGATGGCCCGAGGGCTTATTAGGAAGTGTGGTCTCACCACACCGGCCTCCAGGCAGATGTTCATCCCCCACGATACCCTGGAACACCTTCTCTGGTTTTATAAACCTGTGCTACCCTGGGAGGTCTTGGGAGATTTTGCCTCCCAGATGGAAAGGACATTTGTTTTCTGTGAGACCCTAGGGCATTTGCTCTGTGATTCTAAATCTGAGTTGTGCCAGAAGTTGCTGAAAAATATAAGACTTGGGTTTTTGAGTGGGCCAAGAAGAGTGGAGACTTTCCATCCCCTGGGCCTTAGGTCATCCGTATGATAAGCTAGTACTGTCCCAGAAGTTTATGGGAGGTGCTGCACCGCCATTTTATCTGTCAGGTGGCAGAGGGCAGGCAATGTAATGTTGGCTATTCTCAGGAGCTCTTGGCAGGTGTGGTTCCATCTTTCTGACCCCCAGATGGCAGGGGACTTCATTTCCCAGTGTACCCTGGGGTGCCTGAATTGAGGTTCTAAGCCTAGGCTACCCACAGGACCTAGTGGGAGCTGTAGTCCACGTGGTCCTTTGTCACCTCTGCAGGCGCTGGCACAGCGGGAGGATATGGAGGAACGGATCACAACCCTAGAGAAGCGCTACTTGAGTGCCCAGCGCGAGGCCACCTCTCTGCACGACGCCAACGACAAGTTGGAAAACGAGTTGGCCAGCAAGGAGTCATTGTACCGACAGGTGAGGGCACGGCCGGGGAGGGGCGGAGGGGCAAGGCTGTGGCCCATGTGACCAAGCTCCTCCCTTCCCCTTGTCTGTGTCCCCCAGAGTGAAGAGAAGAGCCGTCAGCTGGCCGAGTGGCTGGACGACGCCAAGCAGAAGCTCCAGCAGACACTGCAGAAAGCAGAGACCTTGCCAGAAATTGAGGCCCAGCTGGCCCAGCGCGTGGCGGCTCTCAATAAAGTGAGGGAGACCTGGGGCGGGGCTTTGAGTCTCTGGGGCGAAGGGGTGGGGCTTAGGGGAGGCGGGGCCTAGAGGCTGGAGGGGTTGAAGACCTACAGCCTGAATTCAGATGGAAAAGGCAGGGCCTGGGATCTAGAAAGGGACGTGACTTAGAATGGGGGAAAGGCCTAGAGGTTTGGTGGAAGGTGGTGTTCTCTGCTAAGTCGCCCTGTGGACTGTAGCGCCCGCCAGGTTCCTCTGTCCATGGGATTCTCCAGGCAAGAATACTGGAGTGGATTGCCATTTCCTCCTCCGGGGGATCTTCCCGACTCAGGAGTGTTTTCTAGTTTGGACTAAAAGGATGGGTGGGACCTGAACTGAGAAGGGGACAGAGCTTATAGAAGAGGGCAGGGCTTGAGACTCAAGTGCAAGGTTTGGAGTTTTGTTGGACAGGAGCCTAGAGCTCCAGGGGCGGGGCCTGGAAGCCAGCCTTGGAGGAGGTGGGGCCTGGGGCCTGAACGGGTCCTAGTGGAACAGTCAGATGCCATGGGTTCCACCTTCCAGGCTGAGGAACGTCATGGGAATTTTGAGGAGCGGCTTCGGCAGCTGGAGGCCCAGTTGGAGGAGAAGAACCAGGAGCTGCAGCGGGTGAGGGGGCTTTGAGGCTTGGGGGATGAGCCTTAGATGAGAAGGTGGGCTGAAGTAGGTGGGAGCTGGGAGCAGGGGCAGCGCTCAGGGTTCCAGCACCTGTGCCCTGCTCTCCTCTGGGCAGGCCCGGCAGCGGGAGAAGATGAATGATGACCACAATAAGCGGCTGTCCGAGACAGTGGACAAGCTGCTGAGCGAGTCCAACGAACGACTGCAGCTTCACCTCAAGGAGCGCATGGGGGCCCTGGAGGAGAAGGTGCGCCCCAATCTAGGACTCCCATAAACTGGAATCTTGGGGGCCCAGACCTTTCCCCAAACCATTATCTGAGATCTCAAATCTAGGCATCCGGAATTCGAATCTGACAGACTGCTCTATTGCTGGGACCAGCACTATTTCACCTGAACACCCTAGAGCTGAATTCTGGGGCACCTATACCCTGAATTCTTGGCGTTTCCCCAAGCCTATAGCCCTATGGGCCCTCAAACTCTGAATCTGCTGAAATTACACAGGATGCTGAATTCTGGGCTCCTAGGGACTTCCCCTCTTCAGCAGCATCTTCACTCCACAACCCTCTAGCTCACCATTCCAATCCACCCATTCCCCTTGGGGTCCCCTCAGGCCTGCCTCTGTGCACTGGAGGCTTCTTCCAGGTTCTGGCCCCTCACTGCACCCCTGTCCCCCTACAGAACTCACTAAGCGAGGAGATTGCCAACATGAAGAAGCTTCAGGATGAGCTGCTGCTCAACAAGGTAGGGAGGAGCGTGGGGGGTGAGGGCCAGAGAAATGGAGCAGGCTTTACTGGGGCTGGAATCAGCCCGGCTGGGAGGGACCGATCTCAGAAGGGGGCAGATTCTGACCTGGCCTCTCCAACCTCCTCCCCCAGGAGCAGCTCCTGGCTGAGATGGAGCGGATGCAGATGGAGATTGACCAGCTTCGGGGGAGGCCACCGTCGTCCTACTCCAGGTGACAGTAACTTTCCTGTGCCCATGGGGCCCCCTTGGCCAAGCACATCCCTTCTGCTTCCCAAGTCTCCCGATTCCCCTCCCTGTCCTCCTGAGACTTCCACTGGCCCCTCTTATTTTTGACCCCTGATTTCATGATCTCTGGCCCCAGACCCTTTTTTCCTGACTTTTAACATAAGATCCTTCTTCCAGTCCTCTGACCCCAAGCCCTTCCACATGACCACTGACCTCTATTTCCTTTTCCTGACCCCTTGGTCTCCACCCTCTCCATGCCCACAGATCTCTCCCTGGCAGTGCCCTGGAGCTCCGTTACTCTCAGGCACCCACCTTACCTTCTGGTGCCCATCTGGACCCCTATGGGGCTGGCAGTGGCCGGGCAAGCAAGAGGGGCCGCTGGTCAGGGGTCAAGGATGAGCCCTCTAAGGTCAGCAGCCACTTCTGGGGCCTGGACTGAGCAGGGCCTGGGAGGGCAGCAGTAGGAGGTGGTTCCCAGTATGCAGGGCTCTGGGTGGGGACTAGTGGAGAAGTAAGGCTTCCTGGGCCCACACTGTCTTCTCTTCTTTCATCATCCCCGCTTGCCTTGATGTCTCCTCGCGTGGATGTCCTGCTGCCTGGTGAGAACTTTAGAGGAATGATGGGCTGGGAAGAGGGTTTTGGGGGAGATGATGTGCAAGGTGTAGAATCCTAGAATGGATGGGGCTAAGTGAAGAAAAGAAGTGAGCTGTGTCAAAAGAAACAGTGGACTCAGGGGAGGTTGTGGGGGGTGTCAGGGGGGGTCAAAAAAGGGCCCCACCAAGAGAGAAAGGTGGGCTGGGGAAACTGTGGGGACTGGATCACAGGGTGAGGGCAGTTAGTGTCAACGGATGAGGGCAGGGTCACGGAGGGTGGGAAGGGTCCGGAGCAGTGAGGGAAGACACAGCATCTGCCTTTGGCTCCTGTCCACCTGCCATCCTTCTGTCTCCACACAGAGACAGGAGTGGGAGAGGTCTGCCCCTGCGGGGTCCATGCCACCTCCATTCCCTGGCGAGCTGGATGGCTCAGATGAAGAGGAGGCCGAGGGGATGTTTGGAGCTGAGCTCCTGTCCCCCAGTGGGCAGGCAGATGTTCAGACACTGGCCATCATGCTTCAGGAGCAGCTGGAGGCCATCAACAAAGAGATCAAGTGAGCACTGGCCCAGTTCTTTCTCGTCCTGCCTGAACTAAGCCCACAGCCCCTCTGGCTCTGGAGACTGATCTGAATACCTAAGCCCAACTCCTTTCCTAATCATCCTCAAGGAGTTCTCCCAGCCCAACACTATTCTGGAATAGTCTGAGGAAATACCCAGAAGTCTCCTATGTGCTACTTATACATTATACACCTCCCCACCCCAAACAGTACTCACAATTTCCCAAAATACCCAAGACTGCATCCTCAGATACCAAAAATCACAATCCAGTCCATCAAGAGTCCTCCATTATATCACAGCTTTCATGACTTCAAGCAGCCATTACCCAGAGACTCCCAGTACCCTAAGAATCTCTACACGAGGTCCCCAATCCAAAACACCTCAAGAACCTCGACTCTAGATAACAAGAACTTCTACCTGATATAACAAAAATCCTCAGTTTATTAAGACTCCCCCATCACGTAAAGTCTACTTGGATTCCCCAGCAATTGCCCTACTTAGCAATTCTCTGATAACACACTTTGCATGGGCCCCAGCAAACATATCAACCTGACCACCATCTTCCATTCCAACTCATTCTGACTGGAGATATTGACTCTCACCAAATGTCTCTATGACCTTCCCAGATCCCAGATTGACTTCAGAGTCCCTGATCTCAGCCTTCTCTTATTATGAGCTTGCTCTTTGTATCCTCCTTAGAACTTGACCTCTTGCCCATGGTCATCCATTTATGATTTTCCAGAGCCACTTGGTCATCATCAGGGTCATCCTGAGGCACACTCTGGTCATCCTGCCATCCCTAATCTTTCCACGACCTCCAGAGCGTAACATGATCCCTTGACTCCCTTTGAACCTGTGAGGCCATCAGGGATCCACCAAGACCTCACTGTGCCTTCCCCAGAATTATTTTTGCTCCACCAAGCCTTCCTGGTCCATCAGGATCCCCAGACTCCTCCTTTTGGACGTGCAGTGCAGCATGTGGGATCTTAGTTCCCCAACCAGGGATTGAACCTGCATCCTCTGCATTGGAAGCATGGAGTCTTAACTTCTGGACCACCAGGGAAGTCCCCCCAGGCTCCCTCTCCTGTTGCCTGCCTCAGTCCTCTCATCCCGTCTCCCCATTTCTCTCCTCAGGTTAATCCAAGAGGAGAAGGAGACAACAGAACAAAGGGCAGAAGAGCTGGAGAGCCGGGTGTCAGGCTCCGGCTTGGACTCACTGGGCCGCTACCGCAGCAGCTGCTCACTGCCCCCCTCCCTCACCACCTCTACCCTCGCCAGCCCCTCCCCTCCCAGCTCTGGCCACTCAACACCCCGTCTGGCACCCCCTAGCCCTGCCCGTGAGGGCACCGACAAAGCTGTGAGTATTCGTAAGTCTCCTCAGCTTGGTGGTGATGGTGGTGGTGGTGGGAGGTCATAAACAGGGCTCTCTAACAAACAGCAACGATAATCATCACACCAATGATAGCAACCTTAGCTTCCCCTAAAAGCTCAACTCAGAGGGCAAAGGAGGACTTCCCTGGTGGTCCAGTGGTTGGGAATTTGCCTGCCAGTGCAGGGAACACAGATTCGATCCCTTCTCCAGGAAGATTTCACATGCTGGGGGGAGGCTAAGCCCATGCACCACTATTGAGCCTGTGCCCTAGAGCCCATGCGCCACAAGAGAAACCACTACAATGAGAAGCCCGTGCACTGCAGCTAAAGAGCAGCCTGTGCTCACTGCAAGCAGAGAAAGCATATGCATAGCAATGAAGACCCAGTGCAGCTAAAAATAAATAATTCTCAAAATTTAAAAAAGGGGGCAAAGGGGAGGCTGAGTCACTAGATTCCTGAACCCTAACTTGTACTTTAGTCAGACCTGATCTACTTTTACCTATTTTATGCGTTAAATTTCTGCATAGGATTTTTATTTTTAATTTTTTGGCCATGTCATGCAGCTTTCTGGATTTTAGTTCTCCAACCAGGGATCAGACCCTGGGCTCCAGCAGTGAGAGGACCAAGTCTTAACCACTTAACCACTGGATACAGAATATATATATTCTGTGACTAAATGTACATTTGAGAACTATTATAATGGCCCCAGAATTGACCTTAGAGGCAGGCACAAGAGCTATAACCCTGTTTTATTGCCTTAAACTCAGCTTTCCTATTTTCAGAACTTGTAAGTCATTAGATTTTCTTGAAAATGAGCAGATCCCACTCCTGACACCAGAAGCTAAGGTAGTAGAAATATGGGCTCATCAAGCTCCAGGGGGACTGAAGTTATTGCCTTTATATTTCTGCAATTCACTCCCACTTAATCTAGCCTATCTTTAGAAGTGATAGTCCAAATCAGGGGTATCCTAGACACCTGGTATACCTCCCAACTAATGAGGAGCCCCCAACATGATCCCTCTGACTCAGTAGCAACTCTGCCTGTCTACAGAATCATGTCCCTAAGGAGGAAGCTGTGGCTCCCCGAGGGGAGGGGCCGGCAATCCCAGGAGACACCCCACCTCCCACTCCTCGCTCTGCCCGCCTTGAGAGAATGACACAAGCCTTGGCACTGCAGGCGGGATCCCTGGAGGATGGAGGGCCATCACGGGGAAGGTCAGTAAGAATAAGGGACGAGACAGGGAGGGACTTGCTTGGGAGGAGGAGATGGGAGTGGACAAAGACTTGGAACCTACCAGATGGGATCTACCTTCACTCTGTCCTGCTCACCCAGTGAGGGCACCCCAGATTCCCTGCACAAAGCTCCCAAGAAGAAGAGCATCAAGTCGTCCATAGGCCGTCTCTTTGGCAAGAAGGAGAAGGGGAGAATGGGACCACCAGGTCGGGACAGCTCTTCTCTGGGTGAGTCCCCTGATTTCCTCTCCCTTTCTTTATTCCTTCCTTCCTCCTCCTTTACATATTCACTTGACATACAGTCCTGTCCACAATCATTTGGTAATGCATTTTGAGCACTGGAACCTTGGCAGAAGTCGAGGGGAGAAGGGGCAAGAAGGGTACTCTGAGGCCTGCCTGAGTGATGGTTGGACAAATGAATTTATTTCATTTACCTGTTTTTTTTTGTTTTTGTTTTTGTTTTTTTTAATAGAGAGGAGCTTGCTTGTCTGACTTGTGAAATCCAAGTTAGTCAAATTTTCAGGAATTTTATGAGCTGCTTTGACATCACATTTGGTAGCCTGAAATTGGTGGGATTATTTACACCATGGAAACTGGCAAATACTACCAATCAGGAAATACCTCTTCGTCCCCAGGGAGCCCAGTTGTTAAGAACTTAGCAGCATAGCACTGCCACCTTTACCAAGGCCAGCCCAGTGCATCAGCTCTATTTGGGGGGTTTCTCCAATTCTTTGCCTAGGAGGTGGCATTGCTTCCTGTGTGGTTTTATCACTCCCTCTGTGTGGCCTCATTTACTAATCCCTCTGGGCCTCTGCTTTCCTGGCATCCTTCTCAACCCCCCAGCATCAAAGATTCTGCCTCCCCTCTGAGACTCTCCAAATTTTGGCCCCTCCCTGCCTCCAGCTGGAACACCCTCAGACGAGACACTGGCCACTGACCCTCTGGGGCTAGCCAAGCTGACGGGCCCAGGAGATAAGGACCGGAGGAACAAGAGGAAGTGAGTGTGGATGTGTGGTGTGTGTGCGGGGGAGGGTTGGTCATAAGTAAGAAAATTCTAGGAGGGGGCGTCCAAGATCCTGAGCGTGCTTGGAAATTTGGGAACTCCTAGAGGGTTGGGGTTTTTTTCCCTCCTCTTTTCATTTGTTTGGTGTGTGTGTACATGTGTGCTGGGGGAGGGGGATTATAAAGAACCACAGTATTTGTGTTCTTTTACCTTCTGCCACGTTTTCTACATTCATAAAAGTTGTTTTTGTGGATGGGGCCGGGGAGCAGTTGGTGAAGGGAGCTATCTGAGAGGGCTAGGTGTATCTACCCCTGAGACCTCCTGCCATGGCCCTCTCTCTTCAGGCATGAACTTCTGGAAGAGGCCTGCCGTCAGGGCCTGCCTTTTGCTGCCTGGGATGGGCCCACTGTGGTCTCCTGGCTAGAGGTACTGGGGTCCAGAAATGTCCTGAATCTTCATCCCCAATCCCTCTGAGAATCCCATGGTCAGGGCTGGCTGACCCTGTGCCATCCTCCTGGCCCAGAGGTGTCGGGGAAGGGAGCTGGGGGGTGAGGTCCTGGGAGGGGTCAGGTTTCTTGTGGACCTTCCTGTTGCTTTTTATTCCTTCTCCCCTCGCCCTTCACCATGCCCATCTTGCCCCTATTGTCTCTCTCTGTGTCTTCCCATGCCTCTGTCTCTGGGATTCTCTTTCTCTATTTTTCTGCCTCTCCTCATCTCTCTGTTTTTGTCATTCCCTGTACTTCTTCTCATGTCTCTCTCTCTCAATGTGCTTTGCTGCTTTCTCTCCGCCTCTCTGCCTCTCATCTCTGTCTCTCCCCATCTCTCTCTCCCTTCTGACTCTGGGCTCACCCTTCTCTGACTGTCCTTCGTCTCTTTGTGTTTCCCTCTGACTCTTGATGTCTTTGCCTCACTGCCAATTTTCTCATGTCTTTCTGTTTCTCCCCCACTTGCCTTTCCCCACCTCTCTGTCTCCCTCTCCCCCTTTCTTTCTGTCCTTCTCCCATTTCTCCTGTGATATATCTCTGTCTCTCTGTCTCATTTCCACCCCTTCCTCACTTTCTCCCTCTGGTCCAGCTGTGGGTAGGCATGCCTGCATGGTATGTGGCCGCCTGCCGGGCCAATGTCAAGAGTGGTGCCATCATGGCCAACTTGTCAGACACGGAGATCCAGCGTGAGATCGGCATCAGCAACCCACTGCACCGGCTCAAGCTGCGCCTTGCCATCCAGGAGATGGTCTCACTCACCTCACCCTCTGCTCCTGCCTCCTCTCGCACCGTGAGTGTCCAGAGCCAATCCCAGCCCCTGCTGGAGTAGCCAATCCTCAGAGTACTGTCCTCAGAGTAGCCAGTCCTGAGTCCGCTCATTCTAGCTCTGTCTTGTCAGATATACCCTGCTCCGCACAGTCTCTCACTGGATTATCTCTGAGGGTGGGACACCCTTCAGGTCTCTCTGCCTCCCCTCTACTTCCAACCCTCAGTCTGTCTTACACACCGCAGCAGAAGGATCCTATCCCGGAAAAAAAACCCAAATTCATATGGTTCTCTGCAAGTCCCATGATGAGGGGCCCCTTTCCCAGCTCCTTTTCTACTCTGCTCCTTGACATTTGCTGCTCCCTTTTCTTGGAGCACCCCTCCCTCTTTTTTACCTCCAAGGCTGGCTCCTACTCATCCCTGAGGTCTCAGCTCAAATGTCACCACCTCCAAGAGGCCTCCCTAACTCAACAGCTAAACTAGTCCCCAGCTCCATCATATATGAACACCTATTTTTTTTTTTTTACCCCATGGCATTTACTGCCTTCTAACATTTTATCATTTTGTTCCATACAGAAAATGATGTGTTCCCATGCCTAATTCGGCTCCTCCAGGAGCACGACTCTCTTCCCCTCCCCTGTCCAGAAGCTCTTTCCCAACCTCCATAACACCTCTCACCCCTCAGTCCACAGGAAATGTGTGGATGACACACGAGGAGATGGAGTCCCTTACCGCGACGACCAAGCCTGTGAGTGCCCCCTGCCCGTGGCCTTGGGGGTGGCACTAACTTTCCCTGGGCAGGGGCCGGGTGGCGGGTGAGTCTGTGGCTGTCTGTCCGTCCGTTCGTCCTTCCCGCCCTCCTCCGCCTGCCCCTTAACCCACCCCTTCTCTCCCCTCTTCCCACTAACTGGTCAGGAGACCAAGGAGATCAGCTGGGAGCAGGTAGGGGGCGCGGGGCGGGCTGTGGGCGCATGAACAGGCTGTGCACGCTGCATGGACGCCCCTCCTTCTCCGAGCCCCGCCCCGCCCCGCCCCTCGCCGGAGCATTCCATCCTCACCGCGGGGGGGCGCTGCGCGGAGCTCTGCTCTGGGCTTCACTGTGACTTGGTGGGGTCCGTGTAGAAGCCCGACTGTTCCATTGCCAGTGGTGCGCGGGTCATCCCACTATGGTCGGTTGCGCGGGCTCCAGGGGCTGTTTCATTGCTGTAACTAGAGGGAAACGCTGAGTGGCTCTTTGCCCTACGGCAGAGGGAAGTGAGGCTGTTCCCCTCACTTTGTACTGGGGCAAAAGGGAAAGCATTTGGGGCGGGGTTGCGGGTGGGCAGGGTACATCAGGCTGAGAAGAAGTTGGGTAGAAGGAAGTACATTTTATTCTCAAGAGGGCGAAAGGTATGAACTCACCTGAGTACAGGAGCTATGTTGGGTCTGTTTCCAACAGCCCAAGGTATGGATTGTTTGCTCATGCTGGGAGGAGTGAAGGACTTGGGGGTGGATCCAGAATATTGTCCTGAGCCAGATTGTAGCATCGGGCTAGTATTTTTCGGACAGCGCAAGAGTGGTAGATGAATCCGTTATCCTTTGCTGGGGAGGGAGCTACGCTGGAAGAATCTGTTGTGCGGACTTGGAGGAATAGTGATATTGGACTGATCAGTTGTTTTGAGTTGGGGACGATGCTAGACTAGTACTTAGATATACTGTTCAGATCACCTGAGGCTCTTGTGAGAATGAGGATTTCGATTCAGTAGCCTAGGGTCTGAGATTCTGCAATTTCAGCAAGTTCGCAAGTGATAATGATGCTTTGAGTAGACAAGGACCTGTGCTGTCATTATGAAGGAGAAGGAAACAGTTTTGGATTGCCCGTTGTCCTGAGCAGAGACTGGCCATTGTCCTGCTACGGGATAGAGAAAGAACAACCTTGGATTTGGGAGAGAGAGGGTGGTACTGTACCCTTTCATACACACATGGGAAGGGGTCAGAAGGCCTGACTGCTCCCCCACCTGCCCATGGCCCCAGATCCTGGCATATGGCGACATGAACCACGAATGGGTGGGGAACGACTGGCTGCCCAGCTTGGGGCTGCCCCAGTACCGCAGCTACTTCATGGAGTCGCTGGTGGATGCCCGAATGTTAGATCATCTTAACAAGAAGGAACTCCGGGGCCAGCTCAAGATGGTGGACAGCTTTCACAGGTGAGTTGCCTGGCCAGTGGCGACAGTCCAAGTTGGGGAGGCCCCCACTTCTAGAGAGTCTTTGGCAAATAGGACCAGTGACGTGGGAATTAATTCATCTTGGACTATCTTTGGTCCTTTAGCCTGGATTGTTAGGAAATCCAGACTCCTGTGCCCCTTCCACCCATTAAGATGGCCCAGTAGGAATAGTCCAAGTCCTGAGACAGCTTGGCTATCTGACCCCATACCCCTTACAGGTTGGCGAACAGGAACTGCTTTTTAAAAAATATCCCTGCTCCTGGGAAGGTCGGCAATCAATAGAACAGATCCAGTGGAGCAATTCCCCAGCCTCTCCCAGAAAACCACAAGCAACAGGGAAAACAGTCACTGGGGTTGTGGGGCTCTTCTGTGACTCTGCTATCTCTGCTACTCAGGGTGAGCCTGCATTATGGGATCATGTGTCTGAAACGGCTCAACTATGACAGGAAGGACTTGGAGCGGAGGCGGGAAGAGAGTCAGACCCAGATCCGAGGTGAGTAGAAAAGTATGAGTCCAGCTGGGAGCCATGTGGAGGGGTTTGGGACAGGGTTGGAGGAAGCATCAATAGGGAAGGGGAGGGAGGCCAGGGGAGACGGGGTGGAGACAGGAAGAGGAAATGGGGTTGGAGATAGAGGATAAATGAAGGACCAGGCCCCAGGAAGGGTGCAGCTGAGGGTCCCTTCCATCCCCAGACGTGATGGTGTGGTCCAATGAGCGGGTCATGGGTTGGGTGTCCGGGCTGGGCCTGAAGGAATTCGCCACGAACCTCACGGAGAGCGGGGTGCACGGGGCACTGCTCGCCCTGGACGAGACCTTCGACTACTCCGACCTGGCCTTGCTTCTGCAGATCCCCACGCAAAATGCACAGGTGAGCTGCCGCCGGGCCCGGGGCACACTGGGCATCCCCATCTTGCAGACTGCACGCTGCAGCCTCTCTCCCACCTCTCCCCTGCAGGCCCGGCAGCTCTTGGAAAAGGAATTCAGCAACCTCATTTCCTTGGGCACAGACAGGCGGCTGGATGAGGTGGGCGCAGCAGCAGCAAGCGTAGGGGACTCCACGCTCCCGGCCGCCCCTCTAGACTCGCAGCTAAAGGGGTGGGGCTTGATTGGCCAAGGAGTCGCGGTTGGAGGCGGTGCCAGGGAAGGGGCGGGGCTAAATGAGGGAAGGGAGCCGGAGAGGGGTGGGGTCAAAAAGAGGAGCGGAGTCCAAACTCGGCCCTAGTCCCTCACCAGCTGGCTGCACCCCTAATACCTAGGACAGTGCCAAGTCCTTCAGCCGCTCCCCATCCTGGCGGAAGATGTTCCGAGAGAAGGACCTCCGAGGCGTAACCCCCGACTCAGCTGAGATGTTGCCCCCCAACTTTCGTTCGGCCGCAGCAGGGGCTCTGGGCTCGCCCGGGCTCCCTCTCCGCAAGCTGCAGCCGGAAGGTGGGCGGATACCAAATGGGACAGCCTCTGCTCCCCTCCCCTTCTTAGGTGTCGGGGGAGAGACCATCTCCACATTCCAGCAGCCTTCCCGAGTTCTGAAATGGTCTAGTCCCTTTTTCCCCACCCACGACAAATGGACCGCTCCAACAAGCCAACTCCCTCCTTAGGGTGTGGAATGGATTAATCCCAGCATACCCCGTTTTCCAGGGTGGGAAATGAACTCGTCCAGTGTCACCTGGGGCATTTTGAAGGAATCGGAGGCTTTGAGAAAGGAATGGAAACTGGCTTGGAGGGAGTCAGGCAGTCGTTGGCTTCTCGGGAGGGAGAATCCAAGGGAGGACGCTTAGGTGGAGGAGGAACTGGGCAGGGGTGTGTGTGTGTGTGTGTGAGGGGTGTGTGTGTGTGAGGGGTGTGTGTGTGGGGGGGGGGGGTGTGTGTGTGTGGGGGGGGGGTGTGTGTGTGTGTGTGTGTGTGTGTGTGTGCGCGTGCGCGCGCGCTTGCGCTTGCGCTTTGCTGAACCAATGCTCATTCTCCCTCCAGGCCAGACTTCTGGGAGTTCCCGGGCAGATGGCGTTTCTGTCCGGACCTATTCCTGCTAGTGTAGGCTTCCAGGTGAGGACCGTACTGGGCGATCTTGGGGATCGGGGCGGCACAGTGGATCTTCACGCCTGGCGTCAATGCAGGTGACCTCACTCGGACGGAAGAACCTTTCAGAGGCTGGGCTGTTCCCCCTCCTGCCCACAGTATGGTCTCGCCGGGGAGAGTGTACTGGGGAGCTCGCGCCGCGGACTGGACCATCTGTACAGACGAACGGGGAATGCTGGTCCCCGCCTCACAAATGGACTGGGCCTGGACCAAACCACATGCACTGGACTGAGAGGGGGGAAGAAGAGGGCAGGAAGAAATCCCGCCCCAAACTTCCGCCTCCCTATCCTCTACTTTGTAATTTATTGACCAGTTTCCGATGGGAGATGGGTGCCCTTTCCCCGCGGGAAGGGGGCGGGGCTTCCCTCCCGGGCCGCATGCGGGGAGAGGCTGACCCCTCCTCTTTCTTCTCAATTGCGGGGCCCAAGTCTTCCTTCTTCGTCCGAAAGGAGGGGAGGGGGGACTCGCTGCTAAAAGCCTCGCCCCTTGTGCCACTCAGCCCCGCCCCGCCGCGTCCCGTCGCTGGTGCCTGGGGTCAGCTGCGGGCGGGGCTCCCTCTCTCTCCCCAGTGTCTCGTGTCCCCGAGGCCCCTCCGCCCCCCGTGCTGTGGCCGTGTTCGTGCCCCGGGGGTACGGGGTGCAGAACTGAGCTCCCCGTTCCGCTCCGGCTCCGGGGTTTGCATGGGAGAATCCTCTTTCCACGATGCCACTGGGCGACGTGGCGTGGGGGGAGGAAGGACGGTGGGGGAGCCCTCGCCCCCGACTCTTGGTCGGCCTCCCTGCCCCAGGCGTCACTCAGTGATCACGGGTAAAGAGAACTGTTTCAAAAAGCTCCCGTGTTGACTGATTTATTTATCAGGACCTAGTAACCAAACACCTCGAGGAGTTCAGGCCCCTTCTCCCTCAAATCCACGACCCCACGCCTGACAGTGAGGTCTCGGGGAGCACGTTTATTCAGAGAAATAAATATGGCTCGTGGAAAGGGGTTGGAGGGCCAGGGAGGTATGTCTGCGCCGCAGCCACGAGGCTGGGTCAGGGTTCCGGAGTTTCCAGCATGTCTGCCAGGGCTCTGGAGAGAAGGACGCAGAGATTGGATAGTCGAAGTGTCCCTAGCTCACCCCAGGGCGCTTAGAGGTCCTTAACCTGCCCATTTCACCAAGGGGGAAATAGAATCCCAGGGTTGTCTAGTAATTCATAGCGGGACAGCACCTTTCTAAAGGAGCCCTCAAACTTTCCCTTCCACATACTTACTGGTACAGGGACGAGGAGAAATAGTCGACGTAGCTTCCTGTGGGAGAGAAGAGGCTTGAGGGGTACACCACGGGTTAATTTGGGGGTCACTTTTCACTCAGTCCAGGATCAGGACTAACTCCACCCCCCTTTCTGGGTTCCTTCTCCCAAATGAATTCCTTCTTCCGGGACACCTTTGAAGGGCCCACTCCTTCCCCTCGGCTCTGGGTGTTCTCATTCTTCAGGAGCCCCATTCTTGTTTTGGCCCCACCCTCTCGGTTCTCGGCTAGCCCCTCAATCCTCTAGGCAATCCTAACCCCTTTAGTTTTGGCATCTATCCCCAACCTTCCCTCTGTGCGGGCCCCACCCCTCAGTGCTCCTCCCATTCCTGTCAAAGACGCCCAGCCTGGGCCACGCCTCCCCACATAGCCACGCCCTACAGCCTTCCGGTCCCCTCCTGGGGTTGGCTCCGCCCCCACTAGGCCCCGCCCCTTCACCCGGGTTCCTCCTGGGCCCCGCCCATGCTCACCCGGGGAGCAGAGAGTTTCGCAGACCAGCGGGCAGAGGTAGCAGAACTGACAGTGCTGGGGGTGAGGACACGGAGAGAGAGAAATAGAAGGTGGTCAGGGGCGGGGTCAGGATGGGGCGTGGGCACTACGAGGGCAGGAGACTAGCTGCTGAGACTAGCTAGGTGGAGGTTAAGGTCAGAGGTAGGATGGGGTTTGGAGTCCAGGCTACATCAAGAGTAAGGGGTTAGGTCGGTTTGACGGCAGAGGGCAGGATTTGGGGCTGGGGTTGCTCAGCTGGTCCCAGGCCATCCTGAGCCTGGGGGATCCTTGGGTCTGGGAGAAGTCTCACCTGGCATTGGTCGCAATGCTCTCCCATGTTCTCCTCGTCACAGTGACAGTTCTCACATTCAGTGCATCGCTGGGGACCAGAGGAGCCAGGTTAGACGGAAATGTTTGGGAGCCATCCACCAGTTCTCCACCCTGCCGGCTGGACGTTTCCCCAACTTCTCAGCCTCCTCACCTCCAACACTGAGCTCAGTTATCTTCCCCCAACCTCCTTTCCACCCTCTCATTTCCCTATTGCAAGGTGCCGCGACATCACCTTGTTACTGTGGGCTGGACGTTCGGATACTCTCTTCACCTCCTCCCTCCCTGCTCTCCGTCTCCAGTCCTGTCCCACCACCTGCCCCCCCACCCCCCGGCTCTGCCTTGCACCCTCCTCCCTGTCCTCGGCTCTGCAAGTGCAGCTCAGGCCTCACCCTCCCACTCTTGAACCATTGTCCCAGCCTCCTCCCCAGCCTCCTGGCCTCCAGTCTGCCCCCCAGGTAGCCCCAGAAGTGTCTTTGTTCACTCAGAACTGTCGCTGATTCTCCTTTGCTCACGACCCTCCCAAGGCACACCAGAGCCCTGGAACAAAGTCTAGAAACAGCTTGGTGGGTGGATCTGGGTTGCAGACATACATTGCAGAAGGAGCAGTAGCCACACAGGGACCCTGGCTGGTAGTTCCCATACTCCTGGGCATCCTGCTGACCTGTGGGGACAAGAGGGCAGCAATGACCCAGGCTGACTCCGCTCCTCCCCACCCCCAACCAGTCAGATCACTCACCCTTGTCCTCGCCACTCTCCTCCTCACTGGAGGCACCTCCAGACACCTCCTTCCGGGTCAGCGGGTTGGGGATGATGGTGAAGGGGAGTTCATCTTCTTCGAGCCCCACCTCCTCTTTGTCTTCCTCCTGGTGGTCTTGGTTCAGTGGGACCCAAACCTTAGCTCTCTCTCCTCTCTTTTCCTCCTTCTCCTCTTCCTCCTCCTCCTGGCTCAGGCTGAGGCCATGCCCTTCCTCCTCATCTTCCTCATCCTCCTGGTCATCCAGGCTGCCATGGCGGGTGTCTTCTCCCTCTTCTGAACCTTCGTTGGCTTCTTCATGGGAGCTGTGATCCTCTTCCTTCTCTTCCTCGTCCTCCTCAGAATCGCTCTCCCTTAAATGGCTTCTATCCTTCACCCCGATATGTTCTGGGGACTGGGGGCTCATCTCTTCCTTGATGGACCCTCTGTGGCCAGTCCCCTCATCTCTGTGGTCTTGCTGCCTGTGGCTGGGAGCCTGGTGGCCAAGCCTGGCAGGGATGTCCTCATCTTCCTCCTTGGGGACTCCTTGGTGGTCATGGCCAGGGACTGCTTTTTTATAATCTTCTGGGAAGTCCTCCTCCTTAGCGCTCTTGTGGCCTTGGGGTTGGGGGCTTGCAACATGGTGGCTGAACTTGACTGTGATCTCCTCTTTCTCCTCCTCCTCCTCCTCATCTCCAAGGCCATGGTGGGTATGTCTGGGGGCCTGGTGCCAGTGTTCCGTGGACAGATCCTCATCCTCGTCTTCCTTGTTGCCACCATGATGGTGGTGATGTTCCTCTGAGTCATCTTCATCCTCCTCCTCCCCATGATCTCGGTGCCTGTGGACTTGATGTCTGTGCTCGGTGGAGACAACATCATCTTCATCTTCATCATCTTCTTCTTCGTGGCCCTGGTGTCTATGGCTGGGGCTGTGATGGTGGTGATGTTCCTCTGAGTCATCTTCCTCCTCCTCCTCCCCATGGTCTTGGTGCCTGTGGACTTGATGTCTGTGCTCAGTGGAGACAATATCATCTTCATCATCATCTTCTTCTTCGTGGCCCCGGTGTCTGTGGCTGGGGCTGTGATGGTGGTGATGTTCCTCTGAGTCATCTTCCTCCTCCTCCTCCCCATGATCTCGGTGCCTGTGTACTTGATGTCTGTGCTCGGTGGAGACAACATCATCTTCATCTTCATCATCATCTTCTTCGTGGCCCCGGTGTCTGTAGCTGGGGCTGTGATGGTGGGGATGTTCCTCTGAGACAGCCTCCTCCTCCTCCTCCCCATGATCTCGGTGTCTGTGGACTTGATGTCTGTGCTCAGTGGAGACAATATCGTCTTCATGATCATCTTCTTCTTCTTCGTGGCCCCGGTGTCTGTGGCTGGGGCTGTGATGGTGGTGATGTTCCTCTGAGTCATCTTCCTCCTCCTCCTCCCCATGATTTCGGTGCCTGTGGACTTGATGTCTGTGCTCAGTGGAGACAATATCATCTTCATCATCATCTTCTTCTTCGTGGCCCCGGTGTCTGTGGCTGGGGCTGTGGTGGTGGTGATGTTCCTCTGAGTCATCTTCCTCCTCCTCCTCCTCCCCATGATCTCGGTGCCTGTGGACTTGATGTCTGTGCTCGGTGGAGACAGCATCACCGCCATCATCGTCATCTTTGTGGCCCCCATGTCTGTGGCTGGGGCCATGGCCGCGGTCGTGTTCCTCTGAGCCGTTTCCGTCCTTCTGCTCCCCGCGGTCCTGGCGTCTGTGGACCTGCTGTCCATACCCAGGGGAGACATTCTCCTCTTCCTCGTCTTCATCTTCCTCTTCTCTGTGGCCTCGGTGGGCCTGCCTGACGATGTGATGTTGGTGATGCTCACTGGACACAACTTCCTCCTCCTCCTCGTCTTGATGGCTCTGGCTCCCGTGGCTGGGCAAGTGGTCCCCGCGCTCAGCTGAATCATCTGCGTCTTCATTTCCGTGGCATCTGTGTCCGTGGGCCTGCTGAGCATGCTCGGGGTACTCCTCCTCGTCAGAGATGTTCTCATCTCCCACCTCGCGGCCTTGGTACCTATGGCCTTGAGATTCTCTGGAGACATCTTCATCCTCTTCTCCGTGGTCTCCGTGGCCCCAGAAATGGTGCCCATTGTCTGTGGAAACATCCCTGTTCTCATCTCCATGGCCTCCGTGGTGGTCAGACTTGCCGGAAACGTCTTCTGAGGACCCCGAAGCTCCTGCATGGTCGTCCCAGTTGCTGGGGCCGGGTCCAGCCCCTCTCAGCTGCTGGGTCATGGCGGGGGGGAGGAGCAGGCTAGCCACTGCGGCCCAGAGGACAGAAGTGTGCAGCCATGGCCCGCAGAGGCCCATGGGGACAGACGGGCAGCAGAGCTGCTCCCAGGGCTGGCTCCCACTGCAGCTGTGGCTGCAAGGATGGATGTTGGGCTCCTTGTCCCTTTGGGGCTCCTTCCCTTTCTGGCTCCGTGTGTCGTTCCTTTGCTGTGTCCCTCCCCGTCTCTGCCCTCTGGCCCTCACAGTCAGCCCTGGACACCCCTCTGAGGCTGTCTTCAGAGTCCCCTGACCCCCCTCGCAGGCCCTCCCTCCCACTTCCCAGCCAATAGGGTCTCTCCCCTCCCCTTTCTGTGGCTAAATTTACTCTGGGCCCTGAGTTATTCTGGGTCAGTCCCCTCCTGCCCCTCCCCTCCTGCACCTCCTCCTCTCAGCTGGGAAGGGGGTGGATGAAGGGGTCTCTCTTTGGCCAGGAGAGAGGAGTCGAGGGTCTCTGACTTTGGGCTGCCAATGCGTTCATGTTTGGCAGCTGCCAAGACAATGGCTAGATTTTTAGTTGGCCAGTGTCGGGGAGCCTGGACCCCGGGGGAGGGGAGCAGGTGGGATGTATGTGAAGGGAGAGACCCCTGCCAAGGAAGGACTGGAGGGTTAGATTCCCGGGAGTTTCCGGCCAGAATGGGCTGCTCTGCTGAGATGGTGGATGCCAGAATGGAGGCCCTGGCGAGGGGTGAGAGGCATTCTGCTGCAGCACACATACCCGTGACCTCCTGTCCCTGGGACTCAGATCTGGGGGCAGGGGATGGGGCCAGGCCAGGGCTATAAATGTGGCGCAGGGGGGCGGGGGGCTCAGGTTACCCAGGCGGCCACAGCTGTCCCTGTCAGAGAGCTGGCAGGGGACATGCGGCCCTGCCCGTCTGCCTACCCACACCTCCCACTGCTCATCCCAGCACTGCCGCTCCAGCTCTTTGGGGTCCCAGCCTTCTTCACCTGCTCTCTCAGGACCCCTGTCCCCCGTCCTGAGGATTCTGTCCCCTTCTTCTCACTCTTGAGTGTGTCTGTGTGCACACTATCCACCTAGCCAAGCCTTTCTCACTGTCTCGGGTCAGTGTAGCCCTCCACCCATCCAACTCTCTGCCCCCACCTAAGTCTTTGTTTCCCCCCAACACTTCGTCAGTGTAGTCAGTGGACCCCTCCCTCATCGCTGGCATTTCCTCTCTGTGTCCCCGTCCCCCTCTCTCTGACCTCTGTCCCCCCTCTCTTGGACTCTGTCTCTCACTCTCTGGGTCCCCGTCCCCCTCTCCCTGGGTCCCCGACCCTCTCTCTCTGGTCCCTGACCCCCTCACCCTGGGTCCCTGTCCCCTTCTCTCTGGTCCCCGTCCTCCTCTCCCTGGGTCCCCGTCCCCCTCTCCCTGGGTCCCAGTCCCCCTCTCCCTGGGTCCCAGTCCCCCTCTCCCTGGGTCCTTGTCCTCCTCTCCCTGGGTCCCAGTCCCCCTCTCCCTGGGTCCCCGTTCCCCTCTCCCTGGGTCCTTGTCCCCCTCTCCCTGGGTCCTTGTCCCCCTCTCCCTGGGTCCTTGTCCCCCTCTCCCTGGGTCCCAGTCCCCCTCTCCCTGGGTCCCCGTTCCCCTCTCCCTGGGTCCCTGTCCCCCTCTCTCTGGTCCCTGTCCTCCTCTCCCTGGGTCCCTGTCCCCCTCTCTCTGGTCCCCGTCCCTCTCTCCCTGGGTCCCCGTCCCCCTCTCTCTGGGTCTCCCTGGGTCCCTGTCCCCCTCTCTCTGGTCCCCGTCCCCCTCTCCCTGGGTCCCCGTCCCCCTCTCCCTGGGTCTCCCTGGGTCCCTGTCCCCCCTCTCCCTGGGTCCCCGTCCCCCTCTCCCTGGGTCTCCCTGGGTCCCTGTCCCCCTCTCTCTGGTCCCCGTCCCCTCTCTCTGGTCCCCGTCCCCCTCTCCCTGGGTCCCCGTCCCCCTCTCCCTGGGTCCCCGTCCCCCTCTCTCTGGTCCCCGTCCCCCTCTCCCTGGGTCCCCGTCCCCCTCTCCCTGGGTCCCCGTCCCCCTCTCCCTGGGTCCCTGTCCCCCTCTCTCTGGTCCCCGACCTCCTCTCTCTGGTCCCCGTCCCCCTCTCCCTGGGTCCCCGTCCCCCTCTCTCTGGTCCCTGATCCCCTCTCCCTGGGTCCCCGTCCCCCTCTCCCTGGGTCCCCGTCCCCCTCTCCCTGGGTCCCCGTCCCCTTCTCTCTGGTCCCCGTCCCCCTCTCTCTGGTCCCCGTCCCCCTCTCCCTGGGTCCCCGTCCCCCTCTCTCTGGTCCCCGTCCCCCTCTCCCTGGGTCCCCGTCCCCCTCTCTCTGGTCCCCGTCCCCCTCTCCCTGGGTCCCCGTCCCCCTCTCCCTGGGTCCCCGTCCCCCTCTCTCTGGTCCCCGTCCCCCTCTCCCTGGGTCCCCGTCCCCCTCTCCCTGGGTCCCTGTCCCCCTCTCTCTGGTCCCCGTCCCCCTCTCTCTGGTCCCCGTCCCCCTCTCTCTGGTCCCCGTCCCCCTCTCCCTGGGTCCCCGTCCCCCTCTCTCTGGGTCCCCGTCCCCCTCTCTCTGGTCCCCGTCCCCCTCTCCTGGGTCCCCGTCCCCCTCTCCCTGGGTCCCCGTCCCCCTCTCTCTGGTCCCTGACCTCCTCTCTCTGGTCCCTGACCCCTTGCCCCGAGTCCTGTTCCAGCCTCGGCCCCGCCTCCCGCTCTACGCATCCCCTGTGCTCTCCGCCCCGCAGACCTGGTCCCGCCCCGGGCTGGGCGGGGAGGCGGCGGATCCGGTCTGTCCCGGGCGCGTCTGCAGCCCCGGGTTGGTGGAGGGGGTGCGGGCTGCCAGATAGGTGGCTGTGGCCGTGGCAGCATGGTGGGTGCGGAGAAGGAGCAGGTACAGCGCCGGACCCGGGTCTGAGGGAACAGGGAGCCTGGGCCGGGCCTCCTTGCTCGCGGGGAGGAGGGCGCTTGAGACCTAGATTCTCGGGTCAGACAAAGGAGGGGGGGTTGCTGGAGGCAGGGACTCCTGGGTCCCTGGGGACGGATAGAAGCGGGGAGGCTGGGGGTGGGGGTCGAATCACTGGAGTCCGGGAGAGGATGATGCTGGGGGTCGCGGACTCCCGGGTCTCCCACTAGGGCGCGGGCGGGTCACTCCGTGTCCGCAGGACTGAGCTGGATCCCCTCATCCCTTGTTCCTGTCCCCCCAGAGCTGGATTCCCAAGATCTTCAAGAAGAAGACGTGCACGACTTTCGTCGCTGACCCCACAGATTCGGGGTGAGGAGCTCGCCCAGGGGACAGACCCTCGAGCGTCCCGGGCCCGCTGAGCCCCGCACACCGCAAACCGCGCCCTTCGGGTCCTTTCGGTCCCGGGTCCTGTCACTGCGGACACTCCCAAGGGCGTTCCCCGGTGGCCCTGTATATCGGGGAGGCCTTGGGTCAGTCTGCAAACACTTGCAACTTACCGGCCTCGCGCTCAGGATCAGTGTTAAAGCCCCAGGGCAGGTTTCTGTTTCTTTCCTTCCCAGTTTCCCTTCTGGGTGTCTGCCTTCTGGTGTCACTTTCTCTTGTCTTTCTTTCTTGGCTGTCTCTGTCTCATTCATTCATCCCTTCCTTCATTCCTCCAAGAAACTCTCACTCAGCACTTCCAAGGGGGAGCACTGTTTGCAAGAGTACAGGCCCTTGCCATGGTTCACATTTGAACGGAGATACAAATTTCAACTGAGGCGCTAGGTGGCTTCTGGCAAATCATTTTACCTTTCTGGGCATTGTACTCATCTATCATCTGGGCATAAAAACAGGCTCTAGTTCCTGAAGCTATTGTGAGAATTAAACAAGTTAATGCTTGCGGTATTTCTGAAACGGCACCCAGTGCTTAGTAAGCCCTGGCAAATATGTCTGACTCCCATTGGAAGGTCACAGTTACTAACTCGTGTGCGTAGACCCTGTGCTTGCGCTGGGTAAGTCGGGGTGAAGAGTGGCGGCTCTTAGGAGCTCCTGGCCTTCAGTGATGGTCTCTCAAGGAGGCTCTGGCTTTCTGGTGTCCTTAAGACCACGCTTGGGGTATGGGAAATGTCAGTGTTCCTAATTTAGGGTGTGTTCTATTATGAATATATTCTATTAGTGCAGGATGGCTTGAATGATGCGTAAATATAAATACTATTTGGGGGTGAGTGCTCAGAAACTTTTACTGAGGGGAAGGGTGGTCAAGGAAGTTTAGAAACCTCTGGTCTGGTGGGAAGAAGATAATTCTAAGGCAAGGAAGTGAGAGCTGCAGAGGACACGCCGCTGGCCCCCGGGGGAGCATCTGGTTAAGGCTGGGAGGGGACACAGGAAGAGGTGCCAGTGAGGGGACATTTGAAGGTGACAGAGTTGGAGTTTGACAGCTGAAGGTGGGCTGGATTCCAGGAGTGGGAACAGCATGTATAAATCGCCCCCTGTTGACATTGCGAATTGAAGAGAGGGCAGAGTTCAGGGTGCCAGGGCCATCGGAGAGAGGAAACCAAGGAAGAGGGTGGGACCAGAAGTTACAGGGCCTCAAATGCCACCCTGAGGGGTTGGGGACCGGGTCTGGGTGTTCCAGGGAGCCCTGGGAGGGGCAGGGTCAGCTCTGGGTGTGGAACTCCCTGGGGGCCACGTGAAGATGGATGGGAGTTCAGGAAGCCAGGGAAAAGGCTGGGCAAGGGCCAAGTGGGAGGAGAAGAGGCCCGAGGCAGGCTGGGCTGTGGGGACACAGAGGGGAGGGGTCAGGGCAAAGATTCAGGGGGCAGGAACCTGGGGGCCGATGGATTTGTGGAATGAGGGGCGAGGGGATGATGGATCCAGACATCTGGTCTGGGGCTCGGGAGCCCCAGAGATGGGAACCCAGAAGCATGAGAACCAAGGGCATGGCAGACCTGGTCAGGGACTCAGGAGAGGTCTGCGACTTCCATCCTAGATTTGAGAGGGATTTGAGAAGTCCTAGCTGTAGATGGTAATGGAAACTGTGGGAGTAGGATGGCGTGGGAAGAAAGCATAAAATCGGAGGATGTTGCGAATGGGTAATTCTATGGCCATCTCTCCACCCCTCCACCTCCCACCCACTGCCATGGAAGAGGGTTCCTTAAAGACGTGTCTCTGAATGCTTCAAGACAGACATGCTACCTCAAGTCAGGACGGTGTCCACCACACCCACTTATAGTCTTCCCCCTGATGCTTCTTTCTTTCACCTGCCTGGCCCTCGGGGACACTGAGCTTGAGACCCATGTCGGGCAAGGGTCAAGTGGGAGGAGAAGAGGCCTGAGGCAGCCAGGGCTGTGGGGACACAGAGGGGAGGGGTCAGGGCAAAGAGTCACGGGGCAAGAGCCTGGGGGCCGATGGATTTGTGGAATGAGGGGCAAGGGGAGGATGGGCCTAGACATCTGGTCTGGGGCTCGGGAGCCCCAGAGATGGGAACCCAGGAGCATGAGAACCGAGGGCACGGCAGACCTGGGTCAGGGACTCAGGAGAGGTCTGCGACTTCCATCCTAGATTTGAGAAGGATTTGAGAAGTCCTAACTGTAGATGGTAGGAGAAGGCGATGGGACCCCACTCCAGTAGTCTTGCCTGGAAAATCCCATGGACAGAGGAGCCTGGTAGGCTGCAGTCCATGGGGTCATGAAGAGTCAGACACGACTGAGCGACTTCACTTTCGTTTTTCACTTTCATACACTGGAGAAGGAAATTGCAACCCACTCCAGTGTTTTTGCCTGGAGAATCCCCGGGACGGGGGAGCCTGGTGGGCTGCCATCTATGGGGTCGCACAGAGTCAGACACGACTGAAGTGATGCAGCAGCAGCAGCTGTAGATGGTATTGGAAACTGTGGAAGTAGGATGGCGTGGGAAGAAAGCATAAAATCGGAGGATGTTGCGAATGGGTAATTCTATGCCCGTCCTTCCACCCCTCCACCTCCCACCCACTGCCATGGAAGAGGGTTCCTTAAAAACGTGTCTCTGAATGCTTCAAGACAGACATGCTACCTCAAGTCAGGACGGTGTCCACCACACCCACTTATAATCTTCCCCCTGATGCTTCTTTCTTTCACCTGCCTGGCCCTCGGGGACACTGAGCTTGAGACCCATGTCGGGAAGGCACGTGGCCCTGGCTCTGGGGAACACCTGGACTCGAGGGAGGCACAGAGGAAGAGAAAGCCGCAGATGAGGCCGGACAGGGCAGCCAGGGGAACGGGTGTGCTCTGCCAAGGAAAAAGTTTTCTAGAATCAGAGCCTTTTAGCCATGACTGGTGCTGTTTTGTCAGAGTCAGATAAAACCTGAATAGAAACCATTGTATTTGGGGACATGCAGGTAACCGCTGATTTTTTCGTGCAGGTGACCGCTGATTTTTTCGGGTACAGTTTTGGTTTCTGTGGCCACGCAGAGAAAGGGGTGGGTAGGAGATGAGATAGGCAGATGGGGTGTCTGCCAGTGCTGTCCACTAGAGTTTTCTGGAATGATGAAAACGTTCTATAGCCACATCCAATATGGCACCCACTGGCCACACACGTGTGGCTCCTAGTCACTTGAAATGTGGCCAGAGCGACTGTGGAACTGAATTTTTAATTGTATTTAATTTTATTTGACTACAAGGAGCGCTGTGTGGCTAGAGGCTATCGTACTGGAGAGTTCAGGTTCTAGAACATTCCTTGAAGAAATTTTGCCAGGAAGGGCTCATGGGAAGTAGATGGACAGGAACGAGGGAGGGGGGCGCCCAGGGACTGGGTTGAGATGGGTGAAAGGATCAGGTGGGTAAACTGAGGCATGCCAGGACCCTGACGGTTGACTCAGAAAGGAGGAGGTGTGTGTCCCATAGTCCTCACTCTGCCAGGAGCTGGTATATTCAGCGTGATGGCTTGATTATTTTTGTTGTCTTTGCGTGTGCGCGTGTGTGCTAAGTGGCTTCAATCGCGTCTGACTCTCTGCAGCCCTGTGGACTGTAGCCCGCTAGGTCCCTCTGTCCATGGGGTTCTCCAGGAAAGTATACTGGAGCAGGTTGCCATGCTGTCCTTCAGGGGATCTTCCCGACCCAGGGATTGAACCCTAGTCTCTTAACTTTTGTCTCCTGCCTTGGCTAGCAGGTTCTTTACCATGAGCGCCACCTGGGAAGCCCCTGTTGGCTTTACAACTTTTGCTAAATCCATGGACCACTTGTGCTGTTCCTTCTAGAAAATTAGTCTGTTTAAGTTGTAGCTTACTCTGTTTACATTCCAGTATTCTTGCCTGGAGAATTCCGTAGACAGAGAAACCTGGCAGGCTACAGTCCATGGGGTCGCAAAGAGTCGGGCATGACTGAGCGACTATCACTCACTCACTGTTTACATAAATGCTGGTCTCCCCTGATATCTGAATCCCTTCTGGCATCAGGGACCAAAGAAATTTAGATACCTTTCCAAACCAATCCCTCATCTCTCAACCCTCGGTGCTTGCTCTTTTAAAACTCAGGTGCCAATCCCATTAAGTTACTAGGGATAATTATATATTTATTTAGGGGGAAAATGTCTCATATATGATCACCATAAATGGAAAATCCGTTCCATTTGCCACAAAGAGAAAGAAACAAGCCATAAAAGACAATTACAATAAAAACTAAGCCGAAGTATTTACCTTCTAAATGGATGCTGTTGCCAGCCTTTTTCTGAGCCCGAGGCTAACTTGTCTCTGTTATTAAAAAAAAAAAATAGTAAAGAGTTAGGCATGACAAATATTCTAGCACTCAGCTGAGCAGAGCTCTCTGCTTGACCGTAATCAGGAGAGCTCAAAAAGGAATGACTTTCTCACTGTGCTATTCAAGGTTATTTAAAGCTCTGTGCGGAGTTCACGGAGACTGGATCTGGTATGCAGCCCCCGTCTGAAGAAACGTTATTTCATTGGCTCCTTCCTCACAGTTCTCTGAAGTAGGCTGTGCTATTATTGTCTTTTCATTTGAGGGGGAAATTGAGGCTCAGAGAGGTGAAGCTACTTGCTCAAAGTTGCACAGCCTCCTTGGCCTCTAGAACATGCATGCTCTCTGAATCACTCTCTTGATTTCCCTTTTCATGCGAATATCATCTGTCTGGACCGGGGGCAGCAAGTTCACCCCGGAACTTTCCCACTTCAGGCCCTGAAGGCAACAGTGAGTGTGGGGCCCTGTACATAGACCTCCCTGCCCAGGCTTGCTTGAGCCACTGTGGCTTCCAGCTGCTGGGCGAGGTGACTGTGCTTGTTCTGCCCCAGTCTCTCCCTACCAAGGAAGGGCAGTGCCAGGGTCAGCATGGACTGTGAGCGCCTCTGGGAGGACACACAGAGACAGGGATGTTTCTGCAGGATGCTTGGGGTCGGTGCGGACACTCCTGGGGTTCATCTTCTTCTCCCCCCGCCCCCAGGGGGAGCTTGTGCCAGTGTGGGCATCCTCGGGGTGCCCACCCATCCGTGGCTGTGGAGGATGCATTCGGGGCAGCCGTGGTGACCGTATGGGACAGTGACTTGCACACCACGGAGAAGCCCACAGATGCCTTCGGGGACCTGGACTTCCTGGGCGCCGGCCGCAAGATCAGCAATGTGAGGCCAGCATGTCTGGACAAGGCTGGGGTTGGCCAGTGGGACTGTGTGCCTCAGCATCCCAGCTGAACTCTGTGTCTCCCCACTTGCCCATCCTTGTCTTCATCTCTCCTGGGTCTCTGTCCCCTCCACCCCCTCTGTCTTTTGTAAGTCTGTCCTCCTCTCTCTGGGTCTCTGTCCCCCCATCTCTGTACTCCTCTCTCTGCATCTCTGTCCCTCTCTCTCTGTCCCCTCTCCCCGTGTCCCTTCCTCTCGTGTGTCCACAGTTCCTCCGGCTCTCGGACCGCACGGATCCAGCTACGGTTTATACTCTGGTCACCAAAGTGTGGGGCTTCCGGGCCCCGAACCTGGTGGTGTCAGTGCTGGGGGGGTCAGGGGGCCCCATCCTCCAGACCTGGCTGCAGGACCTGCTGCGACGCGGGCTGGTGCGGGCTGCCCAGAGCACAGGTGACAGGCGGGGTGGGGCTGTGCCTCCTGGCGCCCCCATCTCCCCCCACTTCCCTGGAATGCCTGTCTTCTCCCCTGCCGTCTCTGTGTGGCTTTTGTCTCTCTCTCTGGTCTCTTTCTGTGTCTCTGCGTTGTCTCTGGACCTCACCACTACTCTCTGTGTCCCTGTGTAGGGGCCTGGATTGTCACTGGAGGGCTGCACAAAGGCATCGGCCGGCACGTCGGTGCGGCTGTGCGGGACCACCAGACGGCCAGCACTGGGGGCAGCAAAGTGGTGGCCATGGGCGTGGCCCCCTGGGGCGTGGTGCGGAATAGAGACACTCTCACCAACCCCAAGGTGGGATTCGGGGTCTTGGAAGGGGGGGCTGGGGGCCTGGAGCCCCCGGTCTGAGTGGGGAGGGGGCTGGGGCTTAGGGTTAGGGGAGGGATGAGCGCCGAGTGTCTGTGCCCTTGGCCCTGATGGAGAGACCCCCTGGTCTGGCAACTTGTCCCCCCCAGGGCTCGTTCCCCGCAAGGTACCGGTGGCGCGGAGACCCAGAGGATGGGGTCCAGTTCCCTCTTGACTACAACTACTCGGCCTTCTTCCTGGTGGATGACGGCACACACGGCCGCCTGGGCGGCGAGAACCGCTTCCGCTTGGGCTTCGAGTCCTACCTGGCCCAACAGAAGACGGGCGTGGGAGGTGAGTGGCTTCCTCCACTGGGGATTCACTGCTCAGGATCCCAGTGGTCCCCTCTGGTTGGAATCTGGGGACTGCAGCCAGGGGGAGTTTCCTATGGTCAAGGGCCTTCTCCCATCACTTGCTGTGCTTAAAAAAATCCTTTATCTTGAAATCTGCAATGCACAAAGGTGGACAGCTTGATGAGTTTTTAACAAACTGAACCCACTTAGGCAACCAGGACCCAAATCAAAAAACAGAATAATAGCAGCCCTCAGAAGCCTTCTCCTAACCACACCCAAAGGCCACCTCATCGTGTTTGTCACAGCGTTGGGTAGTTCTGAACCTGTTTCATATGACTAGAATCATACCATCCTCACGTCTTAAATTCTCGCTTCTCATAGTCAACGTTACTTCTGTGAGATTCATCCATATCATTGCATGAATTGTAGTTTGTAATTAACCCATGGATCAAAGAAGGAAAAAAAAGAAGCTAGGTAATATTTTGAACTGAGTGATGGTTATGTCATGACATACCAACATGTTTGGGGGGGGCAGCTAATGCTCGGGCTTCCCTGGTAGCTCAGCTGGTAAATGCAGGAGACCCAGATTCGATTCCTGGGTCGGGAAGATCCCCTGGAGAAGGGATAGAACACCCACGCCAGTATTCTTGGGCTTCCCTGGTGGCTCAGACCGTAGAGTCCTCCTGCAACGTGGGAGACCTGGGTTCAATCCCTGGGTTGGGAAGATCCCCTGGAGGAGGGAATGGCAACCCACTCCAGTATTCTTGCCTGGAGAATCCCATGGACAGAGGAGCCTGGTGGGCTAACAGTCCACGGGGTCACAAAGAGTCGGACATGGCTGAGCGACTAAGCACAGCACAGTGCTTAGGAAATCTGTAGACTTAAATGCGTATATAATAAAGAAAAGAAAAAGAAGGTTGAAAATCAATGATTTGTCTCCAATTTAAAAAAATCCTAGAAACAGAAGTGAAGTCACTCAGGCGTGTCCGACTCTTTGCGACCCCGTGGACTGTAGCCTACCAAGTTCCACCATCCATGGGATTTTCCAGGCAAGAATACTGGAGTGGGTTGCCATTTCCTTCTCCAGGAGATCTTCCCGACCCAGGGATTGAACTCGGGTCTCTCACATGCTAGGCATTGTAGGCAGACACTTTACTGTCTGAGCCACCAGGGAAGATCCAAACAGAAGAAACAGAAGAGCAAGACAAATCTAGAGGAAGTAGAAGCAATGAACTGATACAGACAAGAGCATAATCACTAAAACAGAAACAAATGTCCAGTGTAGAAAATCAGCTGAACAGAAAGCTGCTTCTTTATAAATGTTTCTTATATTTTAAAAGGTGTCCACCTAATTCTTGACATTTAATTAGTTTTGAGGCAATTTTAATCTTATTTTTATCATTTTATTTTATTTTTGGCTAACGAACCACTTTATTTTTCTTCCCACTCATAGAACACACCCTCTCAGAAGAGACAACTCAAAGTTCCTTCCAGCCACTATTCCTTGATCAGAGTCAAAGTATAGGGCATACACACTAGTTTATCGGGCCCAGTGGTTCCAGAGTCTGACTCACACATGTAGGGATTTTTTTTTTATATAATTAATTTTTATTGGAATATAGCTGATTTATGATGTTGTGTTACTTTCTGCTGTACAGCAAAGTGACTCAGATATCCATGATTTTTAAGATTCTTTTCCTATACAGGTCATTACAGAGTGTTGAGTAGAGTTCTTATTAGTTATCTATTTTATACATACTGGGCTTTATACATAATAGCCTTTGCTGGTGCCTCAGATGGCAAAGAATCTGCCTGCAATGCAGGAGACCTGGGTTCGATCCCTGGGTTAGGAAGAGCCCCCTGCAGAAGGGAATGGCTACCTATTCCAGTATTCTTGCCTGGACAATCCCATGGACAGAGAAGGCAGGCTACAGTCTATGGGGTCTCAAAGAGTCGGACATGCTGAGCGACTAACACTTGCACTTTTTGTACCTAGCGTGATATGTCAATTCCAGTCTCCCAACTTATCCCTCCTGCCCTGCTTTCCCCCTTGGTAACCATAAGTTCGTTTTCTACATCTGTGACTCTGTTTTGTAAATAGTTTCATTTGTACCATTTTTTAAAATTCCACATATAAGCAATTATCATATGATATTTGTCTTTTTCTGTCTGACTTCACTCAGGATGACAATCTCTAGGTCCGTCCATGTTGCTGCAAATGACATTATTTCATTCTTTTTTATGGCTGAGTAGTGTTCCATTATATATAATATATATATATTTATAATTATATATATACACACATCACATCTTATATACATATGCACATATATTTATACATACGTGCTGTACTTAGTCGCTCTGCCGCCGCTGCTGCTAAGTCGCTTCAGTCGTGTCCGACTCTGTGCGACCCCATAGATGGCAGCCCACCAGGCTCCTCTGTCCATGGGATTCTCCAGGCAAGAACCCTGGAGTGGACTGACTTAGTCGCTCAGTCGTGTCCAATTCTTTGCAAGCGCATTGACTGTAGCCTGCCGGGCTCCTCTGTCCATGGGATTCTCCAGGCAAGAATACTGGAGTGGGTTGCCATGCCCTCCCCAGGGGATTGTCCCAACCCAGGGTCGAACCCTGGTCTCCTGCACTGCAGGTGCAGTCCTGCCACTGAGCCACCAGGGAAGCCCATAAATACGCATACACATATATAAACATATACACACCACATCTTCTTTATCAGTTCTCCATCGATAAACATTTAGGATGTTTCCATGTCTTGGCTATTGTAAATAGTGCTCAGTGAACGTTGGGGAACATGTATCTTTTCGCATCATGGTTTTCTCCAAATATATGCCCAGGAGTGGGATTGTTGGATCATACGGTAGCTCTATTGTCAGTTTTTTAAGGGACCTCCTTACTGTTCTCCATAGTGGCTACACCAATTTACATTCACACCAACAACGTAGGAGGTTTCCCTTAATCTTATTTTTTAAATTATCTTTTTGGGGTGTAAACTGACTTTTTGGGGTGTATAATTCTGTGAGTTTAGGCATATGTACAGAGATTCATGTGGCCATTTCCACAATCAGGACACAGACCAGTTCTGTTCCCATCAAGGCACTCCTTTGGCACCCAGCCCTGTTTACTAACCTGTTTACTATCACATGAGGCCTCTCTCTTCCAGAAGATAAATACATGGAATATAATATATGACCTTTTGAAATTGCCTCCTTTCACTCAATATTTTAATATTAATTTAATATTTTAATTAAATTTTAAAAATTAACATGTGTTTAATATGTGGCAACTTTAATATGTGTTTATTGGAGCTAATCAAACCATGCGAAAGTATGTAAGGAAATTCTTATCGTTGCATGAGTTGTAGTTTGTAAATAACCCACAGGTCAAAGAAGAAGAAGAAAAAAGAAGTTAGAAAATTCCCTTCCCAGCTCCAGCCCCGTCTATTGGGGTAATCAGTGTTATATGGTTTGGGGTTTATCCTTTTATACTTTTCTCTGTGTTTATAAAATCCTATGCGATTATATTTCCACCTCTCTGGTCTTTCTTTTATACTATGCATATGCGTATCACTTTCTTATAACCATCCTTTTAGGTCCAAACTTCTTTATCTTGCATCCCCTTCTAATGGTTGCATGATATTCCTTTATAATGTTTGTTCCATCTCTTATTTAAATTTTTCTCAATTGGTGGCTACTTAAACTGCTATCAGTGTTTGGCACTACAAACAATGCTGAAAAAATACCTTTGTATAAATGTCCATAATTACATCCCAGTGTTTTATTTTAATTTTGTTTAATTAAAAATTTATTTTTCCTGGCTGTGCTCCACCACTTGTGGGATCTTAGTTCCCCAACCAGAGAGGCAACTCAGGACTAATCACTGGACCGCCAGGGAACTCCCAACATCCAGGTGTTTAAAATTCTATACAGTAGATCTTGAAACTGAGATTGCTGTGCGTACTAATAGTACTAGGTAACTTTCTCAAAATGTGTAGCGGTTTTCATTCACTCTCTCATCAACAATGTGTGAGTTTTCTTTTCCACTCAGTCTTAACCAACTCTGGATAATCTTGCTTTAATTTTTCTTTTATTTGCCAACTGGATGGGTAGAAAGTGATGTATCACTTAAAAATTTTTTTTAACTTTGGCTGTGCTGGGTCTTCATTGCTGCGCTTGGGCTTTCTCTGGTTGCTGCGAGTGGGGTCTACGCTCCAGTCGTGATGCATACATAGGCTTCTCACTGCAGTGTTTTCTCCTGTTGAGAAGCTGGGCTCTAGAACTCAGGCTCAGTAGTTGTGGCACACGGACTTAGTTGCCAGCAGCATGTGGAATCTTCCTAGACCAGGGATTGAACCCGTGTCCCCTGCATTGGCAAGCAGATTCTTAACCACTGGACCACCAGAAGTCCTGATTTCGCACTTTTAATTTGATGTTTTAATTTATCTAACCGTTAGTAAAAGATAAAAACACATTTTGTTGGCTGATCAGATTTCTATTCAATATGAACTAAATATGAAATGTCTATTCATATTCTTTGCCCTTTTTGAATTGGATTCTTTTAAAAATCTTTTTATAAGAATTCTTTGTATCCTATTGATAGGAAAGCTTTAACTGTTAGATGCATTGTAAAATTTTTAAAAGATACTTTAATTCTGGTGTCTACTTCCATGAAAATTTGATCATATTAACGTGGTTCGATATATTTTTTGTTCCTTTTATAACCCCTTGGTTTCTCTTGGTCTTTTTAGAAAAGTCCATTCCACTCCAATGCTATACAAATATTCTAAGTCTTCTTTTCTAATATCCTATACTTTTATATTTAAACCTCAATCCATCTGGAAATGATTTTTACATATTTTGAGGTAGAGTCTACATTTCTTTCTTCTAAATGGGAAGCTGTATTTTCTTCATGACCATTTAATAAATAAACTATCTTTTCGCAGCTAAATTGAAATGCCACTTCAGTTATATATTCAGTTCCTTTATACACTGAACTATTTCTAAACCTTTTCCTCTTCTACTTCTCTATGTATCTATTCCTGTGCCAAAAATATATTTTGTTTACAGCAGTTTAAAGATGTTTAAATATATATATCAGAGAAAGTTCCTCCTCACTGTCCTTTTTCAATAATTTCTTAACTCTTCAATATTTATTCTTTCGTATGAATTTTAAAATTATTTTGTTGCATTAAAAAAGAACAAAGGAAAAACACTGCCAACCTTCTTCGACTTCCCTCTTTCCCCAAACTGCATTGAATTTGTGTTACATTGTGACAGGTTAGCATAGTATTTACTTTTCCATTTAGTCATACCTTGTCTTTAAATAAGGTTTTATCAATCTTATAAAAATATCATAACTTTCTATACAAATTAATCCCTGGGTATTTTATCATTTTTGTGGAAATGTGGATAAGATACATATTCTTACTACCTGGAAAAAAGGTTTTGATTTTTGTATATTTTTCTTGTATTAATCCACTTAACCTAATTATCTTATTAGTATTTAGATATTTTGAGTGGAGTCTCTCCAATTTTCTGAGAATGTAGATCATCTTTTCTTCAAATAAATACCTTTGTCTCTTCCAGCTTCAAAAAAAAAATACAAGTTTCACTCTAGTTATTTCATTTTCTTGCATTATTGCATTAGCTCAAGACACCCAGATAAGTGTGATTAGTAGTAATGTTGTCTCATTTCTTATTTTAATGGGAATAGAGTTAATAGAAAACTTTTATGAGTTTGCCATTGGGCTTTAATACATATCTTTATTGTATTTGGATAGTCCTTCCTATTCCTTATTTCCTTCATTTTCTGTTTGAACTTTCATCCTCTCCTGGCTCCAGGTCAGTTAATCAGTCACAGGATTGACTCATGCCTCATTCAGGAACCCAGGAGTCCAGGTTCCCAGCTCTGTCCTCCCTTGAGAAGTTGAACACTACTGTCTTTGAGATCCGGCTCCTCCCAACATCCTCAAAGGCATGACAGTTCCCATGAGCCTCAGGACTGAGGATTTTAGGCAGAAGCCAGCATTTGCCCCAGGGACTCCTGGAAAATGTGATTGCCATCCCCAGCAGAGGCTGATGGGAACTGCCCAAGCCTTCTGCTCTGTTCTCCCTGCAGGGACTGGCATTGACATCCCTGTCCTCCTCCTCCTGATTGATGGTGATGAGAAGATGTTGAAGGTACAGGAGCCCAGGGGGCCTGGGGGCTGTACTCCTGGGTCCCAAGTCCTGGAGGAGAAGAGGGCTGGGAATCTAGGCTCCAGGAAGGGTGAATGCTTTCCTTCTCTAACCTGCCTGCCCCTTTTATTCTGTAGCAGATAGAGGATGCCACCCAGGCTCAGCTCCCCTGCCTCCTGGTGGCTGGATCTGGGGGAGCTGCGGACTGCCTGGCAGAGATCCTGGAGGACACTCTGGCTCCAGGGAGTGGCGGGGGCAGGCGACGTGAACCCCGAGATCTGATTAAGCGTTTCTTCCCCAAAGGGGACCCTGAGGTCCTGCAGGCCCAGGTAGGACACTGAGGGCCCAACTGTGGAACCTGAGATGGGAGAGAGCTGGGGGCTTGGATTCCTGGGTCTTGAGATGTGAGGATGCTGAAGATTTGGAGTCCCGAATCCAAGGGAAGGGGAATGGGGGCCCAGCCTCATGGATATGAGGAAAGCCTGGGAACCTGGACTCCTGGGTCTGAGGGAGAAGAGGCCTGGGGGCCTTGACACCCCTAGGTTCTGGGAGTAAAGGGTGCTGGGCACCTAGACTATGGGGTCCTGCAGGGGAATGTTCTCCTTTATCTCTGTGGACAGGACCAGGGGGTTGGGTAGGGGTGGCAGAATTTGGTATTCTGCAGGTGGAGAGGATCATGACTCGGAAGGAGCTGCTGACGGTCTATTCAACTGATGACGGCCCTGAGGAATTTGAGACCATCGTCTTAAGGGCCCTTGTCAAGGGTAAGACTTGGAATCCCCCAACCTCTGCTTCTGTCAGCTCCACTTTGGACACCTCTCCTGTCTTCGGCACTTTACCCATCCTCTCTAATCTAAGTTGTGCCTCTTTTTATCTCTTTCCTTTTGTCAGTGCCTTTTGGGGCTTTGCATGGTGCTATTGAACAGTTGTCCCAAGATACTTTCAGTATGTTCCAACATTGCTTTCTTTCTGTTGCATCCATCCACCCATCCTTTCATCCATCTAGCCAGCCACATGTACACTGATCTATCTATCCATTATTCCCTTCATCCTTCCATTCCTTCAGCTGTTCAACCATTCATCCATCTTGCCATTCACCCATCCTTCTACCAATCTATTCACCCCTCTGTTAACAATTCCACCCACTCGTCATTCTTCCATCCGTTCGTCTTTCATTTACCCAGCCATCTTTTCATCCATCCATCCATCTTTCATCTATCCATCCTTTCATCCATCCATCCATCCATTCATCCACCCATCCATTCATCTTTTCATCTATCCATCTTTTCATCCATCCATCCATCTGTCATCTATCCATCTTTTCATCCATTCATTCTTTCATCCATCCATCTTATCCATCCATTCTTCCGTCTATCCACCCACTCACCTTTTCTGCCTTTCCTACATGCCTCCGATATGTTTTAAGCCCTGAGGTGTGGTGGCATCAGAGATGAACCAGAGTGCCGTCTCACAGTGAGGGACTTCTGATATTTCACTAGAGGAATGAATGATGAAAACCAAGACAGGGAGCGCAGTGGCCACATGGTAGAGGCTAATGTTGGAGCTCATTATTCATTCAGCCAAGACTAGCTTAGGCTTCAGAGATAAAAGCAGTTCCTACCAGGGCTGTTTGGACACATCTTAAGTAAAATTCAAGACAAAAACATGGAGAGGAACTGCTGTCAGAAAGGCGAGAAAAATTCAATTGGGAGGTGGTATTTGAGTTGGGCCTTGAAGAGCCAGTAGAACCTGGAGTCAGTAAGATGGGGTAGTGGGATAAATAAGTGCTAAGGTGGATCCCCAGGGCTCTGTGGGGATGTGTGTGAGGAGGGTCATTTTGGTGTCAGAAGAGTTTTACAGGGAAAGCACTCACCTAGATAAAAAACTCCCAAGAGGCATAGTGTGAATTTTTAATGCGTTCTGAGCCCCAGGTTCCCACCCCAATTGCATCTACCATATTCTGCGGTGAGGTAGTTATTTTTGACTCTGGAATCAGATAAAACTGAAATCTGAATACCAGCGTGGCCCCCCTCTCTGCTGTGTGACTTTGAGAAAGACACTTTCCTTCTCTGAGCTTTAGTTTCTGTCTCTGAAAACACTGAGATAATACCTGGCAGGAGTGTTTTGAGCCTCAGCAGTGCCTGCCCCAGGGGAAGCCTGATAAATGGGAGCTCTCCTTAATATGATTCCATTTCTTGTGGGGACACATGCTTTAATAGAGGATGGCAGTCAGTGAGCAAATGTGATTCAGTTCACAGAAGTTAACTCACCAGCCTCCTGGGAGAAAACACAGCCACCCTCTAAGATGTGGTTTGAGGGGGTGGTGGTATAAGTCTGTGGCTTGCAGCAGGGCAACTCTGCTGGGGAAACTGGAGATGGCTGGACAGGCTCAGTGTTGGCAGAGTTGAAGGGATGGGGTTTCGGCAGGTGAAGAAGGAATGGGGGAAGGGGACGGATGCTTCTTAGAGTCTAGGAACACCCAGGCCCCGTGCTGAGCGGGTAGCACACGTCTTTGCTCTGATCCTTCACCCATGCCTAGAAGGATTGTCTCCTCGGGTTGCAGATGAAGAAACAATGCTCAGAGAAGGGGGACAGTGACTTGCCCAAGGTCACACGAGGTTGACTGCACACTTTGAGATCAAAGTTTTAAAGGCCACTTGTTCTTCCTTGTTCTTTTGAATGGCCTCAGGGTCTCCTGGAGCCCTGCTAATGTTTGGAATTTTTTTCCTGCTACGGGCTCCTCTTTCTTCTCACAGATACTCCCAATTGCAGGAAGCCAGAGTGACTCACGTTTGCTGTCATATCCTGTGCTTTCCTGCACCCAGGCTTTTGTTTGGGCTGCCCCTGCTGCCTCAGAGATTCTTTTATCATTTTAGACGCAGACTTACAAATCCTACTAGTCTTTCAAAAGCCCTTCCTCATTGTCCACCTTTAGGAGGCTCCCTTGGGTCTCTCCATACCTCTGTGACTGTAGCCTCCTCTGGCCTTGATCACATTCTTCACCCACCTCCAAGGGGATGGTGTTTATGTGATTCTGGGACATATTTCCCTGGAATGAGGTTCCTTCAGGGCAGAGCCTGCGTCCAGTTTCTCTCGCCATCTCTCTCACTGCCTGGCCCGTTGTTGTTGTTGCTGTTGAGTCACTAAGTCAGGTCCGACTCTGCGACCCCATGGACTATAGCCCACAGGCTTCTCCATCCATGAAATTCCCCATATACTGGAGTGGGTGGCCATTTTCTTCTCCAGGGAATCTTCCTGACCCTGGGATCTAACCCGGGTCTCCTGCATCGCAGGCAGATTCTTTAGTCTGAGCCACCAGGGAAGCCCACCTGGCTCATAGCTTACCTCAATAAATGTAAAGTGAATATAAATGATTCCTTTTCCTTTTCTTGGGGCCTCTAAACCACTGGTCTGTGTTCTGTCCCTGAGCTGAATGACTTTATGCTTGTAATAGCCTGGCTTCTTAAAGGCTCCAGACTCTGCCCAACAACACTCACTTTATACCGAGTTTAAATGTCAGGCATCTCAAGAAGAAGCAATACAGATGCTCGTCCTGTTCTCAGTCCCCCGGCCCTGACTTCATGCCCCCTGTCCCTGTCACCCTTTCAGCCTGTGGGAGCTCTGAAGCCTCAGCTTACCTGGACGAGTTGCGTTTGGCTGTGGCTTGGAACCGTGTGGACATTGCCCAGAGTGAACTCTTCCGGGGGGACATCCAATGGCGGGTGAGGGGTTGGGGCCCGGAGGTGGGGATCCAGACAAAAGGGATGCGTTCTCCCCTCTCCAACTCCTTTGACATCTGGCTCTGTCTTCCATTATGGCCTGTCCAGCCTTCTCTTAATTGTCGACCCATCTCTGGTTGTCTGTCTGTCCCCATCTTATTTCCTCTCTCCCCATCTGTCCATCACTCATGGTTCTGTACTCCCATCTCCTGTCCTTAACCTCTGACCTCACCTGGCCTTCTGCCCGTCTCTGTGCTCAACTCTTCCCCCATTCATTCCACCCCTACCAGTCCTTCCACCTGGAGGCCTCCCTCATGGACGCCCTCCTGAACGACCGACCGGAGTTCGTGCGCTTGCTTATCTCCCATGGCCTCAGCCTGGGCCATTTCCTGACTCCAGTGCGCCTGGCCCAGCTCTACAACGCAGCGCCCCCCAACTCACTTATCCACAACCTTCTGGACCAAGTGTCACACGGTGCAAGCACCAAAGCCCCAGCCCTTAAACCCTCTGAGGAGCCACAGTTTCCTAAGGTGGGGCAGGTGCTGCGCATGCTGCTGGGGAAGACGTGCGCGCCGACGTTCCCCGCCGGGGGCACCCGCCGGAGCGACAACAGCAGAGAGAATGTAAGAAAGGAGGTTGGGAGCAGGGGGGGCACGAAAGGACCTGGGGGCGGGGCTCTGCCAGGAGGCGGTGTGATTAGAGAGCTGGGTGTGCGACTGAACGCGGTGTGGGGTTGATGGTTGGGACGGAGTCAGAAAGGGTCTGGGGCGGAGCCAACCCTCATCGCACCTTTCCCGTCTGCAGTCGTTTATGCTGTCAGACAAGGCTGCCTCTGGACTGATGGAAGCTGTCCCCGGGCAGGCCCCCTGGAGCGACCTGCTCCTCTGGGCACTGCTGCTCAACAGGGCTCAGATGGCCTTGTACTTCTGGGAGATGGTGAGTGCTGACTTGATCTCTGATTCTACTCTCTCCTACATTCCTGTCCTTTATTTCTACCGGACTCCAGTGCCTGAGCAGGAAGGTTCTGGTACCCCCACTCACCTCTCCATTTTTTTTTTTTAAGTTTTATTGATTTATTTTTAATTTTGCCCATACTCTGCAGCGTGTGAGATCCTAGTTCCCGGACCCGGGATCGAACCCTTATCCCCGCCCACCCTCGCATTGGAAGAAGGAATCTTAACCACTGGACTGCTGGGGAGGTCCCCCTCCATTCTTGATATATGACTCTGAGTGCTGCTTCTTTCTCCTGCCTCTCCCACTATGCATTTCTTGTAACTCCATTCTTCCATTCACCATGTATGCTGGGCATTTACCCTGTTCATGCATATGCATCGGGGCTTCTCCCAGGCGGTTTAGCCGTAAAGAGTCTGCCTGAAATGCAGGAGATTGTGGGTTGCATACCCCGGTAGGCATGATCCCCAGGAGAAGAAAATTGCAACCCACTCCAGTATTCTTGTCTGGGGTCCCACCGATGGAGGAGCCTGGCAGGCTACAGTCCACGGGGTCACAAAAAATTGGACATGTCTTAGCGACTAAACAACACCAGTACATACGCCTCAATCTCATCCTTTCAAATAGTTGCCTCTGTGAGGAAGTTAGCTGTTACCTGAAGATGATGGGATGTCGTTTCACCTTAACTGTTCTTGCAGTTTAGAAGCATTGTTGTGGTTGCAATGCAGAAGCAGAGAAAACTAGAGGCAAGGACAGCGCCTGGGAAAGTAAGCTGGGATCCTCCAGGCAGCCAGGATGGGGGCCTGGACTAAAGCTGAGGTGTTGGGATGCATTTGAGAAGTTTAAAAAGAAAGTCATGAAATTCAAGTAGGATCAGAGATAGACCTTATTTTTGTGTCAAAGAAATACCTTGACAGGAGTTCTTCAACTTTGGATTGTAATCTGGTCATCAGCTAAATATAGATTTTTTTAAAAATTGAGATAAAGGTTCATCAGTGTTATAGCATGTGTTAGAATATCCTTCCTTTTAAAGGTTGAATACTATTCCATTATATGGATATACTATATTTTCTTTATCTGTTTATCTGCTGCTGGACATGTGGATTGTTTTGACCTTTTGACTCTCGTGGAAAATATGGCTATGATTAGTGTATGAACATCTATTTGTGTCTTTGCTTTCAATTATTTTGAGTACATATCTGAGAGTGGAATTGCTGGACCATCTAGGTTTCATTTTTTGAGGAACTGCCATACTGTTTTCCATGATGGGGTTACCCTTTAAATTTCTACCAGCAATGCACAGTTATTCTAGTTTCTCCATATCTTCACCATCAGTTGTTACTTTCTTTTCTCTTCCCCTTTTTTTCCTCCTTCCTTCTTCTCTCTGTCTCTTTCTTTTTTATAATTGTCATTCTAATGGGTGTGAAATGGTACCTCATTGTGGTTTTGATTTGCATTTTCTTAATGATCGATGATATTGAGCATCTTTTCATGTGATTCTTGGCGATCTATATATTTTTGGAGAAATGTCTATTCAAGTCTTTGCCCATTTTTAAATTGGGTTGTCGGTCTTTTTTGTTGGTGAGTTTAAAGAATTCTTTATATGTTCTGGGTATTAATCCCTTATTAGATATATGATTTGCAAATACATTCTCCCTTTCTGTGCGCAGTCTTTTTCTTCTATTGATAGTGTCCTTTGGTGCACAAAAGTTTACATTTTGATGAAATCCTATTTGTCCTTTTTATTTCTTTATTTCTTGTGCTTTAGGTGGCATATCTAAGTAACCATTGCAAAATACAAGGTCATAAAGTTTTATCCCTATGTTTCTAAGAGTTTTATAGTTTTGTAACTATCATATATAATTATTTGATCTTACATGAGTCACTTCTGTCTTGCTGATTTTAAAACTCTCTTTGTGTTTGGCTTTCAGCAATTTGGTTATAATGTTTCTTTCTTCTTTTTTTTTTGCTTTTTTTAATTTTTTAAATGGTTATAATGTTTCTCAGTGTGAATCTCTTTGAACTTATCCTACTTGGATTTCTTCATCTTCTTGGAAGTATAGATTCATGTATTTCGTCAAATGTGGGAAGTTTCAGTCTGTTATATCTTCAGATATCCTTTCTGTCTCTTTCTCTCTGTCCTCTCCTTTTGGGGTTCCCATTATGCCTGTGTTGGTCTGATTAATGGTGTCCCACAGATCTCTTAAGGTCTGTTTATTTTTCTTCATTTTTTTTTCTTTCTGCACCTCAAGCTGGGTAATCACAGTGGACCTAGTTTACAAACTCTTTCTTCTGCCTCCTTAACGCTGCTCTTCAGCCCTTTAAAAGAGTTTTTCATGTCAGTTATTGCACTTTTCAGCTCCAGAATTTCTACTTGGTTCCTTTCTGTAATCTCTATATCTTTATTTCTTTTAAAAAAAATCTATTTATTTATTTGGCTGTGAGAGGTCTTGGTTGCAGCAGGCACTATTTTCAGCTGTGGCGTGTGGCATCTAGTTCCCTAACCAGGGATTGAACTTGGACTCCCTGCACTGGGAGTGTGGAGTCTTAGCCACTGGACCACCAGGGGAGTCCCTATATCTTTATTTCTATTCTCTATTTTCTGAGACATCGTTCTTCTGGGTTCCTTTAGCTCTTTGTTCATAATTTCCTTTAGCTTTTTGAGCACATTTAAGACAGTTGATTTAAAGTCTTTTTCTAGTAATTCCAGTGACTCAGCTTCCTAATTTCTTTTGTCCTGTGAATGGGTCATACTTTCTTGGTTCTTTGTAACACTCATAATCTTTTGTTGTTGAAAACAGGACATTTTGACTATTATAATATGGCAACTCTGGAAATCGGCTTAGCTCCTTCCTTCAGGGGTTGTTGCTGCTGCTTGTGGGTTGTTGTTTGTTTAGTGACTTTTCTATTTTTGTAAAGTCCATTTTCTTTATTACGTATGACCACTGAAATCCGGTTCTGTTAGCTTAGTGGTCAGATAGTGACTTGACAGAGATTTCCTTAAATGCATGTAGGTGGGGGAATAAAACTCTCCCACTGTGCAAACTGGCTGTTTGTGGAGCTGTCTTTCAACACTTGGGTAGGCTGTTTACAATTCTGCTTTAACTTCAGCTTCCTGCTTTGGCTGAGCCTAAAGGTCAGCCAGAGGTGAAAGCTTAGGGGTTTCCTTAGTCTTTTCTGAGCACGCATCCAGTCTCTGTCGTTTGCAATTTTCTAGATTTCCTGGTATATACAGCAGCTTTTTAAAAAAAATTTTATTTATTTTTGGCTGCACTGAGTCTTTATTAACTGTATTCCTGGTGGTTCAGTGGTAGAGAATCTGCCTGTCAAAGCAGGAGACACGGGAGACTTGGGAAACGCGGGAGACCTGGGAGATGTGGGTTCGATCCTTGGTTTGGGAAGATCCCCTGGAGTAGGAAATGGCAAACCACTTCAGTATTCTTGCCTGGAAAATTCCATGGACAGAGGAGCCTGGCGGGCTACCATCGATGGGGTGGCAAAGAGACATGACTGAGCACGCACGCACACCACAAGTTGTTGCCGCACAGCCTTTTCTCTAGCTGCAGCGAGTGGGCTCCATTCTAGTCGTGCTGCGTGGGCTTATTGCCGTGGCTTCTCTTGTTGTGGAACGCAGGCTCTAGGTGTGCAGGCTTCCGGCTCTAGAGCAGATGCTCAATAGTTGTGACACATGGGCTTAGTTGCTCTGCGGCATGTGGGATCTTCCCAGACCAGGGATCAAACCTGTTTCTCCTGCATTGGCAGGTGGATTCTTGTCCACTGAGCCACCAGGGAAGCCCCACGTAGGAGCTTTTTAAAGCCCTCACTCCCCCAAGCATCCCCTTTCCCTGCTGCTTCCCTCTGCCCTCCTGGGTTGTTCAGAGTATCTCTCGCTTGCCTTGACTGTTACTATTTGCGTCAAGGAGCCAAGGCTAATATGTTTGTCTTTAATGTTTTTAAACACCACTTGGGAAGCCACTCCTGCTCTGAGGGAAGCTGCAAGAACAGTGAAACAACCGCCAGCCCTTGAGCCGCCCCTTCAGAGAGCCACCAGCTAGGTTGATGCACACAACCACAGTTATTTAAGAGTAAGATCTGGGCCTTCTCTCGTGGCTCAGTGGTAAGGAATCAGCCTGCCAGTGCAAGAGCCATGGGTTCCATCCCTGATCCGGGAAGATCCCATAGACATTAAAAAAAAAAGAGTTAAGATCTGAGTTGTTCCCTCGGCAGAACAACCTGCAGCAGAATATGGGCTATTTTTTTCAAGGCAACCACTGTGCTGGGGAACTGGCCACGGTAAGTGGATCAGTTAAAATGTCACAGTGCTCTTTTACTGAAATCTTTCTTCATTAAGCATTCTCCTGTTTGTTGTAAATTTTATGTTAGATTCCAGAATTCTGAAAAAGCTGATCCTGACAGTTTTTTCTTTTTTAGCCAGCTTATTTGTTGCCGTTGCGGAGGGACCAAGTTTTGAGGTTCTCTCCAACTGAGGCGACTTAGCATGCATGCCTGCACTGGAGAAGGCAATGGCAACCCACTCCAGTGTTCTTGCCTGGAGAATCCCAGGGATGGAGGAGCCTGGTGGGCTGCCATCTATGGGGTCGCACGGAGTCAGACACGACTGAAGCGACTTAGCAGCAGCAGCAGCCTCTGCCATCTCTCTCAACTTACTAGGTGGCTCAGTGATAAAGAATCTGCCTGCAATGCAGGAGACTCAGGTTCGATCCCTGGGTCGGGAAGATCCCCTGGAGAAGGGAATGGCAACCTACTCCAGTGTTCTTGCCTGGAGAATCTCCTGGACAGAGGAGCCTGGTGGGCTACAGTCCACATGGTCACAAAGAGTCGGACTGAGCATGTAGCTATCTTTCAATAGGTCTGGCCAAGATGTGAGATGCTGTCTTCCTTTTTCCTCTGCCATTTTAGGTGACACTTCTGACTGCTTCTCGGCTCTGATGTCCTTTTAATTCCAGCCCAGCCCGGGCAGTCTCTGAACCATCTGACTTCTGACATGTTCCCTTGACATCCAGTTTCTTCCAGATCCATCTGCAGACATCCTTGGTTCCTGATTTCCTTGGTTAATTTCTGATGACCTCTGGCCTCTGTCCCTTTCCTTGATCACAAACTTTCCTCCCATCTTCTCTACCACCTCCATGAATCTCACTTCAAACTCTGTCCCTACCCATGACCCCATGTCTCTGTCTCTCCAGGGTTCCAATTCTGTGGCCTCAGCTCTTGGGGCCTCTTTGTTGCTGCGAGTGTTGGGGCGCCTGGAGACTGAGGCCGAGGAGGCGGCGCGGAGGAAGGAGCTGGCGGCCAAGTTCGAGGGGCTGGGTGTTGGTGCGTGGGGTATGGGTGCCTGGGGGCACTACAGGCAGCAGCCAGGAAGGGGGGTTGTAAGTCTCCCCCTTCCTTCTCTAGTAACCCTGCCCCTTCCCCTGCGATCCCCTCATCTCTTCCCTCCCACTGTCTTCCCACAACTCTTCCTCCCCAGACCTCTTTGGAGAATGCTACCGCAGCAGCGAGGAACGGTCCGCCCGCCTGCTCCTTCGGCGCTGCCCACTCTGGGGTGATGCCACTTGCCTGCAGCTCGCCACACAGGCGGATGCCCGTGCCTTCTTTGCCCAGGATGGGGTACAGGTGAGCATCTGAGACACCCACACAGTCCTCAGCTGGACTCTGGGAAGTCTGGAGGATGAGCCACTGCCATGGTCTTGACCCTGGGCAGTCCATGGTCTTGACCCCCTTCCTGGAGACCACCCCTCCTCCAGAAAATCTCAGCCCTCACCCAGAAAGCTTGCTCTTCCCCAAAGAAGCCCCACGCCGTGCCACAGGAAAGCCAACCTTCCCACAGCAAAGCACACCCTTCTAGAAAGTTCTATTCCAGGAATTCCTGGTGCTTCAATGCCTAGGACTCTGCGTTCCTAATGCAGGGCGCCTGGGTTTGATCCCTGGTCAGGGAGTCAGATCCCACATGCCGCAACTAAAACATCCCACATGCCACAGCTAAGACTAGACACAGCCAAATAAATAAAACAAACAAATATTTTTTTAAAAGTTCTATTCCAGGGAATTCCCTGGCAGTCCAGTGATTAGGATTCTGTGCTTCCACTGCACGGGGCACAAATTTGAGCCCTGATCAGGGAACTAAGATCCTGCATGCCTGTGCAATGTGGCCAAAAAAAAAAAATTCTATTCCAGATACAGGAATACTGGTGACTTTAGTAGGAAGTCCCGCCTCTCACACAAGAAGTCCTTCCCACTTCCCTGAGAGGTCCCCGTTTCCAGGTTTCAACAATCAGAACGGCGTCACTGGACAATTACCTAGTGTTCCAGGTGGAGACAAACTCTGGTTTAGGGAATCCTACCCTTCCTTTGGGAAGCTCTGTGTGCCCCTCTGTCTCTCCCATTCTGCTAATCCTGACATTAAAAAAAAAAAAAGACTTATTTATGATAATTGGGAGTAAATTTCGTACCTCATTATTTGTACTCAGCCCCGCATTTTTGCATTCTGGTTGTCAGTTTCTACTTTCTTTCTTTTTTGGGGGGCACACAGTGGCACGTGGAAATTCCCTGACCAGGGATCGAACCCACGCCCCCTGAAGTGGAAATGTGGAATCTTAACCACTGGACTACCCACCAGGGAAGCCCTTAATCCTGACAGTTTGAAACTTCTCTTGGTTTCCTTAGTCTAAATCTGACAGGGGCTCAGTGAGTCCCACCCAGAGTACGAGGTTTGCCTACGCAGCAGGGAGTCCCACCTTCACTGTCGGAATGACTTGCTGGCACTTCAAGTACTTTCCCAGAGTCCTTTACTTTGAATGATGGTTAAACTCCTGGGTTCCAGTTTTCGCCCCTTCCGTAACCTCCCTGTGCCCCATCTATGGAAAAGGAGAAAATAATAATACCTGTCCTCCTGGGGGGCGGGGTGGTGAAGCTTAAGTGAGCTGATCTGTCCGAAGTGCTTAGCCCAGTATCTGGTGTATTGTGTTAACAAATGTTGGCTGTTTAACTCTACTAAAATCTGCGACACGTGGTCCTGCCTTTGACCCTTTCCGTCCCCCCCGCCCCCAGCCCCACCACTGCAGGGAGCATTTGCCCTGGGCTCTGGAGCAGGGTCCAATCCTTGCCTGGGGTCTTCGGGAGGGGGTTGCGGGGGAGATTCAGGCTCCTAATCCTCCCCACCCCCGCAGTCTCTGCTGACACAGAAGTGGTGGGGGGAGATGGACAGCACCACGCCCATCTGGGCCCTGGTTCTTGCCTTCTTTTGCCCCCCACTCATCTACACCGACCTCATCACCTTCAGGTCAGTCCCTGGGGTTAAACTGGCAGGAGGCGGGATTGGGGGTGGGGTGGGGCGATCGGCCTCTCCTTCCTGCTCAGTTCTGGCCGCCTTTCTACGTGGTCTGTCTAGTGCTTTGCCTAACCATGTTCATTCTTTCCCTCCCCCAGACTGGGGGCACGTTGTGGGAGGGGAAGCTTTCGGGGGACTCTATACGATTCCTCTGCTTTCTGACTAGGGCTCTGGGGGCAGGTCCCTTTGGGGTAATTCCTCTCCTTCCTGCCATGTCTCTGGGTGCTGAGTTTGGGTCTCTCTGGAGAACTCCTCTCCTACCCTCCCTCTCCCCTATTCCTCACTCTGGGTGTCCCTCCACGCCAGGAAGTCAGATGAGGAGCCCACGCAGAAGGACCCGATGCTTGACGTGGATGGCGACATCAATGGGGAAGGGCCTGTCGAGTGAGTGAAGCAGCAGCACCTCGAAGGGGTGGGGGCACCCGGGGCAGCCCCAGGAGCACCAGGCACTGGGAACAAGGCCAGAGGGGAGACGTGGGGCTTTAGGAGATGGGGGTTTCTTGAAGCCACTGAAAACACCGAGGAGGTTTCCCAGATGCCAAGCTCAAGGCTTGGTTCTCGGTTTGGTTCTGCTGCCAAGGAGTTCCTCACTGGCAATCAATTTGCTTCATGTTACATGTATTTCTGTCTCGACAGAGCAAGTAGAACTGGGTGGATTTGGTTCATTTAGGGATCTTTTGCCACTTTTATTTTTCTGTCTCCAAGAATTTTGCTCTTAATCTCCGTGCTGTGGTACCCATGAAGGTGTTTTCAAAATCAGAGCCCTAAGCAAATGCAATAGAATACTTACCAATCTTCGGTAATTCTGCAGAACAGAGGCATGAAGGACTTGGTCCTGAGTCGAGCAGACCTGGGTTCAAATCCTGACTTTGACTTTGTAAGTGGCTCCACCCAAGAGCCTCAACTTTCTTTTCTATAAAAAGAAGGTTGTACGGTATTAGTCAGGTTCGGTTGGGTGATGCTACAGTGATGAAGCATCCCAAACTCTCAGTGGCTGGCAACAGTGAGGACTTTGTTGTCATTCATGCTCCGTTTTGGGGTTGTCTGTGGCTCTGCTCTACATGGTCTCCACTTTGGGATAAGCAAGCACCTTCTAGCTGAGATGTTGTCGGTTTCATGGTAGCAGGAAAAGAGACAAGAACCGGGTATGTCAGTCTCAGTCATGTCTGACTCCCTCCAGGCTCCTCTGTCCCTGGAATTCTTCAGGCAAGAATACTGAAGTAGGTAGCCATTCCCTTCTCCAGGGGATCTTCCTGACCCAGAGATCAAACCTGGGTCTCCAGCATTGCAGGCAGATTCTTTACCGTCTAAGCCACCCGGGAAGCCTCAATGGCAACCAGGGAGGTACTGGATCTTAAAGCCTCCACTTGGAAGTGACACGTCACTTTTGCCCACATTTCATTGGCAAAAACTAGTCATATGCTAATTCCTTAGCTCCTAATTCTCCCACTGGGAGGGACCAAAATATTTGGTCCATAGTAATACAGTATACTCATTCGCAGTTAAGAAGATCCCCTGGAGGAGGAAATGGCAACCGACTCCAGTATTCTTGTCTGGGAAATCCCATGGACAGAGGAGCTTGGTGGGCTACAGTCCATGGGGTCACAAAGTCAGACATGACCGAGCAACTAACATATACATACACACACACACATCTCTACTTTAACCACTTGAATAGGAAAAGGGAGGAACCTCAGCCCGAATATTCTAGAAGAAAAAAATGTTTCTGGTAACTGTTAGAAACAGAGTCAGGCTGCCAGAAGTCTGTAAAACACACCGCCTACTGTGAAGTCAAATTTAAATATAGTATGTATACTTTTTTTTTAGATAATGCACAAAGAATATAAAATATTTGTCAAGGTAGAAGAGGAAACTAAAAAAAAAAAAAATCGGAAATAAATTTGATAGAAGGTTCCAGTGTCAGGATCCATAATGGTGTCCTTGCCTGGTGAGTTCCCAACATTTGTACCATATGATAATGACAACAAGAGATGATGGGGACTTCCCAGGTGGTCCGGCATCTGGGACTCTGTGCTTCCAATGCAGGAGGCCTGGGTTCCATCCCTGGTCAGGGAACTGGATCCCACAAGCCACAAGTAGGACTTTGCATGCCACAACTAAAGATCCCAGTGAAAATCGAAGATCCCGCATCCTGCAACTAAGACCAGGCACAGCCAAATAAGTACATAAAAATAAATATAAAAAAATAGATGATGCTATAGAACACTTACAGTGGGCAGCCAGTGTACTAAACCATTTTGAAATCAGCTCATTTACTTCTCTCAACAACTGTATGCTATCATGTCTATTGTTATCCCCATTTTACAGATGAAATAACTGAGGCATTAAGTCACCCACCTCAGATCATGTGATTGACTGGTCAGTGGTGGGAGGTGGGATTTGAACCCAGATCTTCTTGTTCCTAAATCTGTGCTCTTAGCCGCTGTGGAGAGCTACCTTCCTGGAGAACTTTCTTAAAGGACAGATTCCTGTGCTCCCTCAGTGAAGCATCCAGGAATCTGTGTGTGTCTTGCTTGGATTTAAGACGCCAGACTTTGGGGAGCACTCTGACCCACCACATATTTTTGTTACCAGGTCTATATTTTCCTGTTACTGGGGAGCTAATTCTCCTTTCTTTTTTTAATTTTTATTTTTTCAAACTCTTTATTTTTGGCTGCACTGGGTCTTCTTTGCTGTGCGAGGGCTTTCTTTATTTGCCATGATGGGGGCTGCTCTCTGGTTGCCGTGCGCAGGCTTCTCATTCTGGCGGCTGCTCTTGTTGTGGAGCGCAGCCTCCAGGAGCCTGTATTCCCTGCACTGGCAGACGTTAACCCTGGACCACCAGGGAAATCACTAGTTCTTCTTTCTGCACCTCACTTTCTTTACCTGTTATTGTGCTTTCTGCTTATTTGTTTTAGAACAGCTTTAGTGAGATATAGTTCCCATACATTCAGCTCACCCACTTATGGTGTACAATTCTCAGTCGTTTTCAGTATATCCACAGGGTTGTGAAATCATCACAAAATTAATTTTAAAATATTTTCATCACTGCAGCAAGAAATCTCGTATCTATTAACAGTCTTACTCCCCTCTCCTCCCTTCCCCAGCCTCAGGCAACCACTAATTTATTTTCTGTCTCTATGGATTTGCCTGTTCTGGATATTTCATGTAAATGGAGTCATATACTACGTGGTATTTTATGACTGGTTTCGTTAACGTAGCATCATGTTTTCAAGATTTATCCACTGTGTAACATGTATCAGTGCTTCATCCCTTTTTAATTGCTGGATAATACTCCATTGTTTGAATCCGCTACCTTTTTTTATCTGTCTGTTCGTCAGTTGATGGACATTTGGGTTGTCTCCACTTTGGGGTTTCCTTTCTGCTTTTATTTTTTTTTAAGACAGGATGCCTTTCCAAGCCAGTTTATTTTTCCTGTTAGCTTTCTGAATTTATTACTAGTAGTAGTATTCATTTTGCTGTTTCTGATTTGAGATCAGAATTAAGAATTAGGATGTAACTGGGAAGAGTATCAGAACTCAGGTGAAAAGTGCCAGAGATATGAGTGGACCAAGAAGGTTAGAATTCAGGTAGGGCTATACAGTGAGAGATCAGATATCAGGAAGGAAGAATTAACTGAGAAAATGCAGCTGGATAATCTGCAATTGGTTGCGGGTCAGAAGTTAACTTTCAGGGTGGAGTTCCATGAAGGAATCTGGTGCTCTTCTAGATATGAGGAGATGCAAGAATTGGGTTCATAAGATCAGCACCTGAAAATATCTATCTGAAAACCTGTTCTGCCAGTTTTCCCCAGAGCACAGAGTGCCTCATTCCTGCTTTCCACCCTGAATTCCCTTCAAGGGGTGTTGAAGGTCAGCCAGCTGCAGCAGCGCCTGATTTAATCCTTGAGCAGATGTGTGCTCAGTCACTTCAGTGTCCGACTCTTTGCAACCCCATGGACTGTAGGCCACCAGGCTACTCTGTCCGTGGAATTTTCCAGGCAAGAATACTGGAGTGGGTGCCATTTTCAGTGCCATTTCCTTCTCCAGGGGATCTTCCTGACCCAGGAATCCAACCCACATCTCTTACCACTAATGCCACCTGGGAAGCCCTGTAGAGGTAGATGGCAAGTGCCAACTGTAGTTAACAGAATTGTCAAACCTGGGGAACCGAGGTCGCGAAATGAGGAGGTCAGAGGTTATATATGAGGGCCAGAGGTCAGGTAGATGGTCCAAGGTCAGAAAGAGAGCCAGAGATTGTGAGGGGGAAAGAAGAGGGACTTGGAGCCAAAAGCCAGACAAGAGTCAGAAGTCAGGCCAGAGGCCAGAGGCCAGAGGTCAGAAGGGTGGGGAAAGTCAGGGGTGGAAGCTCAGCAGTGTTGAAGGTAGATTTCAAAGGTTAGATCAGGGGTCAAAACTCGAGGAGATGGAGGGTGTCCGAAGGCGTGAAGGTGGGGACTGACTGGAAAGCAGGATGAGGAGGGTCAGAAAGCTGAGTCTTGATGGTGGTGAAAGTCAGGTGCAGAGATCAGGGTGAGCCCTCCTCCCTTCTCCCCCTTTCTCCCGCACAGGGCTACAGAGCCCCCTGAGAAGATGCCCTTGGGGGTACTGAGGCCGCCCAGACACAGGGACTGCTGTGGGGGGTGCCTGCCGCGCCTGCGCCGCTGGCCGCAGTTCTGGGGGGCGCCGGTGACGGCCTTCATGGGCAACGTGGTCAGCTACCTCCTCTTCCTGCTGCTGTTTGCGCGCGTGCTGCTCATCGACTTCGAGCCGGAGAGGCCCAGCGTGCTGGAGCTGCTGCTCTACTTCTGGGCCTTCACCCTGCTCTGCGAGGAGTTCCGCCAGGGCCTGGGCAGCGGCCTGGGCAGCCTGGCCATGGGGGGACCCGGGACAGACTCCCACCGGGCCCCACTGCGCCGTCGTCTGCAACTCTACCTCTCTGACGCCTGGAACCAGTGCGACCTGGTGGCCCTCGCCTGCTTCGTTCTGGGCGTGGGCTGCAGGTGAGTGCCCTGCGACGTTGCATGCCCTGCCCACGACCTCTGACCCTTCCTTCCTGGGGGTGGGAGGGTGGGGATGGGAGGTGAGGGGCGGGGTTAGGGGCCTCAACTCTTGGCTTCTCTGCAGCAGGCAGCAGCTAAATCCAATTCTGCTTCTTCTTTTTTTTTCATTGACATGTAATTGATGTACAATATTATATCAGTTGTAGGCATACAGTATTGTTGTTTAGTTGCTAAGTCGTGTCTGACTCTTTGCGACTCACGGATTGTAGTCCCTCAGGCTCCTCTGTCTATAGGATTTCCCAGGTAAGAACACTGGAATGAGTTGCCATTTCCTTCCCTAGGGGATCTTCCTGACTCAGGGATCAAACCTGCATCTCCTGCATTGGCAGGCGGATTCTTTACCACTGAGCCACCTGTGGTATCCTTTACAGATATACAGTATGGTGGTTCACAATTTTAAAACAACTCCACTTTTTTTTTTCTTAAAAAAAAGTGTTTAAAGAACATATGAAAGTGAAAAGACAAGTTGCAGACTGTGAGATGATATTTAGAACAAAACCACCAAGAATCGGGATCCAGAGTATAAGAAGAGCACCTACCAAAAAACATATACAGGCACGAGATCAGTGAACACAATAAATTAAAAACTGGGACAGAGAATATGAAAAGACAGGTGATAAAGTACATGTGCCATTAGATATGAAAGGTGCCCAACATTTTTTCTTAAAAAAGCTCAGATCCCACCTTGATTGAAAGTACTGGCTAAAGATGTTCTGTAAGTCGTTTGCTCACACATGGGTATCTGGCTTTGGGGCTGATGGGGTAAAATGAGAATCCCACTGCTCTTTGTTCTATTAATAGATCTGGACTTCACAAGACGTTTCTCTAGCCCTCAGCCTGGCCCTGCAGCTGCACCCCTGTCCTGGCCCCCAGACACCAGGCCACACACCGAGAGCCACCCTCACATTCTCCCTCTTCTTCCTCTACAGTCCTTGGTCCCAGGCCCCATCCTCGGGTCCCCTGACTTCCTCTGTCCCATCCCCAACTCATCTCCATGGCTGCCTGTCCCAGCTGGACCCTCGAGCAGCTTCCTGGACCCCATTCTCTTCCCTCCCTAGTCCATCCTCTACAGGGTCTGCAAGGGGCCTTCTATACCCAGGGCTGGCCTCTCAGAGCTCCCTTGCTTCTCGGGGCTCCCCGGCACCACGCCATAGTCCCTGGACCTGGTCTGGGTCTGCCCTTCTCTGCAGGGGTGCCTCTCTGATTCCTTTCTCTCTTCTTCGTCTACGCTTCAGCCTCTCTGAGAACTACTTGCAATTCCTTCTTCACAAGGCCAGTGGCGTTGACCTTGATCCTCGGTATTTTGAATCTGCATGATTATAAAATGGTAATCAGAATTCGACTGACAGATTCTTATCAAGGAAGTATTTTCTAGTTACTTTAAACGGCCTTGATCAATTTTATATTGCAGGGTGGTGAAAGCAGCTTCAATTATTTTCTTTTTCAGTTTCTGAAATTACTTCAGTTTGATTACTGTTCAAGTTAAGTTTTACAAGTATTCGGTTCAGTGTATGTGTTTTTAATCCATTTCAGATTTTGATAAAATCTGCTCAAACTATGTTTGTGAATTTTACTTTGTGACTTTAATTCTGTCATGTCTGATTTTCCTGGGTCAAATTTCATAGTTTTAAATTTCATCAGGGAAGCCTGAGTGTTTTATCAACTTTTTACTCCCTGATAAATCAGGGTTTCCCTGATAGCTCAGTTGGTAAAGAATCTGCCTGCAATGCAGGAGACCCCAGTTTGATTCCTGGGTTGGGAAGATCCCCTGGAGAAGGGAAAGGCTAGTATTCTGGCCTGGAGAATTCCAAGGACTATACAGTCCATGGGGTCGAAAAGAGCTGGACATGACCGAGTGACTTTCACTTTCACTTACTCCATAAAAATCTTGACTTTCTGCTTATTTCTTAGCTAATTAATAAAACAAATTGTGGGGAATTACCCTGAAGTATTTTCTGTTGCCCAGGTTGGGATATATGTGTAAATAATGTTAGTTCGGCACACCACTCCAGTTCTCTTGCCTGGAAAATCCCATGAGCCGAGGAGCCTGGTGGGCTGCAATCCATGGGGTCACTAAGAGTCGGACAGGACTGAGCGACTTCACTTTCACTTTTCACTTTCATGCATTGGAGAAGGAAATGGCAACCCACTCCAGTGTTCTTGCCTGGAGAGTCCCAGGGACAGGGGAGCCTGGTGGGCTGCCGTCTATGGGGTCACACAGAGTCGGACACGACTGAAGTGACTTAGCAGTAATGTTAGTTCATTTCTTCTATAGTTTCCAGATCATGTTGTGTGGTGCCCAGAGAGAAGGCAAAGGGAAAATCAAAATATTCTTGGGAATACATTGTTGTTTTTGGGTCTTGGCACATGCTGTTCGCCCACCCTGAAACGCTTTTCCCTCCTCTCCTTGGCCAGGCCAGCCTTCTGTACTTCCTTTCTGCCTCAGCTTTACTGTCTGTCTCTGAAACTCCTTTTTTCTTCTCAGACTCTGGGTCTCTCCTTTGTGTTCCCCTAACATCCTGAGAGCTCCCCGCCATAGAGATTAGATCATGGCTTTTGCGTCTCTCTTCTCAATGCAAGATTATAAACTCCTCAAGCCCCGTCTGTCTCATCTTCCAGCAACTAAAAACATCTCTGAATATAGTCTATTCCTAAAGAAATGCAGAAGGACATCCTTATTGAACAAGATTATGTCCCAGTGTAGAAGAGAATAAAACAGAAACCAATTATCTTCCTCAGCCATTGCAAGATTTCTCCTTTTTTTTTTTTTCCCAAGCTTCCTCCTTTTCTCTGTAGTTACCTCCTTCAACAGTTCGGTGAACATCCTGCCTGTTCTTTCTCTATGCATTTACATACTTCTTTTATGCACAGATATTATACACAGAAGATACTATAAGTTTTTTAAAATTCGTTCTTTTATTGAAGGATAATTGCTTTACAGAATTTTGTTGTTTTCTGTTGAAGATACTATATGTTATGTATTCTTTTGCAACCTCTTCTTTTTCTCCATAATATGTCCCTGACATTCTTTCCATGTTAGTATTTGCAAATATTCCTTATTCTTTAAAAATGCTGCATCCAATTCCTGAAGAAGGGGCTTTAGCCAATCATTGGCAGCTAAAGCAGCCAGGAAAGCCTTTTCCTTGCCAGATTTAATGAATGAATGAATTCTTTTCATGAGGCAGTGGGACAAAGATTCTGAACTTCAAGAGAGAGAATCAGACCAAATATTTCTCTCTAAAGTGTCTTTCATTTTCTACTTGAGATAACATGAAGTTTTAATCAGATATTAGCTGCTCTGAGTCCAGTACTCTGATGATATATTTTTTAAAAATAAAGTATTAGCTGTTAGGACATGACTGCTTTTGAAGACAGCAAAGAACTTTGTGGTCACAACCTAGTGACTATTTGTAGGGGATGAAGGGTCCTGACGCCCCCTTTCATAATTTGGACAGTTGACAGCAATGACCCTCTATTCTTTTAAATATTCTGACACACTGAGAGGCATGGTTCCTCTGTGCTGTGTTAAAAATGGTACAAAGTCCCTTGAAATGAATAATTTTTTCAAACAGCAAGATAAGAAAGTTTTATAGAACACTGTGCTTCTGTTTATTCCTCATGTTTTGTATCAAGTATCTTCTGAGAGGAAAGGACTAAGGCCATGTGCTGACGTTCTTTAGGAATCCCACTGATATTTTAGATATTTTTGTCAAGCTCATCATGTTCTAGATGGGGGAAGAATTATTGCATGGGGAAAAAAAAGACCAAAAATCTCAGTTTACACAGGACAAATTTCCAGCATTCTCCAGAATTGAATGCATGAACTGTTTTATTTTGCCAGTCCCTTCTGGATGGACATTTCAGTTGTTTCTAATTTTTTATTATTCCAAAGTTATACAAGTTTACATCCTGGACGTACATTTTGTGAGTCAAAGGGCAGGTGTATTTTTGAGGTTCATTGCTTTCCTTGGAAAAATAGCTTCTTCCAGCTACACACCCACCATCTGGGTAAGACACTGCCCCCTTGAGGACATGCTTGATGATACCCGATATTTTCAATCTGAGAGTTTGTAGCTCTCCATTTAACCTTTACATGTTTTGCCAATCTGATGGGTAAAAAGGACCTCTCCTTGTTTTAATTTATGCATCCAAGACTCCTAGGTGGTAAGTTGGGCACCTTTCATATCTAATGGCACATGTACTTTGTCACCTGTCTTTTCATATTCTCAGTCCCAGTTAATTTATTATGTTCACTGATCTCGTATTGATTATCCAGTGGAAGTGAGAAATAGATTCAAGGGCCTAGATCTGATAGATAGAGTGCCTGATGAACTATGGAATGAGGTTCGTGACACTGTACAGGAGACAGGGATCAAGACCATCCCCATGGAAAAGAAATGCAAAAAAGCAAAATGGCTGTCTGAGGAGGCCTTACAAATAGCTGTGAAAAGAAGAGAAGCGAAAAGCAAAGGAGAAAAGGAAAGATAAGCATCTGAATGCAGAGTTCCAAAGAATAGCAAGAAGAGATAAGAAAGCCTTCCTCAGCGATCAATGCAAAGAAATAGAGGAAAACAACAGAATGGGAAAGACTAGCGATCTCTTCAAGAAAATTAGAGATTCCAAGGGAACATTTCATGCAAAGATGGGCTCGATAAAGGACAGAAATGGTATGGACCTAACAGAAGCAGTAGATATTAAGAAGAGGTGGCAGGAATACACAGAAGAACTGTACAAAAAAGATCTTCACGACCCAGATAATCACGATGGTGTGATCACTTGCCTAGAGCCAGACATCCTGGAATGTGAAGTCAAGTGGGCCTTAGAAAGCATCACTACGAACAAAGCTAGTGGAGGTTATGGAATTCCAGTTGAGCTATTTCAAATCCTGAAAGATGATGCTGTGAAAGTGCTGCACTCAATATGCCAGCAAATTTGGAAAACTCAGCAGTAGCCACAGGACTGGAAAAGGTCAGTTTTCATTCCAATCCCAAAGAAAGGCAATGCCAAAGAATGCTCAAACTACTGCACAATTGCACTCATCTCACACGCTAGTAAAGTAATGCTCAAAATTCTCCAAGCCAGGCTTCAGCAATACGTGAACCGTGAACTTCCTGATGTTCAAGCTGGTTTTAGAAAAGGCAGAGGAACCAGAGATCAAATTGCCAACATCCGCTGGATCATGGATAAAGCAAGAGAGTTCCAGAAAAACATCTACTTTTGCTTTATTGACTATGCCAAAACCTTTGACTGTGTGGATCATAATAAACAGTGGAAAATTCTGAAAGAGATGGGAATACCAGACCACCTGATCTGCCTCTTGAGAAACCTGTATGCAGGTCAGGAAGCAACAGTTAGAACTGGACATGGAACAACAGACTGGTTCCAAATAGGAAAAGGAGTACGTCAAGGCTGTATATTGTCACCCTGCTTATTTAACTTCTATGCAGAGTACATCATGAGAAACGCTGGGCTGGAAGAGGCACAAGCTGGAATCAAGATTGCCGGGAGAAATATCAATAACCTCAGATATGCAGATGACACCACCCTTATGGCAGAAAGTGAAGAGGAACTAAAGAGCCTCTTGATGAAAGTGAAAGTGGAGAGTGAAAAAGTTGGCTTAAAGCTCAACATTCAGAAAAAGAAGATCATGGCATCTGGTCCCATCACTTCATGGGAAATAGATGGGGAAGCAGTGGAAATGGTGTCAGACTTTATTTTTTTGGGCTCCAAAATCACTGCAGATGGTGACTGCAGCCATGAAATTAAAAGACGCTTACTCCTTGGAAGGAAAGTTATGACCAACCTAGATAGCATATTCAAAAGCAGAGACATTACTTTGCCAACAAAGGTCCATCTAGTCAAGGCTATGGTTTTACCAGTGGTCATGTATGGATGTGAGAGTTGGACTGTGAAGACAGCTGAGCGCCAAAGAATTGATGCTTTTGAACTGTGGTGTTGGAGAAGACTCTTGAAAGTCCCTTGATCTGCAAGGAGATCCAACCAGTCCATCCTAAAGGAGATCAGTCCTGGGTGTTCATTGGAAGGAATGATGCTAAAGCTGAAACTCCAGTACTTTGGCCACCTAATGCGAAGAGTTGACTCATCGGAAAACTGATGCTGGGAGGGACTGGGGGCAGGAGGAGAAGGGGACGACAGAGGATGAGATGGCTGGATGGCATCACGTGAGTCTGAGTGAACTCCGGGAGTTGGTGATAGACAGGGAGGCCTGGCGTGCTGCGATTCATGGGGTTACAAAGAGTCGGACATGACTGAGCGACTGAACTGAACTGATCTCGTGCATGTATATACTTTTGGTAGGTGCTCTTCTTATTGGAGAAGGCAATGGCACCCCACTCCAGTACTCTTGCCTGGAAAATCCCATGGACGGAGGAGCCTGGTAGGCTGCAGTCCGTGGGGTCGCTAAGAGTCGGACACGACTGAGCGACTTCACTTTCCCTTTTCACTTTCATGCACTGGAGAAGGAAATGGCAACCCACTCCAGTGTTCTTGCCTGGAGAATCCCAGGGACGGGGAAACCTGGTGGGCTGCCATCTATGGGGTCAACAGAGTCGGACACGACTGAAGCGACTTGGCAGCAGCAGCAGCAGCTCTTCTTTTACTCTGGATCCCAGTCCTTGGTGGTTTTGTTCTAAATGTCATCTCACAGTCTGAAACTTGTCTTTTCACTTTCATATGTTCTTTAAACATTTTTTATTCTTTAACTTTTCATTTTGAAAAACCCGTAGACTTATAAAAAATGTTGCAGAAACAGCACAAAGAATTCCCATACACCATTCATCCAGATCCCCCAAATGTTAACATCTTACATTATCAAAACCGGGAGATTTTATTTAAATTTCATCAATTGTCCACAGATGTCCTTTTTCTGGATCAGGAGCCAATCCAGGATTCCATGTTGCCTTTAGTTGTCACGTCTCCTTAATTGTCTCTAATCTGGGACAGGTTTGCAGTCCATCTTTAACTTTTACAATCAGTCCAGACTAGTTATTTTGGAGAATTTGCCTCCATTGGAGTTTGTCTAGTACTCCCTTAGGATCAAATTTAGGCTATACATTTTTTGGCAGAGAATTTTGCCTTTCTCTGTCCATCATATTTATGTTATCTCTTAATATGCATAAATTTTATATTTCAAAGTAGTTAACTTTTCAGTATTTTCTTTTGCCATGATTTTGTGTCTTGTATATAGGACTCTTTTTCTTAATGACAGTTATCTTATTTCAAGTTCATGAAGAAATTCTTCTATATTTTCTTATTAAGATTTGATGTCTTACCTTTAACTTTAGGTTTTTAATTCCTTCAAAGTTGAAGTACACGATGATGCAAAATAGGGATATAATTTTCGTTTTCCCCTTAGGGATTGCTAACATTATTCACTGTTTGACCTTCTTCTGTGAATTGTCTGTCCTTAACCTTTATCCATTTTCCTGTTAGGTTCATTGTCTTCTGCTTACTGGTTTGCTGGAAGGCTCCATATTTTGCCATTTATAGGTTGGGCAAATATACCTGCAGTTTTCCCAACTTGATGTTATAGGGGCCTCCCTCCCAGCTTTTTGCTAAGGCCGTTTTTCATACAGCCATTATTTAATGGGTACCAGCGCCCTGCGAAGCCCTGCTTGGCAGTCTCACGGTGCCAAATTTTGAGTAAATCCCAGGTGAACTGGAGTGGGGAGTGTCCCAATTCTGGCCCTGGAGAGGCCACATTCTCGCCTTCAGTCTGGTGTTGGGAAGACTCGGGGCTTTCTTTGCACCCTGTAACCCTTGAGTGACGTCTGCCGCGTCTCCCTATACCCAGGCTGACCCCGGGCCTGTATGACCTGGGCCGCACTGTCCTCTGCCTTGACTTCATGATCTTCACGCTGAGGCTGCTGCACATCTTCACAGTCAACAAACAGCTGGGGCCCAAGATCGTCATCGTGAGCAAGATGGTGAGGGGTGGGGTCGCGCTCGTGTGGGCGGGGCCTGAGGATGAAAGGGGCGGGGCCAAGAAGCTGTCATGGATTCGCTGTAACTGGGCGTCTGGTGAGGAGGAGGGGCTTAGGGTACTGGGGCGGGGCTAGAGTAGGGAAGGGCGGGGCCAGGCTTGGTCTCATCTTCCTCTTCTGCAGGTGAAGGATGTGTTCTTCTTCCTCTTCTTCCTCGGCGTGTGGCTGGTTGCCTACGGGGTGGCCACTGAGGGGCTCCTTAGGCCCCAGGACCGTAGCCTCCCGAATATCCTGCGCCGTGTCTTCTACCGGCCCTACCTGCAGATCTTTGGGCAGATCCCTCAGGGGGAGATGGACGGTAAGGAGGATGAGAGGACCTGACATCCAAGTGAGCCCCCCTCCACCTCCCCTATCTCTGGGTCTCTGACCCTTCCCTCTTTTTTTTTGCGTCTCTGTCCCCCTCTCTTTCTGGGATTCTGTCTCCCTCTCCCCGGGGCTTTGCTCTCCTCCACCCTCTGGACTTCTGTCTTCCTTAGGTCCCTGTCCCTCTGGCTCCATCTCTAACTGTCTTCCTTCACAGTGGCCCTCATGGAGCACGGCAACTGTTCACTGGGGCAGGGCTCATGGGGGCACCCCGAAGGGAACCTCTCTGGCAAATGCGTCTCGCTTTATGCCAACTGGCTGGTGGTGCTCCTCCTTGTTGTCTTCCTGCTGGTGGCCAACATCCTGCTGCTCAATCTGCTCATTGCGATGTTCAGGTGAGTCCCTACTTCCCTGGTGGCTCAGACGGTAAAGAGTCTGCCTGCAATGCGGGAGACCCGTCTTTGATCTCTGGGTTGGGAAGATTCCCAAGAGAAGAAAATGGCAATCCACTCCAGTATTCTTGCCTGGAAAATCCCATGGACGGAGAAACCTGGCAGGCTACAGTCCATGGGGTCCCAGACAGTTGGACACAACTGAGCGACTTCACTACTGCTCTCTGATGATCTGGCCTCATGCATGACCCTTGACCCCAGAGTGACTCTTGATCCCAGCTTAACCCTTGACCCCAGCATGATTTTTGATCCCAGTCTAAGTAATTCTAGTTTTAGTCTCTGAACTCCGATTAAAATCTAATGCTGGCTTGTTCCCAAATCCAGCCAGAGTGTGCTCTTGACCTGGACTTTGGAATCTGATCTGCTCTCTGAGTCCAGGCTGAAGATTAAAATTTTTTAAATTGTGGCTATATATATATAACATAAAAACTGCCACCTTCTCCATTTTAAAGTGTACAATGCAGTGACATTAATTACATTTATAACGTTATACAGCCACCACCACTATTTCCTAAACATTTTCATCACTCCAAACAGAGTGTGTAACCATTAAGCAAGGGATAACTTCTCATTTTCCCCTCCCTTCCAGTCCCTGGTAACCTCCACTTTACTTTCTGTCTCTATGACTCTGCCTCTTGGAGGTAAGTAGAGTCATACAGTATTTGTCCTTTTGTGTCTGGCGTAATGTTTTCATGGATCACTCCATTCTTTTTTATGGCTGAACAATACTGAGGTACTGATAAAAGGCATTTAGTTGATCCATTCATCTAATGAGACTTGGGTTGTTCCATCTTTTGGCTATTGGGGATAATGCTGCAATAACATTGGTGTTTACATATCTGTTTGAGTCTCTGTTTTTATTTCTTTTGATTTTATTTCTAGAATAAAATGCTGGGTCATGTGTTAATTCTGTGTTTAGCTTTTCCACATCCTTACTAATAGGTGCTTTCCTTATTAAGAGGTTATAGACATCCTAGTGGGCATGAACTTGTTATTTCATTTTCGTTTTGATTTGCATTTTCCTACTGACTAGTATTCTTGACTGGAGAATCCCATGGACAGAGGAGCCTGGCAGGCGACAGTCCATAGTGTTGCAAAGAGTCGGACACGACTGAAGCAACTTAGCATGCACACATCCCACTTATAATCCTTTTAATATGCGGTTGAATTAGTTTTCTAATATATTCTTGAGGATTTTTTCATGTATATTCATAAAGGCTATTGGTCTATAATTGTGATATTTTTATCTGACTTTAATTTCCCTGGCGGCTCAGATGGTAAAGCACCTGCCTACAATGTGGGGACCCAGGTTCGATCCCTGGGTGGGGAAGATCCCCTGGAGAAGGAAATGGCAACCCACTCCAGTATTCTTGCCTGGAAAATCCCATGGACGGAGGAGCCTGGTAGGCTATAGACCATGGGGTCGAAAAGAGTCGGACACGACTGAGTGAGTTCACTTTCACTTTCACCTTGGTATCATCATGGTAGTTCTGGCCTCACAGAATGAGTTGGGAAGTGTTCTCTCCTCTTCAATATTTTAGAAGAGTTTGAGAAAGATTGGTGTTAATTCTCTTTTAAATGTTTGGTAAAAGTCACCAGTTAAGCCATCTGGTCCTGGGCTTATTTTGTTGGGACATTTCTGATTAGTGATTCAATCTCTTTACTTGTTATAGGTCTTTTGAGATTGTCTATTTCTTCTTGAGTCAGTTTAGGTAATTTGTGTGTTTCTAGTAATTCTTCCATTTCATCTAGGTTGTCTAATTTGTTGGCATACAATTATTAATAGCATTCTCTTATAATGGTTTTTGGCTTCTCAGGTGGTGCTAGTGGTAAAAGAATGTGCCTGCCAGTGCAGGAGACCTAAGAGACACTGGTCCCATCTCTAGTTGGGAAAGATCCCCTGGAGAAGGAAATGGCAACCCACTCCAGTATCCTTGCCTGGATGGACAGAGGAGCCTGGTAGGCTACACATAGGGTCGCAAAGAGCTGGACACGACTGAAGCGACTTAGCACACACATAATGGTTTTTAGGAGGATTCTATAATGTTGATAGTAATGTCCCCATTTTCATTTTTTATTTTAGTTACTTGTGTCCAGGCTGACTTGTGAACCTGACTCCAATCTACCTAATTCGTGTTAGCTTTCCCAACTTAATCTCTAACATCCGACTCTGGAGCCTCCTAACCCAGCTACCAAATGCCTCTGACTTTATTAATCCTGACATCTGCCTTCTGCCTTGGGTTTCAAACAGATATTGCCTGACAGGTAATCTTGATCTGCTTTTCCAAGGGGCGCCTCTACCTCTAGTGACTCTTGATCTCTGGTCCCTACAGCCATACCTTCGGCAAAGTGCAGGGCAACAGCGACCTCTACTGGAAGGCGCAGCGCTACAGCCTCATCCGGGAATTTCACTCTCGGCCCGCACTGGCCCCGCCTCTCATTTTCATATCGCACGTGCGCTCCCTCATCCATCGATTTCGCAGGCGCCGGGCGCGCTTGCCACCATCCCCAGACGTCGAGCATTTTCGTGAGAGCCCGGCTTGGCCCAAAAGAGAAAAACTCAGGGGGCGGAACCTGGAGAGAAACAAGAGCATGTATATACAGGAGGACGCTTAGGAGCACTAGTGGGCAGGGCTTAGTCTGTTAAGGGGCTGGGCGTGGGGTATTAGTGGAAGACCAAAAACGCTGAGGAGGTGCAGTCTGGGAGATCACTGAAGCTCGAGGTTTTGGGTGGGGAAGCTGGGTCTAGGAGCGGGCGTGGCCCGAGGATGGGCAGTCCCTTTGACTCTATTCTGGCCCCACTGTCCAGGGGTCCACCTCTCGAAGGAAGCGGAGCGGAGGCTGTTGACGTGGGAGTCAGTGCAAAAGGAGAATTTCTTGCTGGCGCGTGCTCGGGACAAACGGGAGAGCAACTCTGAACGTCTGAAGCGCACGTCGCAGAAGTGAGGGCGGGGCCTGGCTCTGGGCGGGGCTTCTGTCCTCCGGGATCGATCTCTTGATTTACTTCCTACAAAAGCCCAGGCTAGAGGCGAGGCCTACCAGGGCAGCGTCCTGGAACGCTAGGGAGGAAAGCAGAGCTGCGGGGGGCGGGTCTTTCAAGGTGGGCGGGGCTGGTAGGCTGCTGGCACCCACCTAAAACCCTGGATCCCCAGGGTGGACACAGCACTGAAGCAGCTGACACAGATCCGCGAGTACGAGCAGCGTCTGAAAGGGCTGGAACTGGAGGTGAGGGCTCCGGGCCAGGCTGGAGGAGGACGGCTAGGGTGAGGGGCAGCAGACTCCAGCCGGGTGCCCTGATGTCTTCCGCTGCTCCCCAGGTCCAGCACTGTACCCGCGTCCTGGGCTGGGTAGCTGAGGCCCTGAGCCGTTCTGCATTGCTTCCCCCAGGGGGACCACCCCCCCCAATCCCACCTGGGCCCAAAGGTCAGTGTTTACCGTCTACTTGTGTGTATGTCTGGCGTCTGTCACCACCTACGTCTGTGTCCTTGCTTTCTGGGTCTCTTCCCATATCTCAGTGTTTCTCTCTTTCACTGGCCTTCCTTTGCCCCTGGTTCATTCTTGGTCTCTTTTGGGCTTTTTGTGCATCTTTCTTTTTGTCAGTCTCTTATTTTTTCTGCCCTCCTCTCTATGCCCATCGCTTCTTTTCTCTCCTCTCTTCCCCCAGACTGAGCCCTGCTGGTGGACGTCAAGGAGTAGCTGCCAGAGGGAGCTTTGCTCCCAGAGTAAGGCCTAGCATGTCCTTGACTCCTGCACCTGGCGACCTTGTCTTTGAGGTGAACCGGATGCCCGTGGACTACCACCTTGGATGCTGTCAGGGTCACTCATGCAAACCACGGCAGGCCTGGCTCCTCCCAGAACCAGCCCTACTCTGGGAGGATGAGCCTCTGGAGCCCAGGCGTTCCCTCTCTGAGGGCTGTATCACAGCCCGCTGGACTGGAGAAGGCTACCGGGTCCTTGTGGCAGAGGGACCAGAGTCCAATCACAGCTCCCCACACTGGGGAAATAAAGCCATTTGAGAGGAGTAGGGTCTGAATGCTGGATTCTTTGGGGAATTGGTGGGTGGCTAGATCCTTTTGGGATGGCAGCTGAAGCGGGGGGTGTGTTTGGGGTCCTTGGTCCATTTGCTACTACTGCATTTCAGGTCTCACCGGGGCTGTTTCTTCCTCTCAGCCCCACTACTCCTGTCTGACTCAGGCCCAGCACCTCTTGTCTGCACTGCTTGATGACTCTCACTTCAGTGGGACAAGAACCCCATCCATCTGTACCCCCCAACACCCATTCCTGCCTACCAGTGCAAAAAGAACTTGGAGATAAAAAGCAAATTATTTCCTGGAGGAGGGGTGGGTGGGCACTGTGTACATCTGCTTTGGCAATAGGGGAACAGATGATGCAAATTTGAGTAGATAACTGCATATGTGTCTTTAAAAAGTCTAATTAGTGGAAAATTGCAGGCCACACACGCCTGGGATTGAGGCAAATATGCATCATTATACATGCCATTTAACTAAACAACCCGTAACAAACTAAACTGGTAATGACAAGGCTGAACTGACAGCAATTATTAGTAAAATAGCAAGAAAGCCACCAACAACACATCCAAAAATGAAAACCAAAACATCCTTTTTCCAAATTGGAGGAATTCCAACTGTCTGCCACTTTGGGTGCAGAGTAGCTTTGAAATATTGCCAAGTGTTTTGTGGCAGCCAGCTATCTCTGGAAGATGACCGAGTCAATTCTCAGTAACCCAAGTAGTAATATCATCAGTAATGACGATGGTGGCAACAACAACAGCTAATAAGAGTGCTGTGTGCCTGGCATTGTGTTTAAGTGCTTCACGGGTGCTAAATCAAGGAATTCTCATGAAAACCATATCAGGTAAGTGCTGATGTCTCCATTTTGCAGATTGGAAAACTGAGGCACAATGAAAATTATGTGACTCACACAAAGTCATAGAGCTAGAAAATGGTCCCCTAGAGAAGGGAATGGCAACCCACTCCAGTATTATTGCCTGGAGAAGGTGGGTTACAGTCCATAGGGCTGTAAAGAGCACTTGCTGTAATGTGCTTATGCGCTCGGTCATGTCGGACTCTTTGCGACCCAGGTCTCCTGCATTGCTGGGGGATTCTTTACTGTCTGAGCCACCGGGAAAGCCCAAGAATACTGAAAACACTGAAGTGGGTAGCCTATCCCTTCTCCAGGAATAGAACCAGGGTCTCTTGCATTGCAGGCCAGTTCTTTCCCAGCTGAGCTACCTGGGAAGCTCCTTGCAGGGCCCCAGGATGACAGAAGTGAGTCTAGAAAGGCCGATTTGAAGCAACTCAGCACACAGCACAAAGGGGGCGCTAGAGGGAGAAGTGAAAGGCAAAGGAGAAAAGGAAAGATACACCCATTTCAGTGCAGAGTTCCAAAGAATAGCAAGGAGAGATAAGAAAGCCTTCCTAAGTGAATAATGCAAAGAAATAGAGGAAAACAATAGAATGGGAAAGGCTAGGGATCTCTTTAAGAAAACTGGAGATACCAAGGGAACATTTCATGCAAAGATAGGCACAATAAAGGACAGAAATGGTATGGACCTAACAGAAGCAGAAGAGATTAAGAAGAGGGGGCAAGAATACACAAAACTGTGCAAAAAAGATCTTAATGACCCAGATAACCATGATGGTGTGACCACTGGACTAGAGCCAGACATCTTGGAGTGCAAAGTCAAGTGGGCTTTAGGAAGCATCACTATGAACAAAGCTAGTGGAGGTGATAGAATTTCAGCTGAGCTATTTCAAATCCTAAAAGATGATGCTGTGAAAGTGCTGCACTAAATATGCCAGCAAATTTGGAAAACTCAGCAGTGGCCACAGGACTGGAAAGATCAAAGAAAGGCAATGCTAAAGAATGTTCAAGCTACTGCACAATTGCACTCAAAATTCTCTAAGTCAGGCTTCAGCAATATATGAACCATGAACTATATGTTAAAGCTGGATTTAGAAGAGGCAGAGGAACCAGAAATCAAATTGCCAACATCCACTGGATCATCGAAAAAGCAAGAGAGTTCCAGAAAAACATCTACTTTTGCTTTATTGACTAAGCCAAAGCCTTTGACTGTGTGGATCACAACAAATTGTGGAAAATTCCTGAAGAAATGGGAATACCAGACCACCTGACCTGCCTCCTGAGAAAACTGTATGCAGGTCAAGAAGCAACAGTTAGAACTGGACATGGAACCACAGGCTGGTTCCAAACCGGGAAAGGAGTACGTCAAGGGTGTATATTGTCACTCTGCTTATTCAACTTATATGCAGAGTACATCGTGAGAAATGCTGGGCTGGAAGAAGCACAAGCTGGAATCAAGATTGCTGGGAGAAATATCAATAACCTCAGATATGCAGATGACACCACCCTTATGGCAGAAAGTGAAGAGGAACTAAAAAGCCTCTTGATGAAAGTGAAAGTAGAGAGTGAAAAAGTTGGCTTAAAGCTCAACATTCAGAAAAAGAAGATCATGGCATCTGGTCCCATCACTTCACACAGCAAATTGATGGGGAAACAATGGAAACAGTGAGACTTTATTTTTGGGGGCTCCAAAATCACTGTAGATGGTGACTACAGCCATGTATGAAAAAACACTTGCTCCTTGGAAGAAAAGCCATGACCAACCTAGATAGCATATTAAAAAGCAGAAACATTACTTTGCCAACAAAGATCTGTATAGTTAAAGCTATGGTTTTTCCAGTAGTCATGTATGGATGTGAGAGTTGGACCATAAAGAAGACTGAACGCCGAAGAACTGATGCTTTTGAACTGTGGTGTTGGAGAAGACTCTTGAGAGTCCCTTAGACTGCAAGATCAAACCAGTCAATCCTAAAGGAAATCAGTCCTGAATATTCATTAGAAGGACTGATGCTGAAGCTGAAACTCCAACTCTGGCCATATGATGCAAAGAGCTGACTCTTTAGAAAAGACCCTGATGCTGGGAAAGAAGGAAGGCAGGAGGAGAAGGGGACAACCGGGAACTAGATGGTTGGATGGCATCACTGACCCAATGGACATGAGTTTGAGCAAGCTCTGGGAGATGGTGAAGGACAGGGAAGCCTGGCATGCTGCGGTCCATGGGTCGCAAAGGGTCGAACATGACTGAGTGACTGAACAACAGCAGAAGGAGAATGGCAACTGGAGGAGGAAGAAGGGAACGGGCTGCTTCCTATTTGCTTCTGGTTCCTGAGGACAGCCTCATAGCATTGCTTTCTCTGATTGCAGTTTTCATCTTCCCTCCAGCACTCCCGTGACAAGTTCCATGTATGCCCTCAGTCACACCCACTCCATCCAGGCAGCCCCCTTTTCTAGAGTGGGTTTCAGCTCCCAGAAGCACTTCTCCAAAAGTTTAGGTTCTGCTAACTCTATTCTCTTCCCTTTGTCTCTCAATGGAGAGACATCTCCATGGGGTGATATCTGCTTCCTGCAGTTTACTATTTCTGTACTAACTCTGTGCTTCTATTTCTTTCCCAGTTTTCTGAGACTTCTATTTCTTTTCCCAGTTTAGTCGCTCAGTCACGTCTGACTCCCTGCCACCCCATGGACTGCACCACGCCAGGCTTCTGTGTCTATCACCAATTCCCGGAGTTTACTCAAACTCACATCCATCAAGGTGGTGACACCATCCAACCATCTCATCCTCTGTCGTCCCCTTCTCCTCCCACCTTCAATCTTTCCCAGCATCAGGGTCTTTTCCAATGAGTCAGTTCTTCACATCAGGTGGCCAAAGTATTGGAGTTTCAGCATCAGTCCTTCCAATGAATATTCAGGACTGATTTCCTTTAGGATTGACTGGTTTGATCTTCTTGTAGTCTAAGGGACTCTCAAGAGTCTTCTCCAACACCACAGCTCAAAAGCATCAGTTCTTCGGCGTTCAGTCTTCTTTACACAACCATACATGACTACTGGAAAAACCATAGCTTTGACTATACAGACTTTTGTCAGCAAAGTAATGTTTCTGCTTTTTAATATGCTGTCTAGGTTGGTCATGGCTTTTCTTCCAAGGAGCAAGCGTTTTTTCATGTCATGGCTGTAGTCACCATCTACAGTGATTTTGGAGCCCCCGAAAATAAAGTCTCACTGTTTCCATTGTTTCCCCATCTATTTGCTGTGTGAAGTGATGGGACCAGATGCCATGATCTTCTTTTTCTGAATGTTGAGTTTTAAGCCAGCTTTTTCATGCTCCTTTTCCACCTTCATCAAGAGGCTCTTTAGTTCATCTTCATTTTCTGCCATAAGAGTGGTGTCATCTGCATATCTGAGGTTATATTTCTCCCGGCAATCTTGATTGCAGCTTGTGCTTCATCCAGCCCAGCATTTCTCATGTTGTACTCTGCATATACTTTGGCTACCTCATGCGAAGAGTTGACTCATTGGAAAAGACTCTGATGCTGGGAGGGATTGGGGGCAGGAGGAAAAGGGGACAGAGGATGAGATGGCTGGATGGCATCCCTGACTTGATGGACGTGAGTTTGAGTGAACTCCGGGAGTTGGTGATGGACAGGGAGGCCTGGCGTACTGCGATTCATGGGGTCGCAAAGAGTTGGACACGACTGAGCGACTGAACTGAACTGAACTGAACTCTGCATATAAGTTGAATAAGCAGAGTGACAATATACACCCTTGACGTACTCCTTTCCCGGTTTGGAACCAGTCTGTTGTTCCATGTCCGGTTCTAACTGTTGCTTCTTGACCTGCATACAGTTTTCTCAGGAGGCAGGTCAGGTGGTCTGGTATTCCCATCTCTTCAAGAATTTTCCACAATTTGTTGTGATCCACACAGTCAAAGGCTTTGGCATAGTCAATAAAGCAGAAATAGATGTTTTTCTGGAACTCTCTTGCTTTTTCGACAATCCAGTGGTTGTTGGCAATTTGATTTCTGGTTCCTCTGCCTCTTCTAAATCCAGCTTGAACATCTGGAAGTTCACAGTTCACGTACTGTTGAAGCCTAGCTTGGAGAATTTTGAGCATTACTTTGCTAGCATGTGAGATGAGTGCAATTTTGCGGTAGTTTGAACATTCTTTGGCATTGCCTTTTTTGGGATTTGAATGAAAACTGATCTTTCTAGTCTTGTGGCCACTGCTGAGTTTTCCAGATTTGCTGGCATATTGAGTGCAACACTTTCACAGCATCATCTTTTAAGATTTGAGATAGCTCAACTGGAATTCCATCACCTCCATTAGCTTTGTTCGTAGTGATGCTTCCTAAGGCCCACTTGACTTCGCACTCCAAGATGTCTGGCTCTAGTTCAGTGATCACACCATCGTGGTTATCTGGGTCATTAAGATCTTTTTTGTACAGTTCTTCTATGTATTCTTGCCCCCTCTTCTTAATCTCTTCTGCTTCTGTTAGGTCCATACCATTTCTGTCCTTTCTTGTGCCCATTTTTGTATGAAATGTTCCCTTTGTATCTCTAATTTTCTTGAAGAGATCTCTAGTCTTTCCCATTTTATTGTTTTCTTCTATTTCTTTGCATTGATCACTAAGGCAGGCTTTCTTATCTCCCCTTGCTATTCTTTGGAATTCTGCATTCAAATGGGTATATCTTTCCTTTTCTCCTTTGCTTTTCACTTCTCTTTTCTCAGCTATTTGAAAGACCTCCTCAGACAACCATTTTGCCTTTTTGTGTTTCTTTTTCTCGGGGATGATCTTGATCCTTGTCTCCTGTACAATGTCATGAACCTTCATCCATAGTTCTTCAGGCACTCTATCAGATTTAATCCCTAGAATCTATTTGTCACTTCCACCATATAATCATAAGGGATTTGATTTAGGTCATATCTGAATGGTCTAGTGGTTTTCCCTAGTTTCTTCAATTTAAGTCTGAATTTGGCAATAAGAAGTTCATGATCTGAGCCAGTCAGCTCCCGGTCTTGTTTTTGTTGACTGTATAGAGTTTCCCCATCTTTGGCTGCAAAGAATATAATCAATCTGATTTTGGTTGATTGACCATCTGGTGATGCCCACGTGTAGAGTCTTCTCTTGTATTGTTGGAAGAGGGTGTTTGCTATGACCAATGCATTCTCTTGGCAAAACTGTTAGCCTTTGACCTGCTTTTTGTATTCCAAGGCCAAATTTGCCTGTTACTCCTGGTAGTTCTTAACTTCCTACTTTTGCATATACTGGAAGACCCCGATTTATTTCTGTTGAAATATTTGTATGACAGGAAAACTCCAGGTCTGGCAGGTAGAAATCTGAGCATGAGTCATCAGATGGAGAGATATAACCTCCACGTCATTTCCACACATAAATCAATTTTGGAAACCGAATGTCCTGGAATTGAAGAGGAGGCTAGGTGTCCTTGAGGAATTATAAAATACTATAAATTTATATTTGAATCTTTCCTACTTGTATATTTTCCCACAAAGCACCCATTTTACTTCTCCATTGCACAGCCTTAGTGTGGTGGGTATCCTGACCCCTTTGCATGACCACTGGTGACCACAAAGCACTTGTCTTGGTGCTGTTTTTGGAAGCCACAAAGACTTTACCTGGACCATTATGAAGGTGAAAGATATCCCTCTTAGTGATGGTAGGTCACCAGCAAGGCCAGTTAGTGACTGGGTGTCCATCAACCAAGATTGAGCAGCATAGCCATGATCTGCTAGTCTAGGGTCCTCTGGAGGGGCTGCTGAGTGCATGGGACAGCTGCATCATCCACTAGCCTATGATGCAAGAGAACCACATTCCTGAGATATCTGCTCCGGGGACTTCCCTGGTGGTCCAGTGGTTAAGACTCCGAGCGCCCAGTGCAGGGGCTTGGGTTCAACCCCTGGTTGGAGAACTAGGTCCCACGTGCCTCAACTAAAGATCCCGCATGTCACAACAAAGACTGAAGATTCTGCCTGCTGCAACTGAGACCAGGCTCAGCCTAAATAAATAAATATGTGCTCAGTCGTGTCTGATTCTTTGCAATACCGTGGACTGCAAATGACCTGCCCAAGGGCCCGCCAGGCTCCTCAGTCCGTGGGATTTTCCAGGCAGGAAAAGTGGAATTTCCTATTCCAGGGGATCTTCCTGACCCAGGGATCAAACCCTGGGTTCGATTTCTCACATCTCCTGAATTGGCAGATGAATTCTTTACCACTAGCACCACCTGGGAAACCCAAATAAATAAATAAATAATAAAAACAAACAAAAAAATTATATCTGCTCCAGTCTCAGATATGGGGAAGGGAGAGTCGCCATCCATAGAATATGCAAGCCACTAAAATCCTAAACAAGCAGGTCATTTCAACAAGAGGTTTATTTTATACGGAAAGAAAACTCCAGATAAGAGACTGCTGGTCATCAGAGAAAAGGAGGGGGCAGGGTGCAGTGAGGACTCATGAATGCACGAGCTTGGTGACTGAAGGCTGAGGACCTGCTATGTTAAAGGGACAAGCTGAGCTAGAGAAGACAGCTGTGAAGGCTGTGCAGAGCTGCAGCCAAAAACTGGAATGGATTTGGTAGCTGCTGTGGAGCAAAGACTTAAACCAAGGGGCTGATATGCAAACCTAGACTGAACTAGAGAAAAACTGAGTATCAGAGATGTTTTTCTCTTTTGGATGAATACCTAAGATAGAGGGGGTCTGGATTGTATAATAAGTGGCATCTTAGTTTCCTGACCAGGGATTGAACCTGGACCCCAGCAGTGAAAGCTCTGAGTCTTAACCACTGGGCTGCCAGGAAATTCCCCCTGTATAACTGTATCTGAAGTGACTCAACTCTTTTCCTAAGTGGTTGTACCTTTTGCATTTCCACCAACAATGTATGAGAGAATTTCAGTTTCTCTGCATTCTTACTAGTACTTGCTGTTATCAGTATTTTTTAAATTAGCCATTCTAATAGGTTTGTAATGGTGTCTCATTGTGGCTTTAATTTGCCTTTCCCAAATGATTAATGATGTTGAGCATCTTCACATGTGCTTATTGCCATCTGTATAGCTTTTTTGGTGAAGTGCCAGTTCAAATCTTTCACTCATTTAAAAAATAAGTTGTTTTCTTATCAATAAATCATAAAATTTAATGTATTATAGATACACCTATATCAGATATGTACTTTGCAAATGTTTTCCCTCAAAAGCTTACTTTCTCATTTTCTTAATAGTGTCTTTTGGAGAGCAGAATTGTTAAATTAGCAATTAAATTTTATCAGCATTTTCTTTTACAGTTGATGCCTTTCTGTCCTGAGAGATCTTTGACTAACCCAAGTCACAGAGATTTCTCTTTGAATTTTATAGTTTTAGGCTCTACATTTAGGTCTGCAATCTGTTTTGGTTTTGTTTTTTGGCCGTGCAGTGTCGCTTGCGGGGTCTCAGTTCCTGGAGTCGTGCCCTTGTTAGTGAAAGCACAGAGTACTGACCATTGGACCACCAGGGAAGTCCCTGCAATCTCTTTTGAGTTCATTTTTATACATAGGTTAAATACATAGGTTTTATACATACATATAGTCGAGGTTGTGTGTTTTCGCACACGGGTAACTTAATTGTTCAGCATCATTGGTTAAAAAGACTTCTTCTCGCTATTATCCTGGCACCTTTGTTGAAGATCAGTTGGCAGTAGATGATGGATAGAGGTCTATTTCTTTTTTCTTTTTTTGGCCACACCACGAGGCATGTGGGATCCTAGTCCTACACCCACCCCCCGCCACCCCCCAACACCAATCTTCTAACCCATGCCCCCTGCAGTGGAAGTGTGGAGTCTTAACCACTGGACCACCACAGAAGTCCCTGTGTGGGTCTATTTCTGAGCTCTCTATTCTGTTCAGTACATCTATGTCAATCTTTTCACCAATGCCATACTGTTTCGATTACTGTAGCTTTACACTACAATAAATCTTGAAATTGGGTAGTGTGAGTCCTCCAGCTTTGCTTTGCCTTTCCAAAATTGTTTTAGTTATCCTAATTGCTTTGTTTTTTTTTTTTTTAATATAAACTTTGGAATATGGTTGTCAATTTCTCTAAACAACCTGTTGGGATTTTGTTTGGATTTGTGTTGAATCAACAGGTCAATTCAAAGTGATTGACATCTTAATTGTATTGTATCTTCTCATCAATGAATATTGCATATATCTTGGTTAGGTCTTTGGTTCTGTCATGAATGTCTGTGGTTTTCAGCATACAAATCTTGCACATATTTTGTTAGATGTATTCCTATACAAAATGATGTTGTATTTGATATTTTTTTTTTAGAATTTCTAATTGTTTATTGTTAGTATACAGAAATACTGCTATTTTTTGTATATTGACCTTGTATTCTATGACCTTGCTGAACTCACTTTACTAGTTCTAGTATTATTTTTTCAGATTGTTTAGAATTTTCTATGTCATGTTGCCTGTAAGTAGAGGCAATTTTATTTTATTCTTTCCAATTTTCATTTTTTTTGTGTGTGTGGTAAAATACATATAATGTAAGATTTACTATTTTAACCCTTTTTAAGTGTATAAATCAGTGGCATTTAGACCATTCACAACATTGTACAATCATTACCGCTGTTGAGTTCCATGTTTTCATCACCCTACGAAGTAACCTTGCGTCCAGTAAGAACTCACTTATTCTCCTCTGTCTCCAGCCCCTTGGCAACCAGCAATCTGCTCTTATCTCTATGGATTTCCCTATTCTGTATATTTCATATAAACAGAATATGTGGTTTTCTTTGCCTGACTTCTTTCACTAACCACACTGGTTCATCGATGCTGTAGTATAACTTCATCCTTTCCACAGCTGAATAATATCCATAGTATGGATCAGTTCAGTTGCTCAGTCGTGTCCAACTCTTTGAGACCTCATGAATTGCAGCACGCCAGGCCTCCCTGTCCATCACCAACTCCCGGAGTTCACTCAGACTCACGTCCATGGAGTCAGTGATGCCATCCAGCCATCTCATCCTCTGTCGTCCCCTTCAATCCCTCCCAGCATCAGAATCTTTTCCAATGAGTTAACTCTTCCCATGAGGTGGCCAAAGTATTGGAATTTCAGCTTTAGCATCATTCCTTCCAAAGAAATCCCAGGGCTGATCTAACTTCAAAAAATCCATCAATCCACTGAACATTTGGGTTGTTTGTATTTTTTAGATATTGGGACTAATGCTGCTATGAATATTCAGGTACAACTTTTTGTTTGAACACTTGTTTTCTGTGTTTTTGGGGAGGCATATAACTAGGAGTGGAACTGCTGGCAATTCTACATTAAAGTTTTTGAAAGCCTGCCAAATTGATTTTCACAGTGGCTGCTCCATTTCACATTTCCACCAGCAGTGTATGAGGTTCCAAATTCTTCAAATCCACACCAACACTAGTTATTTTCTTTCTTTTTTTTTTCGGTTTCGGTCTCCTGGTGGGTGGGCTTCCCAGGTGGTGCTAGTGGTAAAGAACCCCCCCTGCCAATGTACGTCAGACATAAGAGACACTGGTTTGATCCCTGGATTGGGAAGATCCCCTGGAGGAGGGCATGGCAACCCACTCAAGAATTCTTGCCTGGAGAATCTCATAGAAGTACCTGCATAGCCATTAAGCCAGCCCATTAAAACTGTGATTTCCCTTTCCTATTCAGGGCTTCTACACGGTTTCTGTAGCCTGCCATGAAGAGGACCTGCTACAGTCCTGGATGGGAGAATCCCCTGACATTATGCGGCGATCAGGCTACAGTCTGTGGGGTTGCACGGAGTCGGAGACGACTGAAGCGACTTCATACATCCTGTGTGACATGTCACGGTGAGTTTGATTTGTATTTCCATAATGACTAATGACACTGAATTTCTTTTTATGTGCTTTTTAGCCATTTGTAGATCTTTGGAAGAAATGGTTTTTTAGTAATGACCTCCACTGCTTCTATAGCACTCCCCACCACCCAATCACAGTTAACTAAGGATGGATGGGTCTTGAAGGAAGACAAAAACAGACCCTACTGTCCAAATCATCATCTTAAGGACTATCTAGGCTTACATAGCGGAGAAGGCAATGGCACCCCACTCCAGTACTCTTGCCTGGAAAATCCCATGGGCGGAGGAGCCTGGTAGGCTGAAGTCCATGGGGTCGCTAAGAGTCTGGCATGACTGAGTGACTTCACTTTCACTTTTCACTTTCATGCACTGGAGAAGGAAATGGCAACCCACTCCAGTGTTCTTGCCTGGAGAATCCCGTGGACAGAGGAGCCTGGTGAGCTGCCGTCTATGGGGTCGCACAGAGTCGGACTCGACTGAAGTGACTTAGCAGCAGCCGGCTTAAATAGACATGTCATAGCTTAGAAAAGACAAACTGTTGGTCCTGCACTCCCTGACTTCAAAGGATGTTCAACAAGGATCAGTCTTTGTGGAGTTTGCAGACAGTACATCCTCCAGGTGGAAATTTCACTAAAGTTGATGCTGTAGTCCCTGACTCATGCATGTTCCTCAAGGAGGAAAGAGCACTTGAATTCGATTGATAAGGGTCACTGTGAGGGAAGGGAAGCGGAAGTGACCTTGCAGAGTAGGGGCCTTTGAGCCAATTCAGTGTGCTGCTATGTCGTCCTTTACTGAATATATAATTGGTACTGATGTTTTAGAATCCCAGGTGGCTCAGAGGTAAAGAACCTGCCTGCCAATGCAGGAGACACAAGAGACGCAGGTTCGATCCCTGGGTCGGGAAGATCCCCTGGAGTAGGAAATGGCAACCCACTCCAATATTTTTGCCTGGAAAATCCCATGGACAGAAGAGCCTGGAGGGCTTCAGTCCATGGGGTCTCGAAAAGTCCGATACGACTGGGCGAGTGAGCGACTGATGTTTTACGTGTTCATCCTGTGATCGCTCCATAAGTGTCAGGGTATTCTCCCATCCAGGGACTGTAGCATGTGTCGTCCTCTTTATGGCAGGATTCAGAAACCACATGGAAGCCCAGAAGAAGAAAGGAAAATCACAGTTTTAACTGCTTAATGGCTATGGAGGCACTCAGAAGCCATTTCCCAGTACAAGAGCGCCACCTTCCGGACGAACCTGCTACATACACCCCTTTCAAGAAAAGTGAAAATGAAGTCGCTCACTCGCGTCCGACTCTTGGAGACCCCAAGGACTGGGGCCCACCAGGCTCCTCCACCCATGGAATTTTCCAGGCAAGACTACTGGACTGAGTTGCCATTTCCTTCTCCAGGAGATCTTCCTGACCCAGGGATCGAACCCGGGTCTTTCGCATTGCGGACAAACGCTTTACCGTCTGAACCACCACAGAAAGTAAATTCACTCAGTCCTATCCGACTCTTTGCGACCCCATGGACTGTAGCCTACCGGGCTCCTCTGTCCATGGGATTTTCCAGGCAATAGTACTGGAGTGGATTGCCATTTCCTTCTCCAGGGGATCTTCCCGACCCAGGGATCGAGTCCAGGTCTCCCGCATTGTAGACAAACGCTTTACCGCCTGAGCAACCGCTATTAATTGCTGTTTCGCCAAAGAATGTTCAAACTACTGCACAGTTGCACTCATATCACACTCTAGCAAAATGATGCTCAAAATTCTCCAACCCAGGCTTCAACAGTACTTGAACCATGAACTTCCAGATGTTCAAGCTGGATTTAGAAAAGGCAGAGGAACCAGAAATCAAATTGCCAACGTCTGCTGGAACATAGAAAAACAAGATAGTTCCAGAAAAATATCTGCTTTTGCTTTATTGACTAAGCCAAAACCTTTGACTGTGTGGACCACAACAAACTGTGGAAAATTCTTTAAGAGGTGGGAATACCAGACCACCTGACCTGCCTCCTGAGAAACCTGTATGCAGGTCAAGAAGCAACAATTAGAACTGGCCATGAAACAGACTGGTTCCAAATAGAGAAAGGAATACATCAAGGCTGTATATTGTCACCCTGCTTATTTAACGTATATGCATAAGAAATGCTGGGCTGGATGAAGCACAAGCTGGAATCAAGATTGCCAGGAGAAATATCAATAACCTCAGATATGCAGATGACAGCACCATTATGGCAGAAAGTGAAGAAGAACTAAAGAGCCTCTTGATGAAAGTGAAAGAGGAGCGTGTAAAAGTTGGCTTAAAACTCAACATTCAGAAAACCAAGATCATGGGATCTGGTCCCATCACTTCATGGCAAATAGATGGGGAAACATTGGAAATAGTGAGAGATTTTATTTTGGGGGACTCCAAAATCACTGCAGATGGTGACTGCAGCCATGAAATTAAAAGACGCTTGCTCCTTGGAAGAAAAGCCATGACCAACCTAGACAGCATATTAAAAAGCAGAGACATTACTTTGCCAATAAAGGTCTGTATAGTCAAAGCTATGGTTTTTCCAGTAGTCATGTATGGAGGTGATAGGTGGACTACAAAGAAAGCTGAGCACTGAAGAATTGATGTTTTTGAACTGTAGTGTTGGAGAAGACTTTTGAGAGTCCCTTGGACTGCAAGGAGGTCCAACCAACCAATCCTAAAGGAAATCAGTCCTGAATATTTATTGGAAGGACTGATGCTGAAGCTGAAACTCCAATACTTGGGCCACCTGATGTGAAGAACCGGCTCATTGGAAAAGACCCTGGTGCTGGGAAAGATTGAAGGTGGGAGGAGAAGGGGACGACAGAGGATGAGATGGTTGGATGGCGTCACCACCTTGATGGACATGAGTTTGAGCAAGCTGCGGGAGGTGATGATGGACAGGGAAGCCTGGCATGCTGCAGTCCATGCATCGCAAAGAGTTGGACACGACTGAGCGACTGAACTGAACTGAAGCTCTGTTGAAAGGGACTGCCTGACCCATGGAGACCTTATGACTGTCTGACTTGATGCCTCCATTTTGGGGTAGCTCAACTATTAAGGTAAATGGTTAAATGTAAATGGCATGTTCAAAGACACAGCTAGGCCGATCCTCAGGTCATCTGAGTTTTGCAATTGAAAAGTAGGGGCTTCCTATTTGGAGAAAACTTAACCCCCACCCCCCACCCCGCCAAACACACACACACTGCCTGAAGCAAAGCTGCTGGTTTCGTGAGGCCTTCGATTTACACAGGTTCTTCAAAGTGACTAGGCCTGGATCACTGCTTTTTGGGCTGAGTGAAAAGCTAGTGGTTGGTGGTCCGGTGGTTAAGAATCTGCCTGCCAGTGCAGGGGATAATGGGTTCCATCCTTGGTCTGGAAAGTTCCTACATGCCACGGGCAACGAAGCCTGTGCACCGCAAGTACTGAGCCCACACCCTAGAGCCTGTGCCACACGACAAGAGAAGCCATCATGATGAAAAGCCTCCGCACCTCCAGGAAGCGTAGCCCCTGCTCGCCACAACTAGAGCAAGCCTGCCTGCAGCAGCGAAGACCCGAGGGAGCCAAAAAGTTTTTAAATTTATAAGAACTGGAGGAGGGTTCACAGCAGTCATCCAACTCCAGAGCCAAATTAGGAAGACACTGCAGTCAAGGGTAAGGTGGGACTTCCTATTCTCCCTCCTGTCCACATGCATCTGGTGTTAATGGTTGTTGGACCCATCTCCTAAGTAATCAACTCAAAGAGATTCCTGACTTTACCTTCTCCTTCTCCTCCTGGTCCACACGGCTTAGTCGGGCAGGTTGGGTACTGAATGTGGTCCTCCCAGTGAGGCTGCATCTCTTCTTGGCTGCCTCCTGATAATTAATCTCCTGAGAGTTAAGAGGTGGGGGAGTTATATATACCATTTTGAGAATTTAGGATTCTGCCCGCTGACCATTCTTGGGTCACCTTTCTTTCTGCTGGACGGCCTGGTGGTCATACCCTCCAGGTGGCTGCCTGGCACAAAGTAGGCCAACTAGAGAGTTCAAAGTGATTCCTGGTTTAGTCACCAGCATTCTTTTGTAGGCATCATATGGCCTTAGATCAGCGGTTGGCACACTACACGCGTTGTGTGTGGGATAAATCTGGCTTATGAGCTAAGGGTGGTTTTTACATTTTTTAAGAGTTGTAAAAATCAAAGAGAATACAGCCGGCCCCCTTTGTATCCACATGTTCCACCATCCATGGGTTCAACCACACATGATCGAAAATATGTGAAAAAATTTTTCGAATGCAAAACTTCCCACACTGGGTATTGTTTACATAGCATTTATGTTATATTAGGTATTAAGCAATCTAGAGATGATTTAAAACATACGGGAGGATGTGTGTAGGTTATATGCAAATACTACATCATATTATATAAGGGGCTTGAGCATCGGAAGATTTTGGTATCTGGGGAGTGGGGAGGAGGGTCCTGCAAGCAATCCTGAGGGTCAGTATTATATGCCATAGAGACCATGTTCTGAAAAATCAAAAATATCATCTGGCCCTTTATAGGAAAAGCTTGCAGAACTGTCTTAGCAGAAACTACTTGCTGAAGTTCCTCATGTGGCTTCCCCAAGCCAATGTCATGGTCATTCGGATCACAGTTAACAAAACTCATCCCTCCACATACACACAGCAGGACCGTCCTAGCCTGGACACCTCTTCCTCCACAGCCACTGCAGAGGGCCCTGAGGCCCCTGCCCCACATTTCCCAAGATCACCAATCTCCCCCCACACAGAGGCCACCTCGCACATCAATTCCCTCCCAAGCTTGTGGATGCCCTCAGACCAGGGAATGCAGGTCGCATGCCGGTATCCTAGACGCAAGGGTCAAGAAGCACTTAACCAGCCGGTGGGGAAATTAAAAACGAAAGGATCCCAGACTGGGAGCCAGACCACCTCGCTTCTCTCTCCACCTGGGTCGCTGACTGGTGAATTTGACCACAGGGCTGTCCTTTCTTTTCTCCGAGCCTCCTGCAACATCCACTTCCTGAAAGGAGAGGTGGGGAGGGAGACTGGCCACAGGCCTGTCTGTCAATGCCTTGGTCAAGTATTAACAGGGGCAGGGGGCTTCTCATAGCATCTGGAAAGGTGCCCTCCATGCCAGGACTTCTCGCTCGCCCCAGCCCACATAAAAGCACCTTCTGATCACCGCTCTGCGTGTAGGACTCATCATCTACACTGGCCTCTCTCTTACCCCACCGGATGCTTGGCAATACTGATTCATGGTGGCCCTTCCTGACTCCGAGAGGGGAGGAGAGACACAGAGGTGAAGGTGAGGGTGGAAGGGGGACCAGACCCACTCCACTCACCTCCCGCTTCCAGAGCTGGGTCATCCTAGATCCAGGGTCCACGGAGAGTAAGGGAGGAGGCAGGAGGCCACGAGGGGAGTCTCAGGGCAGGAAGGGCCTGGGGACCTCTGCCTCTTTCAGGGCTCTCCAAACGGGGTTGGAGAAGCCATTACATTGGGAACGCAGGAAGAAAAATTTAGAATTTCTACTTACATCTACTTTTTTTAAACCGGTGAGCAAAACAAATGAAACTTAACTGACGTCAGGTATATAGAATAACGGGAGTTCACAGGTAAAGTTTCTACCTAGGTTGGGGATGTTTTTTCAGGAAGTGGGCGCTGATAAAGGAGTGTCATAAAAGATGTTTAGACATGTTTGAGGTAAATACAGGTGCATGTGAAGAGTTGAGAAGTGATTGGGAACCAGAGTTGGGGATGATGGAAGCTGGCATTGATTCTCAAGGTCATGACCTCTGGGGGTAGGCAGTGGGAGAGAAGGATTTTTGCCCAGGAAGTCGCTAAGGGGTGTGGTTTCCAGAAAGGGCCGAGGTCCTCCAGCCCTGCCCCCCAGCTGCCTTAACTCCATGTGACATTCAGAGAGGCTGTGCTGGGCTTAGATTCTCAGTCATGTCCCACTCTTTGTGACCCCATGGACTGTAGCCCGCCAGGCTCCAATGCCCATGCGGATTCTCCAGGCAAGAATACTGGAGTGGGTTGCCATGCCCTTCTCCAGGGGATCTTCCCAACCCAGGGATCGAACCCACGTCTCCCGCAACCCAGGTCTCCTGCATTGCAGGTGGATTCTTTACCGTCTGAGCCACCAGAGAAGCCCATTCAGGAGGCAGGGCGGTGTTATCTAGCTCCCACAGAAAACCCTAATAAGGCCCAAGTTCTTTATGATTCCCTGTTCCTGATCTCATGGAAACCCGTGACCCACCTACTACGGGTGAAGGCCTCTATCCCAAGTAAGAATGAAGCATAACAGCTAGCTAGCGAGGATCGGAATGTTCTAGGCTTACTTCCCTCTTCGTAGGAGTTGTGAGAGGAGAGTTATGGGGTAGATTCAGTATGGCCGCCAATTACCAAATTAGCTTTAGGGATTAACACACGTTCTGGATTGAGTGACACTGATTGCTGCAAAGTTCCCCACACAATTTGGCTCCACTCCAGGACACAGAAGGGTCTCAAAGGCAGGGGGAAACTGGGATGCTCAGTTTGCCAGAGGTTGGCAGTTTGGAGGGTGTATTTGCAGGCGGAGGCTGACATCTGGGCTGTTCACCCAAAGAACACTATGCCTGAGGCCTGTGCATAGCGGGGTGGGGTCCCAGAGGACCCATTTATTAACTCACAGCATTGTTGTCTCAGCCTCATTCTGAGAGAGCAGCCCCTGAGAGGTCAGCCACCCCACCAGTCCAGTCTGGTGGCAGAGGTGGGGGCGTTGGAGAGAACGTTGTCTGTCTTCCATGGTAACTGGAAGTTGGGTCCTGGGAAGTGCTGTGGTGCCCATGCCATCACGCCAGCATGGTGCCCCCACTTTGCAGGGGGAAAGGGGCACCAGGTCCAGTCCTGGTAGCAATGGAGGTGACTTTCTGAGTTCCTCCATCCCAAAGCAGAGTGTTCCACTGAGCAAAAGTGGTGGAGGGGAGGAAAGAGCGTCCGGGTTTTCCATTTCCTTCCAAGGTCAAATGACTGATGTCATCGACTGCTAGGCAAGTTTTCCACGTGCCCCTTCCCCTCCTTTTTGGCAGAACCAACTATTTCTGTAGAAAAATGTTCACGAATGCCGCCAGTCATTGGACAGACTTGCTGCCTTGGAAAAGGTGGGCGGTGTTGCAAGTTAGTGAACAGATGTCTCTTTTGGGCTTTCTTCCTTGGTCTCCCCGCCCTTGTAGCTGCTGTCTGTGTTTATCGAGGCTGGGCTCACCTGCCTTGAGACACGGAGGCTGGCACTCCTTATGGTCAAGGAAGACGACAGGGAGGTCACTAGAGGCAGGCTGAACCAGGAGGAGCCCTCATACTTCTCTGAGTCCTGGCTGAGACACCCTGACTCGGGTTTCAGCGACCTGAGTAAGGACATACTTAACCCTCTGGTTGAGGCGTTGCTGGTTCTCTCCGGGGACTTCACCGAGTGGTGCTTCGGCCTCTGTGAGGACATGGAGGACAGCATGGGTGTCTTTTTAGACATTAGCTTTCCAAAGGGATCCGGGGCAACGTAGTCCTGGAGGGACCACCACTGGTGGAGTGGGTGGACTGGAATCGGCAGGAAGGTGAGGATGCTGAGGAAGATGACCCAGCCCAGGCTGTTCCGCGGGTAGAGGTGTTTCACTTCCTGGCTCTGGGGGCAGAGAGAGAGGAGACCAGGGTGGGAGAAAGAGGCAGCGGTGGTGGGGTCTCAGTCCACATGCTGCTGGGGATCAGGTTTCCCAGGGGCTGGCAAGCTGGTCAGAGGGCCCCTGGAGACCATAGGAGCTCAGACTTGGGGTCCCGCGGGGTGTCCTCTGACAAGGGGTCCCCAAGGTGGGCGTGGGAGGCCAGGGTGGGGCAGTCTCACCCCACTGGTATTCCAGGCAGTGTAGTAGAGGTGTGTCCCCTGGTAGAGCTGCATGAGGCAGATGGTGAGGAGGGCCAGCAGCCCTGGCAAGGTCACGTAGCACCACAGGAATGAGGAGAAGGGCCACAGAGGGCGGCCCATCTCACTGAACATTTCTTCCCTGAACCTGGGGTGGGGGCAACGGTCAGGGACGTCTGGAAGGGAGCCCTCCTCTGGCCACCGGGGTCTGGGGCCCTTAGGAGGGTGGGCTTTCCAGGCGTCTGGTTCTCTCACAAGTTCTCAACATTTAAGAGCTGCCAAGTCCTGCCAGGCCCTCCTTGGGGTTGGCTCTTGCATCTAGTCTCCCCATGGGAAACACTGCCCCCCTACCCCCAATCCTGGGGGAATGCATCGCTCCCAGCCTTTTGTCTTCAGAATAGCCCATGTGGCCAATGGCAGGGTCCCTGAGTCCCCTGGATCCTGACTGCTTGTCCCATTAGGGCCCCCCAGCCTCAGATTATTCCCTCAGATCACTCCCTCCTGTACCCCTGCACCCTCAGCTGCACCTCCCTGCTGTGGGAAGGACTGAGGGACCAGACCAGGCCCCAACTCTCCTCAGAGACCCAGGGTGGGAGGAGGGTTCCCTGGCTGGGCAAACCCTGGGGGCTTGGGCATTTACCTCCCAGCTCCGTAGATCCAAGCCAGGGCCATGTTCTGGAAGACCACGGTGATGATGAGGGTCAGTGGGACCAGGAGGTCATCAAACAAGTACATTATGTAGCTGCCAGCACGACTGGTGAAGACGAGGCTGCCCAGAAAACCTCCCAAGCAGACGATCGCTAAGGCAGGGGCAGGTTTGGCCACACTTGAGGTCTATGTGTAGGACTGGGTTCAGGGGTCAAAGTGAGCCCTGGAGACTGGGGGTGGCCAGATAAGGAGGGGCCACAGGCAAGGCTGTCACTGGGATGAGAATCCACAGTACCTGAGAGTATCCTGGGATAATTCCTGAAGATGGAGATGGAGTTCTGGAGGGGAAAGACAATGCCTTCCAAGAGCCTCATCAAGTTGCTCAAGCCTATGATGAGCAGAGCCATGAAGAAGAGGATGGCCCAGAAAGAGGAGCCAGGGAACAACGAGACGACTTGGGAGAAGGCTGCGAGTGCCAGGCCCGGGCCCTCCATGAACTGTGGGGGAGAAGGGCTCTGAGGCAGTGGTGGGTCTGGATGTGGGGAGGGAAATGGTGCAGTGATCGATTAGCAATGTCTGCCTTGGGTGGAAGAAAGAGGCCAGAGTGGTGATGGATGGTCCAAGTGCCCTTCTTGGTTTCAGGAACTGCTGCCCACCCTGGACTACATAAATCCAAGAGCTTAATCTCTTGAGGCCTCAGTTTCCATCTCTAATACATGAGGATCCTGAGGTCAATGTGAGAATTAGAGGGACAGTTTCCCCAGAGGCCTGGGCACATATGAAATGGTGGTGGAAAAGTGACTATAACAGTTACCTTGCCTCAGAAGATGATTAGGTGGCCCCCAACCCCGGCCAAGGACCCTAGGAAATGCAGATCCCTAGGTCCTCTGGGGCCGTTAAGGACTCCAACTCCCCTCCTGTTCCCAAACACGCACCATTTCCTTCTGCACCTTGATGCTGCAGGATGGGGATAAGTGGATGACCTTTTGCCGGAGATGGCCCGGGAGACTGTTGATCCATTTTATGTAGTCCAGGGTGGGCAGCAGCAGGATGTCTTTGGGGGGCTTGGCATTCTGAGGCAGCACCCCCTCGTCTATCAGCTGCATCAGCTTTGAGATGCTCCTGAAGCGGGGAGAGAGGAAAGGAAAGGTGGTGCAGAGCTGACGGCAGACCAGGGATGTCAAAGACTGAAGAGGAAAGCGAGCTGCCCAAGATGAGTGCAGCTGAGTAACGAGGGCAGGGACCAGAAGCTAACCACTTGGACTCGGAGCCAGTTGGCCTGGGGATCCCACCTGAGCAGCAGGAGATGTTATATTTGCAGTAGCTAATTCCTCAGTGTTATGAATTGTGTGTCCCCGCCTCCCAGATTCATCCGGTTGAAGTCGTAACCCTCCACTACCTCAGAAAGGGACCTTATTTAGAAATAAGACTGTTGTGGAAATAATTAAAGGTGAGGTTGTATTGTAGTGGTGAGGGGCCCTAATCCATTGTGACTGGTATCTTTCTATAACAAGAGGGAATCTGGACACACACACAGACACAGACACACACACACACACATGACATGGAGAAGAACACGTGAGAATGCCGATGAGATCTACAAGACAAGAACACCAAAGGTTGCCAGCAAATCACCAGAAGAGGCATGGGACAAATTCTTCCTTACAGCCCAGGGGAGGACACAGCCCTGCCAATGCATGGAGCTCAGACTTCTGGCCTCCAAAGCTGTGAGACAATACATTTCTGTTGTTTTAGCCACCCAGTTTGTGGAACTTTGTTATGGCAGCATCAGAAAATGAATACACTCAAGATTTTCTCTTTTTGGACCTTAAGTTTGGAGTGCTGGGTTCATCAGGCGCGTTCATGATACGTTTTCCTCAACCAGCAGAGAGGACTGGTGTGTTTGACCTTTTTTCTCCTTCAATTTTTTTTAAAACTATTTATTTTATTGGCTGTGTCAGGCCTTAGTTGCAGTATGTGGACCCTTCCATTGAGGCACACAGGCTTAGCTGCCCCACAGCACGTGGGATCTTAGTTCCCCAGCCCGGGATTAAACCTGAGTCCCCTGCATCGGAAGGCAAACTCTCAACCACTGGATCACCAGAGTGGACCACCACTGGACCTCCTTCATTTTTGAATTTCACTCTTTCCTCTGCTTCTGTAGTGACTCACTTTCATGTGTTTCAAATATGGATATACTTTGTGGGAAAAATATGTTGTTTTGTGTGTCGTCACTGAAGTGTCATTGTGCTATAAACAGCATTGTTTCTTACTTTTCCTCCTTTTTTTTTTTTTTCCTTTGCTGATAGCTATACGTTGCTGAATGTGCATCAAGTTTATTGCTCCTGACTGCTGGATTGTACTGCATAATACTTATTTACATTCCAAGTAGTATGTCTCCAACTTGGTTTTTTTTTTTTTTTCAAGATCGTTTTGATGATATATACATCCTTTGCATTTCCATATACATTTTAGAGTGATCTTGTCAGTTCTATGGTAAAGTTTGCTGGGATGTGAACTGCCATTTCACTTGGCAGTTTGGGGAGAACTTATATCCCAACATCAATGATTCTTCAAATCCATGAACATAACATAGCTCTTCACTTATTTAGGTCTTTCTGTCAGCAACGCTTTGTAATTTTCAGTATGGAGATCTTGCACATCTTCTGTTAAGTTTGCTGCTAAGTCACTTCAGTCGTGTCCGACTCTGTGTAACCCCATAGACGGCAGCCCATCAGGCTCCCCCGTCCCTGGGATTCTCAAGGCAAGAACACTGGAGTGGGTTGCCATTTCCTTCTCCAATGCATGAAAGTGAAAAGTGAAAGTGAAGTCGCTCAGTCATATCCAACTCTTAGCGACCCCATGGACTGCAGCCTACCCGGCTCCTCCATCCATGGGATTTTTCAGGCAAGAGTACTGGAGTGGGGTGCCATTGCCTTCTCCATCTGTTAAGTTTAGCCTTAGTATTTGATGGGTTTTGATGCTAATGTAAACGGTTTTGCTTTTTTAAATTTTAATTTAACTGCTGTTTGCCATTCAGTTCAGTTCAGTTCAGTCGCTCAGTCGTGTCCAACTCTTTGCGACCGCATGAATCGCAGCATGCCAGGCCTCCCTGTCCATCACCAACTCCCGGAGTTCACCCAGACCCACGTCCATCAAGTCAGTGATGCCATCCAGCCATCTCATCCTCTGTCATCCCCTTCTCCTCCTGCCCCCAATCCCTCCCAGCATCAGAGTCTTTTCCAGTGAGTCAACTCTTCGCATGACGTGGCCAAAGTACTGGAGTTTCAGCTTTAGCATCATTCCTTCCAAAGAAATCCCAGGGCTGATCTCCTTCAGAATGGACTGGTTGGATCTCCTTGCAGTCCAAGGGACTCTCAAGAGTCTTCTCCAACACCACAGTTCAAAAGCATCAATTCTTCGGCGCTCAGCCTTCTTCACAGTCCAACTCCCACATGCATACATGACCACAGGAAAAACCATAGCCTTGACTAGACGGACCTTTGTTGGCAAAGTGATGTCTCTGCTTTTCAATATGCTATCTAGGTTGGTCATAACTTTCCTTCCAAGGAGTAAGCGTCTTTTAATTTCATGGCTGCAGTCACCATCTGCAGTGATTTTGGAGCCCAAAAAAATAAAGTCTGACACTGTTTCCACCGCTTCCCCATCTATTTCCCATGAAGTGATGGGACCGGATGCCATGATCTTCGTTTTCTGAATGTTGAGCTTTAAGCCAACTTTTTCACTCTCCACTTTCACTTTCATCAAGAGACTTTTTAGTTCCTCTTCATTTTCTCCCATAAGGATGGTGTCATCTGCATATCTGAGGTTATCGATATTTCTCCCCACAATCTTGATTCCAGCTTGTGTTTCTTCCAGTCCAGCATTTCTCATGATGAAAGACTAGAGATCTCTTCAAGAAAATTAGAGGTACCAAGGGAACATTTCATGCAAAGATGGGCTCAATAAAGGACAGAAATGGTATGGACCTAACAGAAGCAGAAGATACCAAGAAGAGGTGGCAAGAATACACAGAACTGTACAAAAAAGATCTTCACGACCCAGATAATCACAATGGTGTGATCACTCGCCTAGAGCCAGACATCCTGGAATGTGAAGTCAAGTGGGCCTTAGAAAGCATCACTACGAACAAAGCTAGTGGAGGTGATGGAATTCCAGTTGAGCTATTTCAAATCCTGAAAGATGATGCTGTGAAAGTGCTGCACTCAATATGCCAGCAAATTTGGAAAACTCAGCAGTGGCCACAGAACTGGAAAAGGTCAGTTTTCATTCCGATCCCAAGAAAGGCAATGCCAAAGAATGCTCAAACTACCGCACAATTGCACTCATCTCACATGCTAGTAAAGTAATGCTCAAAATTCTCCAAGCCAGGCTTCAGCAATACGTGAACCGTGAACTTCCTGATGTTCAAGCTGGTTTTAGAAAAGGCAGAGGAACCAGAGATCAAATTGCCAACATCCTCTGGATCATGGATAAAGCAAGAGAGTTCCAGAAAAACATCTATTTCTGCTTTATTGACTATGCCAAAGCCTTTGACTGTGTGGATCATAATAAACTGTGGAAAATTCTGAAAGAGATGGGAATACCAGACCACCTGACCTGCCTCTTGAGAAATCTGTATGCAGGTCAGGAAGCAACAGTTAGAACTGGACATGGAACAACAGACTGGTTCCAAATAGGAAAAGGAGGACGTCAAGGCTGTTTTCCATTAGCATGTAGAAAAACTTGTTTGTTTTTGTATGGGGACTTTTATTTTTGTGGCTTTCCTAAATGCACTTATTTATTTTAGTTTTTTTTTTTTTGAAATTCTTTTAGGTTTTCTAAGTACATACTTATGCCATTTGTGAATAAAGACACTTTTAGTTCTTTCTATGCTCTATTCTTTTTATATTCCTTTTTTGCCTCCTTTCACTGCTAGGAACTTCACTATAATATTGAAGAGATGTGATGAAAAGAGATACCCTTGTCTTATTTTTATATTAGAGGAAAATGTTCAATAATTAACCATTAAGAATGACATTGGACTTCCCTGGCAGTGGTTGAGTTTCCCCCTGTCAATGCAGGGGGCATGGGTTGGATCCCTGGCCTGGGAGGATTCTACATGCTGCAGGACAGCTGAGCCCATGCGCCACGACTACTGAGCCTGTGCTCTAGAGTCTGCGAGTCTCCACTACTGAGCCTGGGCGCCCCAGAGCCTGAGCCCTGCAACAGGAGAAGCCACTGCAATGAGAAGCCCACCGCAGCTAGAGAGTAGACCCTGCTCACTACAACTAAAGAAGGCTTGTGTGCAGCAAAGACGACCCAGTGCAGTCATAAATGAAATACAGTAAATACATTTTTTTAAAAAAGGATGACAGTAACTGTTTTTCTGTTGTTGATATCCTTAACACAATGGTTTTCAACAGAGGGTGATACCCCCATCTTTTTCCCAGGGACATTTAACAACATCTGGAGACAGTTTTGGTTGTTACAACTGAAGCAGGGGAGGGCACTGATATTTGGAATCTAGTGTTTGACGTATATCTCTTATTGTTTTGTTTTTGATGACTACGCTAGAGCTGTGCTGTCTACAGTGGCCACAATAACTGTACAGCAAAGTATGATCTTTATTTTATCCACTAAAAAATGCTGCTGCTGTACAAATATGGACTTTTGCATCCTTCAATATCTTAACTGGAAGAAAAATTCCACTCTGAGGCTTTAGAAAATCCCAGTGCCTGAATGCACTCCAGACCAAGTAAATGAGAATTTCTGCGGGGGTGGGAGCACACAGACGTACGTATTTTCTAAGTCTTCCCGAATGATTCCAATGTACTGCCTGGGCCACAACCACTGACTGTGGCTCAGAATGCTCTAACGTTCCTCTCTGTGAGCTGAAACAATTGATTCTGAAAACTTCTTTACATCATTTGCAGTTTATAGAAACCTTTGGACAGTCATGGAATCTACCTGACCCAGGGGTTGAACCTGGGTCTCCTGCATGGCAGGCAGATTCTTTACTGTCCAAGCCACCAGGGAAGCCCAATATTTGGACAGTCATATAGCTGAGACTCTTTTCTTATCTATAAAGTGATGGATATTAGACTATTCCCTTCTAGCTGTTTTTCTCTGAGAGTAATGTGATATTATTCTTGCTGTTGTTGTTATTGGAGAGGTTTGAGTTTGAAGGTCCCTGAGGCTGGGGGACTGCTGAAGTAGAGGAAGGGGGACCTCTTTTTGGATCTGCAAAGCTGCGACTACTCACTGCTTGATACAGGCATGCCCGCTGGTGGTGGTCCAGAACCCCAGCACTATAAAGATGATGGACGTAGTCAGCAGTGAAGTCACCAAGTTGACCAGGATCACCAAAGAGGCCACCTGGGCATAGTTGTCACCTCCAGACTTGTAGGAGAATAAGATGATGGTGCCCATGCCCAGGCCCAGGGAATAGAGCACGTGGCCTCCTGCTTGACGCCACAGGTCCAGCGAGGCCCAGGCAGAGAACTGTTGATTGGGGTGGTGGGCGAGAGGAGTTTGGGAATGGGCTCAGAGTGCAGAACCACCAGTGGGCTGGCAGAGGGGGCAGGCTGGGGTGGAAACAGGAGGGACAAGAGATAGGCAGGGGACAGAAGGAGAGAAGATGCAGAGGAAGGAAACTCAGAGAAGGAGGGTGAAGGTTTGGAGTGCCCAGCCTCACCTCTGTGGTCACCATACGTCTGAGGCTGGTGGTTGCACCTTCCAAGAAGAGACATCGGATGAGGAAGCAGAGGAGGATGATGTAGGGAAGGAATACTGAGAAAATCAGCGTCTGGTCAGAGAGGTCGGGACAGAAAGCCGAAGTCAGGAGACATGGGCAGGAGGGGAGCATAGGACAGAGAGGCAAGTGTTATCAGGGGCCAGCAGGAGCGGAGACAGTGAGGTGAGCAGCATTAATGTGGCCGGGATGTGACAAGAGGGAGTTACAGGAGGATTATTCTAAGGAGACAACAATGTTGTGTGGGGAAAAAAAAAATCCACCAATCAGGTGGAGGCCCCGGGTAAAGATGGCTTTTAAATGGTGGTGCAGTTGTGGTTTAGTTGCTACGTCTTGTCCAACTCCTTTGTGACCCTATGGACTCTAATCCTCCAGGCTCTTCTGTCCATGGGATTTCCCAGGCAAGAATACTGGATTGGGTTGCCATTTCATTCTCCAGGGGATCTTCCTGACCCAGGGATGCATTGCAAGTAGATTCTTTACCACACCGGGGAAGCCCTGTGGTCCAGTTGGATACAATCAATTCACGGGCTTTGGTTATTCTGACCTATTTTTAAATTTAGGGATAAGAACTGCAAAGGGGAGAGGAACCAGTGAGGCTGAAGACTGGATGTAACACCTTCATAGCTGAAGGGGAAAAGAAGAAATGGAAAAGAGACTTTGTGAGAAGATGATATGCTTAATAGGAATTAAATTTTTTTTTTTTTTTTTGCTCAGAGATTGATAAGGGAAACTCACCTCCCTGCCACCATGTGCTCTACTAAGCCTTTAGTAAAACCCACTTTTGTGTGACTGGCTTATTTTGAAGGCTGCAAAGACATGGTGAGCTGGGCTTCTAGGGATGCCTGGCATGAAAGTTGACTGCTTGCATAGATACAGGGGTCAGAAGGTACAGGTAATGTTAACCAAGATAATCTGACATTACTTTTCCACAGAAGGAGAATATCCAGGTGCCAAGGGGGTGGGTTGGAAATAAGGATTGGAATAAAGTAATCTAAATGAGAAACTTTGAAGTCAGTGCCAGTCGGCTCCTTTAGGGGTTAATGGGCACTGTCAAGATGCAGGAAGGTGGGGTAAGCCAGGCTCAGGGAGTGAGGCCATGGTCTGATCTATAAGGCTGTCTGCAGGTCCCCACATGCAGTGGCATGCAGATGAGAGATGGGGAAGAGGGAACTGGGTCAGTCTGAGGTGCTCTTCTGTGCCACGGATGGGAGATGAGCGGTTCTCCTTGAGAGGAGCAGTGACCACTGCTGAGGGCAAGTACACCATCTTCCTTAGGACCCTGATGGAGTGGCTGTGTGGTCACCTCTGAGCTTACCCTCTGGGTGGGTGGGGGGGTGTGGGTCATGAGGATTGGAAAAGAGAAGTCAGCAGGAAGGAGTTAGATGGTGTGGGGGCAGGGAGCCTGAGGATCTTTGGACCTGGCAAAGGTGAAGGGGTAGTGAGACCAGCAGTCAGAGTGGCTTACCTGCATTGAAATCTTTAGCCCTACCATCATGATTAAGAAGAGGAGGAACCAGACTGTGAAGATGCCCAGGGTGAGATTCAGGACGAGGGTCTCGACCTCTTCTTCAATGTGGTTTGAGGCGTTCAGAGTGGTGTGGTACCAGAAGTACTGGTGGGTTACAGTCTGAAGGCAAGAAAGGTCTGGGGGAAGCCAGTCCCTCAGGTACCACCTCACCTGGTGGCTGCCCCTGCATGCCACTGCCTCCCCTTCAGCTCTCACTCCCTGTCTCTTGCTGCTTGGTTCCCCTGCCTCCCTTGGCTCTGCTGGGCCTCCCCCTCCCTCTCCTCACCGGTGACATTGATGTTCCTCACCAGTGGGCACTTGTCCCACGGCAGGGGGTAACGAAAGGAGTTGCTTAGGTAGGAGAGGCTCCAGGTGATGATAATGCTGTTGTACAAGCTCACCAAGATGCACACCTGGGGGTGGACATGGTGGGTCTGAGGTGGGGTGGGATGGGTGGAGATAGGGAGCCTGGAGACCATAAGGGGTGGGCTGGGATGCCCCTGGCTGGACCCTCATTCACCAGTATGCTGGCGTAGCCTATGCCGCCCAGCCAGGGGACAAGCTGCTTCCAGACCCGGATGTTGTCCACGCGCAGACATTTCCCCATGATCATCTCCATGTACATGAGGGGAACCCCGAAAAAGAGGAGCATGAAGAAGTACACCAGGATAAAGCTGCCTGAAGAAGAGAACCAGGAGCTGTGCTCAGCCAGCCAGGAGTCCTGGCCCCCCTCCTCTTAATCTCCAGTTATCTCTTCCCCCAAATCCTCGGAGCCTAGGTGCCCAGCCGGAAAACTCCTTCTTTAAACTCAGGATCCAGGTCCCTGGCCTCACCTCCTCCATTCAGATGACACAGGTAAGGGAACCGCCATATGCTGCTTAGACCAATGGAGAAGGCAATCTGGATCAAGATGTTCTCAGCTCTTTTAGTCTGAGCAAAGTAGTTTTGGGTCTTGGTGGCCAGAATCTCCTTGGCTGTGAGCTTCCAGGACGGTGTTGAGGAAGTGTGGCGTTCTTTGGGGGATTCTTCCTCTGATATTTCTTCAAGGGACTCCATGACTTTCTTCTTACAGGCCCACTAACTCCTGAGGGAATCTTGGGGTCACCAAGCAGAGCAGACGTTAAGGAACATGTCTCAGGATACCAGACTGTAAAACCCCATGACAGAAAAGGTTTTAGAGGGCTTTCCTGGTGGCTCAGTGGTAAAGAATCTGCCTGCCAATGCAGGAGACACAGGTTCGATTCCTGGTCAGGGAAGGTCCCACATGTCTCTGAGAAACTAAGCCCATGCGCCACAACTATTGAGCCTGTGCTCTACAGCCCGGGAGACACAGCTACTGAGCCCACTCGCTGCAACTCGAAGCCCGTGTGCCCTAGAGCCCTTGCTCCACAACAAGACAAGCCACTGCAGTGAGAAGTTCGAGCACTGCAATGAAGAGTAGCCCCTGCTCTCTGAAACTAGCAAGAAGCCCTAGCAGCCAGGAAGACCCAGCACGGCCAAACATAAATAAATTAACTTTTTAAAAAAGGGTTTAGACCAATGAAGGCCAGAGTTTCAATCTTGGCCCTTCTCATGAGTTACTGACTTTGAGAAGATAATTTCATTTCTCTGACACTCAGTTTTTTTCTCATCTTATAAGCAACAGATCGATTTCAAAATATTTAATAACTGTTACAGCAAGTGGGAAGTGGAATTAAATCTTTAAAGTGCTGAAAGAAAATAACTTTGAATTTGGAATTCCATTTCTAGAAAACATATTCTTCAAGAATGAAGATGAAGTAAATACATTTTCGGACTAACAAAACCATGGAGTTTTGTTGCCAGAAGCCTGGCACTACTAAAAATAATACAGACATTTCTTCTGGAAGAAGAAAATTTACCTCAGAAGAAAGGTCAGACATGCAGAAAAGAATTGAGAATAATTGAAAATATGTGGATAAAATTGAAACTGAAAAAAAATAGGAATGTAGAGAATTAAATATATAACAACAAAGATTAGGAGGGTGGTAAATGGGAATTTAATTACTGTAAGTACTTTTCATTGTCTAGTAAGAGGATAAAAGTACAAATAATATAATTTGATAATATATATATATATTTAATATGTGGGGGAATCATTAAAACAATAGTTTAAATGAATAATTCCTAAGCTATCAGAGAAAAAAAATGGACTAATGAAAAAAATCAATGTACAAAGAATTTAAGAAAGAAGAGAAAAAGAAATACAGAATAGATAAGACAAGTTCAAAACACCTAATCAGATGGTAGATTTAAACCTAAATCTGTCTCTAACACCAAACACAAAAATAAACTCAAAATGAATTCAAGAAGACCAGGTACTATAAAACTCCCAGAGGAAAACATCAGCAGGACACTCTCTGACATGTCGAAGCAAGATCTTTCTTGATCCACCTCCTAGAGTACTGAAAACAAAAATAAAAATAAACTTAAAAGTTTCTACACAGCAAAAGAAACCATGAGCAAAATGAAAAGACAAGCCACAACATGGGAGAAAATATTTGAAATGAAGAGAACCACAAGGAATTAATCTCCAAGATATACTAACAGCTCATGCAGCTTAATTAAAAACAAACAAAAAAATACTTCACAAACAGCCCAAAAATGAGGACAGGGATTTCCTTGGTGGTTCAGTGGTTAAGACTCTGCACTTCCACTGCAGAGGGTGGAGGTTCTATCCCTGGTTGGAGCACTGGTCGTGGTGCAGCCAAAAAAAATGGGTTGGAAGATCTAAATGGACATTTCTCCAAAGAAGACATACAGTTGGCCAAAAAGCACATGAAAAGATGCTCACATCATTAATTATTGGGCTTCCCTGGTGGCTCAGACAGTAAAGAACCTGCCTGCAATGCAGGAGACCTGGATTCGATCCCTGGGTTGGGAAGATCTGCTGAAAGAGGGTATGGCAACCCACTCCAGTATTCTTGCCTGGAGAATCCCCACAGACAAGGAACTTGGCAGGCTACAGTCCATGGGGTCGCAATGAGTCGGACTGAGTGACTAAGCACTCAGAGAAATGTAAATTAAAACTACAATGAGGTATCACCTCAAACTGGTCAGAGTAGCCATCATCAAAAAATTCTACAAACAATAAATTGCTAAATGCTGGAGAGGGTGTGGAGAAAAGGGAATCCTCCTACTCTGTTGGTGGGACTGTAAATTGGTACAGCCACTATGGAGAACAGTACTGCTGCTGCTGCTGCTGCTGCTAAGTCGCTTCAGTCGTGTCCGACTCTGTGCGACCCCATAGACGGCAGCCCATCAGGCTCCTCTGTCCCCGGGATTCTCCAGGCAAGAACACTGGAGTGGGTTGCTATCTCCTTCTCCAATGCATGAAAGTGAAAAGTGAAAGCAAAGTCGCTCTGTCATGTCAGACTCTTCGCCACCCCATGGACTGCAGCCTACCAGGCTCCTCCGTCCATGGGATTCTCCAGGCAAGAGTACTGGAGTGGGGTGCCATTGCCTTCTCCATGGAGAACAGTACAGAGGTTCCTTAAAAAACTAAAAATAGAGCTACCATATGATCCAGCAATCCCATTCCTGGGCATATATCCTGAGAAAATCATAACTTGAAAAGATACATGTCCTATAACTTTTAAATAAATTGCTTCTTAATTAGCAATATTCCTCCATAGCAAACTTCTGACCTGGTGATTTTACTGATGAATTGTACTAAATATTAAAGAAATAAATACTACTAATCTTGAATAAAAATCTTCCAGAATAGAAAAAGTAGCGAGACCAGCCTCACCTTAATACCAAAACCTGGCAGGGAATTATGAAAAGAGAGAAAATCACATTCCTATGTCTTTCCCAAACAAAATAGTAGCAAATCAGATACATCAACACATAAGAACAACATAACATCACAACTGAGTTGAGCTTATTCCAGTAATGCAGGGAAGTTTATAAATTAAAAAAAAAATCAATCAAGATAACACAATAAAGGATACAAGTCATAAGATCATCTCAATATTTGTGTAAATTTTTGATAAAATGCAAAAACTATTCATTAAAAAAGAACTCTTAGGAAAGTAGGACTAAAAATGAAGATCCTTGAATCCTCCTTCCAAAGCAGGGGACGTGGGTTCTATCCTTGGTCAGGGAACTAAGATCCCACATGTCTCGGAGCAACTAAGCCCATGCACCACAACTAAAATTGAACATTCTTAATTTCATAGAGATTATTTACAGAAAAGCTTACAGCAAATATCAAACTTAGTGATAAAATTTTGAAAGCCTTCCCTTGGAGGTCAGTAATAAGACAAGGTGCCCACACCACCCCTTCTAGTCAAACTGAATTTAAAATTTGGGTAGGTTAATAGCATCCATGGCCCCAAATCTTCAAATTTTCCTTTATCTACTCCCTTCACAATGTTCTGAAGATCCTCTCACTAAGACAGGCTGTAATCTACTTTGCTATCACTTAACTCTAGGCTGGTGTGCTAATTCAGAGACTAGGCTGCAAAAAGCTTTGTTGCTTGCTCTCTTACTATCTCTTACTATCTCTTTTGCTATCACCATGAGGACCCATCTAGACTAATCTGCTGAAACAGAGACATATAAACCAGAGCTGAACCACTCCAGAGGTCCCAGCTCAAGCTAGCTTAGATCAGTCAGAAGCCCCACACGTATTTGCTGACCCCAGCCTAACGACTCATGAGACACAGTAATAAGTTCCTGTTGTTTTAAGTCACTGAATTCTGAAGTGATGTATTAAACAGCATTTTGATGGCAATAGATAATTGATATGAGGTCCTAGAAAGTAGAATAAGATTTTTTAGAGTATAAAGTTTGGAAAGAGAAGGAAAAGTGTCATTATTTATGTGAAAAATAAAAAAGAATCCATAAGTACATAATTGGATTAATAAGTGAGTAATAACAAGGTTGCTGAATACAGAGTTAATGGAATACTAATAGCATTTCTAATACCAACAATAAATAGATAGGTAATGAAAAAATTAAAGGTAGTGATTATAATAACATGAGGATATTTCAAGTGTTTAGGAACCAATCTAACAAAAGATAAGACCTTTATACCAAAACCTACAAATGATTACTGAGAGAAGTAAAAGTTCTGAGTAACTGGAGAGGTATTCCATGTCAACTCAGAAGATCATGGAAATGACAGAATTAAGTAATTATGATGGGTAAAATGTATATTCATATTGAAAAAACAAAATTTGACTATTATCTCACAACATACAAAAATTAATCCAGGAAGCTTCTAAAGAAATTAATATGGGAGAATATCTTCATGATGTGGAGGTTAAGAAAGATTCCTTAAACAGAACTTAGAAAGGGCTAACCATAAGGAAAACAATAGGTAAGGTGAGTTTATTAGAATTTAGTATATCTGTTCATAAACAGACATGGTTAAAACGAAGACTGAAGATCCCGTGTGCCTTAAATAAGACCCGGTGCAGCCAAATAAATAAATAAATGTTTTTAAAACTAAAATTATTAAAATTTAAAACTACAATTATTAATACATATATGTCTACTTCTTACAAATGAGATACGATTATAGAACATATATATTGGATAATACCGTTAAATGTAACACGAAAGTGAAAGTGTTGGTCAATCAGTCTGTGTTCGACTCTTTGGGACCCCATGGACTGTAGACCACCAGGCTCCCCTGTTCATGGACTTCTCCAAGCAAAAATACTGGAGTGGGTTGCCATTCCCTTCTCCAGGGGATCTTCCCCACCCAAGGATCAAACCCACCCCAAGGGTCTCCTGCATTGCAGGCAGATTCTTTACCACTGAGTCACCTGGGAAGCCCCAAACGTCAGAGTATATAAATATACATTAATATATACTCTATGAACATATATGTTATTTCTTACAGACTGGAGATTTATAGGATATATATAATATACATTTCCATTATATCATGAGTATATAATGAGTATTTTCCTAGGTAATAAGGCATTCTTTTAAAATGTGATTTTTAACGGCTACGTAATATTCTGGAGTCATTATATAAACCTGACCAAATCTACAGTCTGCTTAAATCTTCCTGAGTATGCTTCACAGCCGGTTTAGTTTAGCACCTGAACAGCCCACTGCTTCCCGCTCGACTCCCAGCCCCCACCCTACCTCCAACAGCAGCCACCCCTTGTCACCCTTTCAAGGCTTCTCACCTGCAGTTTGCTCTTTGATTCAGACGGGAGAGTACCAGGAGTCTAGAGTCAGTGAAGGCCGCGCCTATCACATCCCAACCCTACCGGCCTCAGCCCCATCTCCTGCTGTAGGGAGTCGTTGTCTCCAGGTCGGGGCCATCCGAGGCCTGGTTGAGGAGAGAAAAAGCGGGAAGAGAGGGGAGGCGAGCGGGGGAGCAGAGAGGGGGCCGGATGGGCCACCAGACTTCTGCTCTAACCGCTGGCGTTTTGCTACCCTGCTTGGGGGCCGACCCTTCCCTCCCAGGGTCAGGGCATCCTGGACCCCTAAATTCCTGGGAAGAAAGGGAGATGAGAAGCTAAATTCCGAGGTCTGCGTCCAGAGGCCGAGCGATGCAGGAAGCGGGAACAGACGCCTGGCTCCCAGAGAGGTCAGGAACTGGGACCACCCCCCACCTTTACCCGCCACTGACACGCGCATCTGGACAAGACCGGTCGCTTCTGCGGGCGCTTGGGGGAGGGGAGGGGCGGCCTGGGCACGCGACGAGGGTATGAAGGCCGGTGCAAACCATTGCCACTGGGGTCAGAGGAGGTTTTAATATCTCGCTGTAGCCGAAAGGTGAGTTAGGCAATTTACCTTGAAGATGCGCTCGCATCTGCGGTGCCTGCCTTCTTCAGACCCCTATCCCAGCCCCTGTGGACTCTCTCTTCTAGGCTTCGGACCCACAGTCCGTAGACCGCTGCAGGCGTCTTGGACTTATCTCTCTGAAGGAAGCCGCATTCCCCACGGTTCCCAGAGCTTTGAAACCTGAGGATCTGCGCGCTTAGGTGTGATGCGTAGTTCAGTTCTTCCCACTCCTTTCACCCCATCATCCCTGCCTTCTTGGAGCATCTTCTCTCCAAGTTTATTCTTTGAGGAGGATCCCTTGCTGTGATTAGAGTGAGATCATCTGTTGCTAGGCAGATAGTAGTTTGGTGGTATTGCATCTCCGGATTTTAAAAGGTGAATTCATTACTAAAGATGAAGCATAAAAGGAACTTAATAGTCCCTAAGAAATCAGAATAACACCCAAACAAGCTAGAAACAGTATAATAAAATAAAGGTGGAATTAATGCAACAGAAAGTGAAAAAAGTAAAAAAAAAAAAAAAACTAAATAATCCAAATGCTGCTTGTGAGCCTGATTTTAAAAAAGTAAAAATAAAAGTATACATTAAGAATGAGAAAAGCAACATCGTCACCAAAATTAGAATTTTAAGGGAATCCTATATGAAATTCTAGATCAACAAATCTAAAACCCTAGAGGACACTGACATCATTTAGCAAGTTTAAATTGTTAAAAAATGATCCAAGAATTTGGGGGTAGGAGGAATCAATAGAAATGATTTAGAAGATGAGTAAAGGTCTACCATTGATACAGGCACTGGGACCAGATGGGTTCAGTGCTGAGTTTTGTTTAACCTTTAAAAAAACAGATGGTTCTAATGTCAATTAAACCATATAACTCAAAGTATGATCCATGAAGAAAAAGGCAGAGGAACCAGAGATCAAACTGCCAACATTCGTTGGATCATACAGAAAGCAAGAGGATTCCAGAAAAACATCTACTTTTGCTTCACTGACTACACAAAAGCCTTTGACTTATGTGAATCACAATAAACTGGAAAATTCTTAAAGAGATGGGAATACCAGCCCACTTTACCTGTCTCCTGAGATTTGAGATGGGAATACCAGACCACTTTACCTGTCTCCTGAGAAACTTGTATGCCAGTCAAGAAGCAACAGTTAAAACCTTACAGGGAAAAACAAACTGGTTCAAAATTGGGAAAGGAGTATGTCAAGGCTGTATATTATCATCCTGTTTATTTAATTTATATGCAAAGTAAATCATTTGAAATGCTAGGTTGGATGAACCACAACCTGGAATCAAGATTGCCGGGAGAAATATCAACAACCTTAGATATGCAGATGATGCCACTCTAAGGGCAGAAAGTGAAGAGGAACTAAAGAGCCTCTTGATGCGGGTGAAAGAGGAGAGCAAAAAAGCTGGCTTAAAATTCAACATTCAAAAAACTAAGATTATGGCATCTGGTCACATCACTTCCTGGCAAATAGAAGAGGAAAAAGTGGAAGCAGTGACAGACTATATTTTCTTGGGTTTCAAAATCACTGTGGACGGTGACTGCAGCCATGAAATCACAAGGTGCAATTAACAAGGTGCAAGCATTTGTGTATTACCTCGGAGTCAACATTATCTTCATTCAGCTCAGTTCAGTTCAGTTGCTCAGTCATGTCCAACTCTTTGCGATCCCATGAATCGCAGCACGCCAGGCCTCCCTGTCCATCACCAACTCCCAGAGTTCACTCAGACTCATGTCCATCGAGTCAGTGATGCCATCCAGCCATCTCATCCTCTGTCGTCCCCTTCTCCTCCTGCCCCCAATCCCTCCCAGCATCAGAGTCTTTTCCAATGAGTCAACTCTTTGCATGACGTGGCCAAAGTACTGGAGTTTCAGCTTTAGCATCATTCCTTCCAAAGAAATCCCAGGGCTGATCTCCTTCAGAATGGACTGGTTGGATCTCCTTGCAGTCCAAGGGACTCTCAAGAGTCTTCTCCAACACCACAGTTCAAAAGCATCAATTCTTCGGCGCTCAGCTTTCTTCACAGTCCATCTCTCACATCCATACATGACCACAGGAAAAACCATAGCCTTGACTAGATGGACCTTTGTTGGCAAAGCTTTTCAATATGCTATCTAGGTTGGTCATAACTTTTCTTCCAAGGAGTAAGCGTCTTTTAATTTCATGGCTGCAGTCACCATCTGCAGTGATTTTGGAGCCCCCCAAAATAAAGTCTGACACTGTTTCCACTGTTTCCCCATCTATTTGCCATGAAGTGATGGGACCAGATGCCATGATCTTCATTTCCTGAATTATCTTCATTACCTCCACCATAGTTTGGTCTCAGGTCAAACAACAGGGTGGGGAACACAGCCCTGCCCATCCACAGAAAATTGGATTAAAGGTTTACTGAGCATGCCCCCACCCATCAGAACAAGAGCCAGTTTCCCCATCAGTCAGTCTCTCCTATCAGGAAGCTTCCATAAGCTTCTTATCCTTATCAGAGGGCAGACAGAATGAAAACCACAGTCACAGAAAACTAATCAAACTGATCACATGGACCACAGCCTTGTCTAACTCAATGAAACTATGAGCTAAGTGAACAATGCAAAGAAATAGAGGAAAACAATAGAATGGGAAAGACTAGAGATCTCTTCAAGAAAATTAGAGATACCAAGGGAACATTTCATGCAAAGATGGGCTCAATAAAGGACAGAAATGGTATGGACCTAACAGAAGCAGAAGAGGTGGCAAAAATACATAAAAAAAAAAACTGTACAAAAAAGATCTTAATGACCCAGATAACCACGATGGTGTGATCACTGGACTAGAGCCAGACATCTTGGAGTGCAAAGTCAAGTGGGACTTAGGAGGCATCACTACGAACAAAGCTAATGGAGGTGACAGAATTCCAGTTGAGCCATGTCAAATCCTAGAAGATGCTGCTCTTAAAGTGCTGCACTCAATATGCCAGCAAATTTGGAAAACTCAGCAGTGGCCACAGGACTGGAAAAGGTCAGTTTTCATTCCAATCCCAAAGAAAGGCAATGCCAAAGAATGCTCAAACTACTGCACAATTGCACTCATCTCACATGCTAGCAAAGTAATGCTCAAAATTCTCCAAGCCAGGCTTCAACAGTACATGAACCCTGAACTTCCAAATGTTCAAGTTGGATTTAGAAAAGGCAGAGAAACCAGAGATCAAATTGCTGGATCCAACATCTGTTGGATCATTAAAAAAGCAAGAGAGTTCCAGAAAAACATCTACTTTTGCTTTATTGACTAAGCCAAAGCCTTTGACTGTGTGGACCACACGAACTGTGGAAAATTCTTAAAGAAGTGGTAATACCAGATCACCTGACCTGCCTCCTGAGAAATCTGTATGCAGGTCAAGAAGCAACAATTAGACCTGGACATTGGACAACAGACTGGTTCCAAATCGGGAAAGGAGTATGTCAGGGCTGTATATTGTCACCCTGCTTATTTAACTTATTTGCAGAGTACATCATGAGAAATGCCAGGCTGGATGAAGCAAAAGCTGGAATCAAGATTTCCAGGAGAAATATCAATAACCTCAGATATGCAGATGACACCCCTTATGGCAGAAAGTGAAGAAAAACTAAAGAGCCTCTTGATGAAAGCGAAAGAGGAGAGTGAAAAAGTTGGCTTAAAACTCAACTTTCAAAAAACTAAGTGTTGCCCTAATTGGTCCAGGAGCGAGCAACGAGAATGAAGACAGAACACGAAATCTGTTGCAATGGGTCCAGGGACCTGCAACCTCTGTTGGACTGAGGTGCAGAGTCCACTCTGAGTCCAGCTCTTATTCCTAATTGCAGACTACAAGACTTTCTCAGATTTTCTTTTTTTCAAGACTCATGCTGTGTTAATCACGTACTCCTAAATGTCATGGACTACACTGACATAGTCCAGATTTCCTTGTGTTTACCCCAGACCTTTCCCTCCTGGGCTAGTCTCAGGAATTAACAAGTGCATAGGCAGCGTAAATGCCTGGCGCCGACCCGGTGTTCCAAGGACCTTGCTTTCATGATCCCAGTCATACTCCCTTCTGGGTCTGGCCTTGGGGTTTGTAATAAGGCAATTATTCTTAGGAAAAAAGTGAAAGATAATCATTAACATAGTTTCTTAATATATGCTGTTTTCCCAGGTGCTATTTCTGTGAATATTCTGTGTACAGAATAGCTTTTCTGTACAAAAAAGATCTTAATGACCCAGATAACCACGATGGTGTGATCACTGGACTAGAGCCAGACATCTTGGAGTGCAAAGTCAAGTGGGACTTAGGAGGCATCACTACGAACAAAGCTAATGGAGGTGACAGAATTCCATTATGTGAAATTACATTATCGGGAATTCCCACTACAGAGAAGATCATGGCATCTGGTCCCCTCACTTCATGGCAAATAGATGGGGAAACAATGGAAACAGTGAGAGACTTTACTTTTTTGGGCTCCAAAATCACTGCAAATGGTGATTGCAGCCATGAAATTAAAAGACACTTGCTCTTGGAAGAAAAGCTATGACCAACCTAGACAGCATATTAAAAAGTGGAGACATTACTTTGCTGACAAAGGTCTGTCTAGTTAAAGCTATGGTTTTTCCAATGGTCATGTATGGATGTGAAAGTTGGACGATAAAGAAGGCTGAGCGCTGAAGAACTGAACTGTGGTGTTGGAGAAGATTCTTGAGAGTCCCTTGGACAGCAAGGAAATCAAACCAGTCAGTCCTAAAGGAAATCAACCCTGAATACTCATTGGAAGGCCTCATGCTGAAACTGAAGCTCCAATACTTTGGCCACTTGATGGGAAGAGCTGACTCATTGGAAAAGACTCTGATGTTGGGAAAGATTGAGGGTAAGAGAAGAGGGCGTCAGAGGATGAGATGGTTGGATGGAATCATGCACTCAATGGATATGAGTTTGAGCAAACTCCAGGAGATAGTGAAGAACATGGAATCCTGGCATGCTGCAGTCCATGGGGTCGCAAAGGGTCAGACACGACTGAGTGCCTGAACAACAACACATAAATAGCAGTGAGCTGGATTTAAAACAATTCAATCTTCAGTATTTGCCTTTTTACTAGTCCATGTGTAAATAATTGCAATTACTAGTATGTGTGGATTTATTTCTAATACTTTATCTTCTGCTTGTCCCACTTTTTCTTTATTAGCTTTCGACATTTTGTTCTGCCTTCTTTTGGACTGATTCCCACCCCCGCTGCTGGTGTGTGAATGCAGCAGCAGTTACCAGTGTTTTCTAAGATCAGTGTTGCCCGGTTCTTGCAGCCTTCTCGTTCTGGTGAATAGAGTGTGAACAAAAGTGACATGCTTCACTTTCACATCTGGCCCATAAAACTCATTCTCTTTCCACGTGCACCAGCTCACTGGAAAGAACTCCAGAACCTAGAGGAGGGAAGAGCCCTAAGATGAAAGAAAGAGCACCACCCCCATTCCAGGCTATATTGTTCTGTATTCTGGTGTAAGCAGGAAATAAAATTTGATTGTTGGAAGTCACTGAGATTTTGTTTGATCTGTTAGAGAGGCCATCATTATTTACCTTAGCTAATACAGAAATTCAGAGAAGGCAATGGCACCCCACTCCAGTACTCTTGCCTGGAAAATCCCATGGATGGAGGAGCCTGGAAGGCTGCAGTCCATGGGGTCGCTGAGGGTCGGACACAACTGAGCGACTTCACTTTCACTTTTCACTTTCATGCATCAGAGAAGGAAATGGCAACCCACTCCAGTGTTCTTGCCTGGAGAATCCCAGGGATGGAGGAGCCTGGTGGGCTGCCGTCTATGGGGTCACACAGAGTTGGACATGACTGAAGTGACTTAGCAGCAGCAGCAATACAGAAATTATAAGTTGTTCCTTTTTTAGTAGTTATCCTTGAAATTTTAACATGCATTTTTATCGGCGTCTAAAGATCAGTGTTTATTGTTCTGCTGAGTGTATCATTCTCCATCTCTAGCTATGTATTATATATAGCTGCCCGGTATTTTAGCTATTTGTCAGTTTTTTAACCATACAAATTAACTATTGCTATTATTGCTTTATAAGACTTAGTATGTGTTTACATTTACCCACATTATCATCATTTTCTTGGCTCAGCATTTCTTCTGTCTCAGGTCTCAGACCTGCCTTCTGGGATCATTTTACTACTCCTTGAGATATATTCTTTTTTAAAGTTAAAAAAATTTTTTTAATTAAAAAAAATTATTAGATTTTTTGCTGCATTGGGTCTTCATCACCATGTTCGAGGACTACTCTCCAGTTGTAGTGCACAGGCTTCTCATTGCAGTGGACTCTACGTAGAGCATGGGCTCTACGGCACTTGGGCTTCAGTGGTTACAATGCACAGGCTTAGTTGCCCTGCAGTGTGTGGAATCTTCTTGGATCAGAGATCAAACCTGTGTCTCATGCACTGGCAGGCGGATTCTTAACCACTGGATCACCAGGGAAGTCCTCCTTGAAGTATATTCTTTACCAAAGATTTGTGGGTGGAAAACTGTTGCGCTTCCCTGAAAAATCTCTATTTTGCTTTGTCCTGGAGAAATTGGTTTTGCTGGATTTACGTTTTTAAGTTGACGGTTACTTTCACCTCTTGGCAGATACTCTTCTGCTGTACCCTGGATTCTCTTGCAGTTGATAAGAAACCAGCTGTGGACTGTCATTCCTTTTTGTACATTTTATTTATTTATTTTTGGCTGCGTTGGGTCTTTGCTGCTGCAGGAGGGCCCTTCTCCAGTTCCCGAGAGCAGGGCTACTCTTCGTTGCGTTGCGAGGGCTTCCTGTGGTGGCTTCTTCCTGGAGCAGGGATCAAAGCTGTGTCCCCTGAATTGGCAGGCGGATTCCTATCCACTGCACCAACAGGGAAGTCCTGTCATTCCTTTTGATGGAAGAAATTTTCACATATTGAGGTACATGAAAGTCATTCTAACTTATACATGATGTAACTTAAGCTTTATGATAACCAAAACAGCCCGCCTGTGGCCTATCAAACATATGTGGCTCAGTTCAGTTCAGTCGCTCAGTCATGTCCGACTCTTTGCCATCCCACGAACTGCAGCATGCCAGGCTTCCCTGTCCATCAGCAACTCCCGAAGCTTGATCAAACTCATGTCCTTCGAGTCATTGTACATCTGCTTTAACCATTAAAGAAAATAATGCATTTTAAAAAGTAAAAACGGAGTAATTGCAGTTCAGGCATCCAAATTGGAGCTGGATGGCCATTGTGGATATGGTTTCAGACAGGTTCCTCCATCAACTGAGAACTTGAATTTTCTGGACTGTATCAGACTCAAAGACACCACCAGCCATTCTCAAAACAGTGTTGGCTAGCAGCTGTCAGCTGCAACCTGAGATCTCAAGGTCTTCCCGTAAAACTAGGCAACCATTTTGGGCCCCAACCAATCCTTGCTTAATAAGCATCTTTATTTCTTGCAGCCTCTGATTATAATCTTGATAAAAAAGACTTATATAGTTCTGCAGTTTTTGCCTTTATAAGCCACCTCCATCTTGTAGTCTAGCAGAACACAATTCAAGTGCTTCTCGACTCTGTATTTCCAGGGGTGTAGCTCTCAGTTTGGCTCAAATAAAACTCTTTTCCAGTCCTAATAATAGATTTTTATTGTTTCTGTTGATACTTTATAGGCAATGTCTTTTCTGCCTGGTTGCTCTTTATTTTGGGGATACTGCAGTTTCCTTTTATTTAATCTTTTCCATTTGTTATGTTTCCTCAGTCCAAGGATTTGAGTCTTTCCTTGATTTGGGGAATATGGTCATCTTTTTATTTGTCTTTGTATACTGTCTCTCCTGTAGTCTTTCAAAGGTCTCTTTTTGGAATTCCTATTAGAGGTGTGTTGAACTTTGTCCCACTATCCTCCATGTCTTTTAAATTCATATTGTTTTTATTGGAATATAATTGCTTCACAATGTTGTGTTTCTGCTTCACAATGACATAAATCAGCTATATGTATCAGTTATATGCATACATATATCCTCCCCCCTCTTGGAATCTCCCCTGACACCCAGTCCCACCCATCTAGGTCACCATAGAGCATCAAGCTGAGCAGCTCCCTGTGCTGTAACACAGGTTCCCATTAGCTATCTACTTTACACACAGTAGTGTATTTATGTCAAACCCAATCCTCCAATTCATCCCACCTTCCCCTGTATGTCCACATGTCCATTCTCTGTCTGCATCTCTATTCCTGCCCTGGAACTAGGTTTATCTGTACCATTTTTCTGGATTCCACATATGTGTATTAACATAGGATATTTGTTTTTCTCTTTCTGACTTACTTCCTTGTGTATGGCAGACTCTAGGTTCATCCACATCTCTACAAATGACCCAGTTCCATTCCTTTTTATGGATGAGTAATATCCATTGTATATATGTACCACATCTTTATCCATTCATCTGTCAATGGACACTTAGGTTTAAACTCATATTTTTAATGCCATGGTTTCTCTGTGCTACATCATTATGCTCTCTTTAGATTTGTCTCTCTTCTTAGTTTTTTAATTTGTTGTTTAACCTACCCATTGATGTTTTAAATCCAAACGATTTTTTCATTTCTAAAAGTTCTTTTTGGTCCTTTTTCAAATACCCTGATCATTTCTGAGAATCTCTTGCTCCTCATTCTTAGTTTCAACTCTTTCTTTTTGTCTTTAAATATATTCAGCACATTTATTCTATATTATATACTTGATAATTCTGATATATAAGGTTTTTGCAGGTCTGATTCTGCTCATTGTTGATGCTAATCCTCCCTTTAGGGTGCCTCATTTCCTTGTGTATTTTGTGATTTCTTTTTGTTATCCCATGTTCATTGGTAGTTTATTGGTGGGAATCCTGTGAAGCCTGGTAGAAGTTGTGTTTCCCCGAGATTATTTATATGTACTTATGACAGGTGCTGGGGCAAGGTGCTATCCACCAGACACCTTTTATGCTCATCCCAACTTGGATTTTTCAGATTATGCCAGTTGTGTGAATTTGAACCAAAATTCCACGTAAGAGTTACAAATTCTCAAAAACTAAACTATTTCTCTCCTATCAAAGACAGCAACAGACATATGCATTTTATTGTTATTTAACTCTTTCACAGAGAGTACAGTCCTTAAGCTTTCTATGTACAGGGGTTTCTTTTTCTTTCATGGAACCAAGGCTTTGTCTTCACCTAGCCTTTGAAATCAAAATCCCTAACTTACCAGACAGTGGCAATTCCCCCAAAGTGATCACTAGCTTTACTACCTTACCTATCTTAATTCAAGTTTAGAAATCATTTTTGGCCTCTTAAAGATTTCTTCTAATTTATTCTAAGCTCATTTACACATTTGAAGAGGATGGTTGATATATTTTATGCTACATTTAGGTGTCTTGTAATAAAGTGTGTTTTGTCTTATTTTTTTGTCACGTTGCCCAAAATGAGTCCTCCTTGGGTTTTCTTCAGTTTCTGCAGTCAGCCTCTACTGTCCCCCTCATTCCCTGCCAAATATCCTTCTTCCAAACTCCCAGACCACCTTAGTAGAAAATACAATGTTGTGAAGTTTTAAGCCCCTTGGTATTTAAAAGATATTGACAAGGTCACCAATTAGCAGACAGTTAACTACTTTGCCATAATCAGTGACTCTACTCTATTTAGCCTAATGTACTTATAGGAAGAACCAGGAAGAGAGAACCTGGGGTTCTAGCATTTGAATTTAACAATCAATGGGAGGCAATACTGGAAACTGGGATTTTCTTTATGACAAAAGTAAAGTTTCACTGAACTGATTAATTTACCAGGATTATTTTTGCCCTGATTTCATAGGGACCAGACCTTATACACCAATTCCAAGAGGAAAGTAGCCTAAGAGAAGTAGTATCAGCATTTACCATTAACCAAATACCAGAAGTCAAGAACACCATTGTTATAGGTCTGGTGAGGGAAAGTATGGGAAACACAGGGAATGACTGCTAATGTTAATCCCTATCAGGCCAGAAAAACTCTGCCAGTCCAGGAAAACTAGTATTTGGGTCCAGTTACATTAGCAGTTTCTGCATTTGCCTCTTCTAATACAAGTTGCCAACCAGAGAGTTCCACCTTGATACAGGAGTGATGTTGTGCCAAATGAACCAAGTCTTTATTTCCAATAGGAATTATTCACAGGAAAGAAAGTTTTCCCTCTGTTTTTGGTTTATCCATTTTAATAATCTTTTGTCTTTTTTGCCTCACCTGAAGCCGTGGACCAACCTTCGGTGAGTCCCCCTTAGCTTCAGGTTGGAAGGTTATTATGGCCGTATTGTGGCTCATGGAGACAGGAGAAGCCACCCGAATGATGACGGTGTAGAAGAAGTAGACAGGGACAGGCAGGACGGTGATGACGACGAGGAATATAAGCAAGGCTTTAGCCCATGATGGATAAATTCGGGTCACCTCATGTGACTATGGAGAAAAGGGAAGAAGGTTTAGAATGCCCAGGTTCTCTGAAGTGGAAGGCTGAAGAGGGTAGGGATAGGAGACAAACCAAGGCCACAGACTAAATAAATGAATCCCCAGGGAATCAGATGAGTGTGTCCTAGTTGTAAGAGTGGATTTAGGAGTGGGAGTGGGGAGGAAAAAAAGTGGACTGAAAAGTCTCATGTCCACTCCTTAGGGGGGTCTGGGGAGGGAGGCTCACAATTCTTGAGTCCCAGGCCAAGTAGGTGATCTCCTTCACAGACAGGTGAATCAGGGTGCTTAAAAACAGGACTAGCAGCACAAATGGAGACAGAAAACACCACAGCCAACGATAGATGGGGGAGATGGGGTGGCCCATCATGATACTCAGGTCTGTAAGGAACCTGGGAGGAAGGGTCACAAGACTTTGGGAGGCCCATTCAAGCCTTACCCAGCCTTGGTGTGGGGGTCAGTCCAAACCTAACCTGGGAGAAAACCCTTAACATTTCTTAAACCTTTCTGTTCACACCTCCACAACCAGCCTTCTTGCCACTAATTCATCCACTTTCAGTCTGGTTTCTGTCCCATCCCAGGGTTTTTCTTTTAAATCTCTCTGCTCCATCACCCTTCAGGATAAAAGCCCAACTTTCTGAAAGTAGGTTCTTTAAGCCCACACATCCAGCTTTCTTTGGTGAACCTTCTTAATCCCAATACATACAATTCAGGTTCCTTCTGCTTAGAACACCCTTCTCTCTTTCTCTCCCTTGACAAACTTCTCCTTCATCTTTCTATATTCTATTCATGCATCCTCTCCTTGACTGACTCTTCGATCTTCTTTAGATAAAAATCTGTGTTTCTAGAGTGCCCTCAGTTGCCTCCATCCTGCTCAAGGATATGTCTTTCTCCTTGGACTCTGAGAGCAGAAACTAAATTTAATTTATCTCAGTATCCCCCAGTACTCACCACAAGGCCTGCCTGGCACATAGGAGGCTCTAAGAAATATTTGAGAGTGACTGGTTGCATGAATGAACAAACTGATGCCAAGAGTCACTGTCACCTATAAACATGGCCACCCTTGGATTACACGGGGCCTCTCAAATGGTAGTGTGCATATGAATCACTTGGGGTTCCTGTTAAAACACAGATACAGATCCAAAGGTCTGGGGTGGAGCCCGAGGGTCTGCATCTCTGATAAGCTTCCAGGTGCTGCCAATGCCACTGATCCACAGAGCAAGCTTTCAGAAGCAAGGGATTACACATTTCAGATGTCCACACTACCCTGGTTGAAAGAAGAGCTCAGGAGCCCCTAGGACTTGATCTAGACTGCTCGCCACTTTCCCTCTTTATATTGATATTCCCCTGGAACCAGCATGCTCTTCTTTTTTCCCACCCTCTTGGGATCTCTCCATATGCCCTGTGATAAGAGCCTGGCAGTGAGAGCAAAAGGGACTCTTAGTTGTGTGGCAGGAAATCCTAGGATTGGGACATCACCTCCTGGCCCCATAGATCCAGGCCATGGCGATGGTCTCCAAGATGACGATGAAGAAAAGGGGCAGAGATACCCAGTAGTCATCCAGCAGGTTCACATAGTAGCTGCCGGAGGGCCTCACAAAAAGGAGGCTGCCCAGGAACATAGGCACACAGACACCCACTGGAGAGAAACATCAGATATAAATCAAGATCAGTACCGAACTTGTGCTGTGTAAGTCCCATTGGGGTTACAGTAAATGATGGCCATAGGTGGGAGTAGAGTCATAGGTCCGAGTACCTGTGAGCAGCTTTGAATGCTCCCTGAGGGAAGAGAAGGTATCCTGGAGAGGAGTGATGATGCCTTGTATGATTCCTATCACAGTGCTCAGCCCCAGGTTCACCAGCAACAGGAAGGTAACGATGGACCAGAAGGTGGGTCCAGAAAACAAAGAGACGATGTCACTAAACGTCACAATGACCACACCTGGACCGATCATAACCTGTGAATGAAGGAAAGAACGGTGAGGGCTCTGAGCTCAGTCTGGGGAGCCCTAACTCTGTTTCCATCCTCTCCCCTAGAAAACTATCTGTAGCCCTGTTCATGGCTATTATTATACTCATTTGGCCTTGAGGCATGAAGATTTCCTCCTGGTCTAGCAACTCTTTGGGGTTGGGGTAAAGAAGCTTATATGAATTCTAGTGCTTTGTGCTACAAAGGCTACAACTGCCTTATCACAAAAGGATACTATGAATCTTGGTCTTGGTTGTCCAAGATGCTTCTGAGAATTGCCTTTCCGAATTCTACAGACATCTAAGCAATGTGGAAGTTTCTGGTGCTCTGGGGGCTTTAAGGGGAACTCTACAGCCCTATCCCCAACCCCCTACCTACCTTATTCAATTCCTTAGATAAGTCGCAATCGGTCAAATTGGGTAGGATTCTGCTTTTGATGTGTTCAGGGAGGTTGTTGAGCCACTTGGGGTAGATGGCGCTCGGATCATGGTACAGACTGTCTGGAGGGTGGGCCTCAGGCGGCAGGACCTGGGCAGTGACCAGGTCCATCACTTTTTCAGCATTCCTGGGGACAGGAGTAGAATTATATAGAACCATTTGGCCTTTGATGATAACCTCCTCCCTCAGCCTCTAGATGAAGAGGGAAATTACTAAAGTTTTTGATTTGATTAAAGTAGGGCCTGCACTGAATCCTAGGTATCCAGGATCCTGCATGACACCTATTTTCATAATCACAGAAATGTTTGTGTGAGGCCAGAGAATTTCTGACTGAGGCAGACTCTTGGAGGGGTCTTTCCTACAGTACCATTGAGGGTTTTCAGATTTTTACCTCCTACTGGACAATCTCAGGATAATGTTATGGCTTCCCAGCTTTCTTGACCTGCTGGCCTCTTCAACTTCTTTACTCACAACTCTCTCAACCTTCTGTACTTCAGCTGTCCTCAATTACTAAGCCTTTTTCAACTTGCCATGCTCTCTCGATTGTCTTAGTGTCTTGGTCCCTGATGTTCTCTCTGCTTAGAACTATCCTATTCTATCCGCACTTAGTGTACCCCAATTCTACCCCCTAAACATTCTCCACTTGGCAAATTCCTCCAAATCCTGACTCAGCTCACTGTACTATTTACTCCCATGGAAATCTGTTCATGATCTCTTATGAGGGCAAAGCAACAAACTGCAGAAAAGTAGTACGGTATAGGCCAATTTTTTAAAAAATAGCATGTTTTTATAAACGGGTCTGTGAATTCGAAACACTTGAAAGAACACTCCCAGTGATTACTTGTCAGGAAACAAACTCAGCTCAGGATTGCCTCTACCAGGAAACCTTCTCTGACTTCTCCCAGTTAGTAGCTCCCTCCTCTGTGTCCATTCATCATCCCTACCACTAGTCCTCATCTAGTTTGTGATTATCTGTTTACTATTTGCTTCCTCATTTTCTTGAAGTCAGGGATGGTAGTCTAGTTTACCATTGTCTGTGCTGACAGAGCTCAACACAGGGGCTGGTAGATAGGAGATGTTTTTATAAACGTCTGACGAGCATTTTTGGAATGAACATTATAGGAGAAGAAAATGGGGACTATGGCTATAAAAAACAGGCTATGGGGACCCTGGTGCAGCAGGACCTTTTTTTGTCTAATGGTTCAGCTGAAAGTATCCTCTAATTTGTCCATGGCAGCCTCCAGTTAAGAATGGGGTGAACACACTTTTGAAAACTTCCAACTTTGGGAATTTCCTAGTTTAGAAAAGCATCTCTGAAAGAGACAGAGGTGGTAGGATTCAGGTGTTTCTAAGGTTTAGGATGCTCCAATTGGAGGACCCCATATTGACAGCCAACTTCCTTGAGTGATGGGAGCCTAGACTGGAGTTGTGTGGGCTATTTCTAAGACTGGTTTTTGTGATGATCTCCATATGAAAGATTGGGCTCACATCAAGTAACATTTTTCGTTGTTTTTTGTGGCCAAGTGGCCCATTACAGCAAATACAAACACTGTGGTAGTCAGTGAAACAAGCAAGTTGAGAAAAGCCACAGCATAGGCATCAATGACACAGTTATTGGACCGAGGGATATACGAGCTGATTGCTGTGAAGCTGCCAAAGCCGGGGCCCAAGGACAAAAAGAGCTGGTTTCCTGTTCGGCGCCACACTTCCACAGAGTACAGGGCTGGTACCTGGGAAGGAAAAGTACCATGTAAATGGGGATACATAGAGGGGAGAGACAAGCCATGATGGAAACAGAAGATGAGAAGGGAGTGAAAGAGGGAGCTAGGAGGGTTTCTATCAGACTATTAACCCTACTATTTGGATAAGAGACTTAAAGAGTGGGTGATGCCTTACCTTGGCAGCCAACAAATTCTTGAGGCCAAAATATGCGCCTTTCATCGTGAGACTCCGGATAAGAAGAGAGAAAAGGATGATGTAGGGAAGGAGTACTGAGATATACAGCATCTGAGTAGGAAGTATGATTCACAAAGAAAAGTTCAGCAGAGGCAGAAGTCTGTAGAGTAAGATCAAAGGCTATTGGGAATCAGAGGGAGGTCAGATTAGAGGGAATGAGAAGTTGGAGATGTATAGGCATCAAGTTAGGAGAATATTAGGGGATCTCAGATAGAAGGAAGTCCACCGTATTAGTAAGTCAGAGGGTAGCTCACCTTCCCAGTGGACTTTGGCCCTTTGATCATGGAGATGCAGATGATTAACCAGATCACAAGGACAGAGGCACTCAAATGCATGACTGGTTTCCCATCTATCTCAATTTCATCTGTGGCCTTCAATACCTTCCGGTACCAGAAGTATGTGGTGGGGCTGGTCCGTGCGCATTCAGAATCTGAGGTGAACTGGCCATGGAGGAAACTGCAAGGCCAGGTGTGCCTCCCCCTTCTTCACATCCACCCACTCCTTCCAGTCCCATTTCATCGTATTCTCCCAAGGATCCTTTTCCTACTTCATTCCTCTGTCCTCTCAGCCCTCCCATTTACCCTTTTCTTCCCTCACTTCTCACCAATACTGGAATTCTTTGATAGGGGGCACAATAACCAAGGTAGTGGAGACTGGAAAGACTGAACCAAATAGAAGAGATTCCATGCCATGAGCACACTGTAGTACAAGCCCACGATGATGCACACCTAGGGACCATGAAGAGTTCTGGAGATGAGAAAAAGGTAGGCTAGCCGGAGGGAGAGCTGGGGAACCGAACAGACTTCACCCTTGGAAGCGAAGTCATGGGACCCATTCCAGGATGAGGGTTAGGATGGGGATGGGGTGTCAAGGGTAGGCCTCGGCAGCCCAGGGCTCCTCACCATGAAGCTTGTATACCCTACACCACCAATCCAGGGGCTGATGACCTTCCACACACCAATGCTGCCCTGACGCATCCTCTGACCAGCTGCCATCTCCAGGAAGAGGAGAGGAATCCCAACCAAAAACATCATCAGGATGTAGATGATGAGAAAACTGCCTGTGCAGGGATTCAAGGAGGAGCTCTCAGAACCAGCCATCTGGCCTGGACTTCTTCATAGGTCCAGGAAGACATGTTCCCCACCAGTGACCTCCCTCAGGGCCACAGGCATCAAGGGTCAACTGCTTCCACATCCCTCACAGTCCCAGGTGTCTAGACCCCAATTCCTGGAAGACCAAGATACCTAGTCTCTCTCGCCTTGACCCAGGCCTCTAGCTTCACCGTTCTTATGAAACTAAGTATTCAGATATCCTGCTCCCACCCTCCCAAGGTTCCAGGGGTTCAGGTACCTGGCCCCTGCCTAGGTCAGTTTCCCAAATCTTCAGCCCCTACATATCTCAGGGATCCCAGAGTAGCCAGGACAGGTCTCTGGCTCCTCACCCCCTTGTGGGTCCATGATTTCTGGTCCCCAGGCTTACCACCTCCATTGTGAAAACACAGATAAGGAAAGCGCCAGATGGTGCTCAGCCCCACAGAGAAGCCCACCTGGGCCAGGAGATACTCAGTTTTATTGGCCCAGATTGGCCGTTCATGGGGAGCTTCATACTTTGGCCCATCTTTGTTTGGGGTCTCCAGTATGTCTTCATTATCTTCATCAGACCAAACATGTGCTGACAGGTCAAACTTCTGGCTCTCCTCAGTAGGTATCTCGGACACTAACTGGTAAGCTGAGGTAGTAGCAGTGAGGGATATGGAAGTTGAAGGTACAGACAGCTGAGATTTCTCTTCCTGAGACTCCGTGTCTTCATTAACAGTTGTCATCCTGGGTGAACTCTAATTCCTGCTTCTGCAGGGATGGGGCCTTCTTCCTCGTTGACCTTAAGGACATTAAGAACTGCAGACTTTAGGTTTATGAGCTAAAGGGAAGATGAGATTAATCCTGCAAAAAACCCCTGAGGCCTCCCCAACCTTCTTATCCTTATGTGGTAAGAATATGGAGTCTCCACTCTAGAAAAGATCTCTAGGAAATAATAACTTAAAACAATACCATCTACAATACCAAAAGGCTTAAAATAATTTTATGAGGAATAATTTTATAACGAAAAATAAGCAAGACCTTTACACACACACACACAAACTATAAAATGTTGTTGAGAGAATAAAGAAGCCCTAACATGCTCATGAATTGGAAGTCTCAGTAGTCTAACAACATCCATGTTGCCCAATTTGATCTATAGATTCAATACAGTTCTTATTAAAATCACATCAGGGTCTTTGAGAAAATCAACAAGCGAATTCTAAAGTGTATATGAAAAGCCTAAACTGGTTAACACAATCTTGATGGAGAAGAAAAAATGGAAAGACTAACTATAAAGATATAGTCATTAAAAGAGTATGGTATTGATAGAAGGATCTACGGCACAAATAAATCAATGGAGTAATATGCTACGCTGTCCAGTGTGATAACTACTAGCCAGGGACTATCTAAATTAAAACTAAGTAACATTAACAATTTAGTTCCTCAATCATACTGCCACATATCAAATGCTTAGTAGACACATGGATACCATATTAGAAGGACAGATATAATAATTTCCATTATCACAGAAAATTCTCTGGATACCAGTGGGAGAGCTCAGAAACACACTCACACATATACAGACACCTGATTTACAACAAAGATGGCACTGCAAAGCTGTAGAGAAAGGACACTGCTTTCAATAAATGACTAGTTGCTTGTGCAATTGGATATCTATACAGCAATAAATGAACCTCGGCCTCCTCAACTTCACACATTAAAAAAAAATATATTCACAGCAGACTGTAGTTATATAAAAGGTAAAACAACAAGATTTAAGATGAAAACCCCAGGAGAATACCTGTATGACTTGAGGGTAGGCACAGATTTCTTAGACAGTAGTGCACAAAAAGCACTAGTCATAAAGGAAAAGTTTGACATATTGGACAAAATTAAAAATAGAAGTGTCTTTCAATCAAAAGTTACCATTAATTGAGTAAACACAGACAAGTCACAGAAGATATCTGCAACGTACATGATGGACAGAATCATGCCCTCTTCCAGGATATCCACATCCTAATGCCTGGAACCTGCCAATATGTTACCTCACATTTCTATGTGATTAAATTATGGATCTTGAAACGGGGAGATTATTTGGGATTATCTATGATAGACACATAGGTAAGAGAAATGGCAATTCCTGGAGAAGGAAATGGCAACCCACTCCAGTATTCTTGCTTGGAGAATCCCATGGACAGAGGAGCCTGGCGGGCTACAGTCCACGGGGTTGCAATGAGTCGGACATGACTGAGCAACTTCACTCCACTTACTCATGATGGACACAATGTAATTACTGGGTCCTTGTAAGGGAAAGAAGGAGATAGCAGGTTCCAAATCACAAAAGGAAATAGGATAGCAGAAGCAGAAATTGGAGTGATATCCTTTGAATATGTAGAAAGGAGTCATGATTCAAGGAATGTAGATGAATCCTAGTATGTGGAAAAGGCTAGGAAATGGCAAAGCTTAGGTCCTATGTAAAGAACACAGGCCTGCTGACAACTTGCTTTTAGTTCAGTGAAACTGATTTCAGATTTCTGACCTGCAGAACTGTAAGATAATACATTCATGTTGTGTTAAGCCACTAAGTTTGTAGTTATTGTTACAGCAACAAAATACATAATCAAAAAGGGCATGTTTTTCCTCTAAAATTTATTTTTAGAAAAACACCCACAAATAAATAACAAAAGGCAGGGAGGGAAAAAGTGGAGGGAAGGAAACAGAAAGCTCAAACAGGCATATTATCAAAGAAGATATACAAATGGCCAAGAAAGAGGAAAAGATACTCAATGCTCAACTTCATTCATCAATAAGAAAATGTAATTTAAAACCATAAATGAGAACAGATGGGTGTATATGTGATAAATCAAGTAAGGTAATATGTTAACTGTAGAATCTAGGTTGATGGGTATATGGATGGTCACTGTATAAATCTTTGAACATTTCTGTATGCTTAAGAATTTTTTCACAATAAAATATTTTGAAGGACACCACAATAAGATACCACTATATATCCACTAGACAAGCAAACATGAAAAAGACTGATTAAACCAAATAATGGCATGTGTAGAAACTTCTGGAACTCATATACACTGCTGGTAGGAACACAGATCGCTACAGCCACTTCAGAAAACTAGTTGAATGTACCCACATACTTTAAATATTCTCATACGTTATCACCCTTTTCAAAGTGATTATCTAACAGAAATGTGTACGTAAGTGCGCCAAAAACCACATCCAAGAATGCTCATAGCTGCAATATTCATAACTGCCAAACCTGCTGCTGCTAAGTCGCTTCAGTCGTGTCCGACTCTGTGCGACCCCATAGACGGCAGCCCACCAGGCTCCCCCATCCCTGGGATTCTCCAGGCAAGAACACTGGAGTGCGTTGCTATTTCCTTCTCCAATGCATGAAAGTGAAAAGTGAAAGTGAAGTCGCTCAGTCATGTCCCACTCCTAGCGACCCCATGGACTGCAGCCTACCAGGCTCCTCCATCCATGGGATTTTCCAGGCAAGAGTACTGGAGTGGGGTGCCATTGCCTTCTCCGGCCAAAACCTGAGAACAGCTCAAATATCTTTCAACAGTAGAATTAATAAGTGAGAGTATATTCATATAAGGAGGAGACAACAGTAAAGAGTTAATTACAGGTATGTGCAACAATCTGGATGAATCTCAAAAATCTTTTGAATGAAGGAAGCCAGGCCCAGAAGAGTACATACTATATAATTCTATTTATAAGAACAGGCAAAACAAATTTATGGTATCAGAAGTCAGGATAGCATGTTCACGTTGTGACAATTTATCTAGCCATAATTATGATTTGCACATGCCTTAATATGTGATACTTCAATAAAAGTTTATCTAAAAATAAACGTTTGGGGAAAAAGCTGGATTTCTATACAAAACAATAAACAGAAAGTGGATTTTAAAAAGAAAGATAGCACAGTAGCAACAAAAACTTTATGACATCAAGAAGTAAATATAAACAACATTAAACGTCTTAAATAAAAGCAGAAATATTCTATGTTCATGGGCATAAATACTCAGCATGGAATTTCTCCCCCAAATTTATAGATTCAATGCAATTCCAATCAAAATATAAACTTTCTTTTTTTTTTCCACGAAAGCTAGCAAAGATTTTACTCTATATTTATTTGGCTGTGCCAGGCGGCATATGGGATCTTAGTTCCCTGACCAGGGATCAAACTCACATCCCCTGCATTGGAAGTACAATCTTAACCACCAGGCCACCAGGGAAGTCTCTACAATTTATATAGAGGAATAAAGTGTCAAAAATAATGAAGAGACACCGTCTGTTACTGGCCAAGGTGGAGTAAGCTAACGATATATAACCAATCCTCACTAATTAGCTAAAATCTCTGGATAGAATATAAAAAGCAACTACCTGAGGACTTTGAAAAGTAAATAGCAGCAGTCAGAATGGGTATTTAACTTGAACAATGACTTATAATGGAGAGAATGAGTGTCACACATTTTTTCCCTCCTTTGTCTCCGGTCCAAGAATAAGCCAAATCATAGAACTGTACAACAAGCACTAAATAAAAAAAACTCCAGGAGAAATCTCCTATTTCTCAAGGACCAGGAAAAGGAGCTCCTATGCCTACTCCTCCCCCCAAATAGGATGGAGGAAATACCAATTTCCCCTTCACAACCTGGAGGCTCACCTCTGAACTACACAAGTATGGAACGAATGCAAAGAAGTACAGCAAGGCTTTGAAAACCGAACAGTGTAGAAACAACTTCCCAAGCCACAGACTAACCCTGGGGTGGCACATGCTAACCCAAATAGCATCACAAAGGCTGTGAAAATTGAACTAACACTAACCACACCCATAGAAGATATGACAAAATTTTCCATCTGAACTCAACCAGGTTGATGGTCTGTTAAAACAAAATAAGCAAACAAATTCAACATTCTCCAGAGGATATTAACAGGATCTTGAGTCTCAAGACATAATATTCAAATTTTCCAGGATACAATCCAACATAACTCAGCACTTACACACACACACACACACACACACACACGCACAAATCTGACCATTTCCCAAGGGAAAAGACAATAGATGTCAACCCTGAGATGACCCAGATGATGGAATTATTACACAGACTTATTTTAAAATTTTTTATTATTTTTCCAGCTTTAAGGAGGTATGATTGACAAGTAAAAATTGTAGGGGCTTCTCTGGTGGTCCAGTGGCTAAACTTCATGCTCCCAGTGCGGTGGGTCCAGGTTCAATCTTTGGTCAGGGAACTAGAACCCACATGCCGCAACTAAAGATCCCCTGTGCTGCAGCTAAGACCCAGTGTAGCCAAATAAATATATACATATGTAAATACATGTATATATATATCTTTAAATTATGTATATTTATGGTATACATGTGATGTTTTGATATATGTGTACATTGTGAAATGATTACTACAATGAAGTTAATTAATGTCTCTCACCTCACACCATTAATTTTGTGAGTGTGGTAAGAATACTTAAGATCTACTTTCTTAGTAAATTTCAGATTTACAATACATCATTAACTGTAAAGTCATCGTGCTGTACATGGAGAACTTACTCATTTTATAATTGAAAGTTTGTTCTCTTTGACCAACAACTTCTTTTCCTCCTTCCCTCTGCCCCTGTAATCACTCTTCTTCTCTTTGTGTGAGTTAGACTTTTTCAGATTCCACATATAAGTGAGATCATGCAGTATTTATCTCTCTGTGCCTGGCTTATTTCACTTGGTTAATGTTCATGAGGGCTTCCCCCGTGGGTCAGCGGTAAAGAATCTGCCTGCCAATACAGAAGACTCAGGAGACGCAGGTGCAATCCCTGGGTTGAGGAGATCCCCTGCAGAAGGAAATGGCAAATACTCCAGTATTCTTGCCTGGAAAATCCATGGACAGAGGAGCCTGGTAGGCTATAGTACCGTAAGGTTGCAAAAGAGTCAGATAAGATTGAGCACAGCACACAGCACAATGTCCATGAGGTTCGCGTGGTCACAAATGGTAGTTTCCTTAAGGTCAATAATATTCCAGGGTGCACACGTATGTGTGTGTACATGTGTGTGCTATTAATACATTTTCTTTACCCCACTAAACCACTGTGGACACTTGGTTGTTTCCATTTCCTGGCTGTTGAGGTGAACGCTGCAATGAATGTGAGAGTGCCGATATCTCTTCAACATTCTGATTTCATTTCCTTTCAATGTATACCCAGAATTGGGATCGCTGGATCATATGGTAGCTCTATTCTTAATTTTTTGAGGAACTGTCATCCTGTTTTCCATAGTGGCTGTTCCAAGTTACATTTCTACCAACAGGGTATAAGGGTTCCTTTTTCTCCACATCCTTGCCAACACTTGTTATCTTGCGACTTTTTGATAATAGCCACATTAACAGACGTAAGGTGATATCTCATTGTACTTTTGACTCGCATTTCCCTGATTAGTGATTTTGAGCACCTTTTCATAAAACTATCGGCGGCCATTTCTATGTCTTCTTGGAAAAAATGTTTATTTTTGAAGTTGGATTTTTTTTTTGCCAAAGTTGTATGAGTTCCTTAGTATATTTTGAATGTTAATACCTTATGGATACATGGTTTGCAAATATTTTCTCCCATTTCATAGGATGCCTTTGTATTTTTTTGTTTCATTTGCTGAGGAGAAACTTTTAAATTTAATGCAGTTGTTCTTGCTTTTGTCCTGTGTTTTTGGTATCATAACTCCCTCCCTCCAAATCATTAGTTCTAGGAGTTTTATGGCCTCTGGTCTTCAAACAACACAGAATTGTTTTGTATGGGGTTAGATAAGGGTCTTATTTCTTTCTTTTGCACGTGAGAATCCAGTTTTTCCAGAACCATTTATTGAACAGAATATCCTTTTCCCACTGTGTATTCTGGGATCCTTTGTTTAAGATTGGGGATTCCCTGGTAGCTCAGCTGGTAAAGGATCCGCCTGCAATAAGGGAGAACCTGGTTCAATTCCTAGGATGGGAAGATCCCTTGGAGAAGGGATACTCTACCCATTCCAGTATTCTCGGGCTTCCCTGGTGGCTCAGCTGGTCAAGAATCCGCCTGCAATGCGGTATACCTGGCTTCAATCCCTGGGTTGGGAAGATCCCCTGGAGAAGGGAACAGCTACCCACTCCAGTATTCTGGCCTGGAGAAGTCCATGGACTGTATAGTCCATGGGGTCACAAAGAGTCGGACATGACTGAACAACTTTCGCTTCACTTGTTTAAGATTAGTTGACTGAATATGTGTGGCCTTATATCCAGGCTCTCTATTCTGTTCCATTGGCCTAGGTGTCCGTCTTTATGCCAGTACAATATTGTTTTGATTTACAATAGCTTTGCAATATAATTTGACATTAGGAAATGTGATGCCCCCCAGCTTTGTTCTTCTTGCTCAAGATTGCTGTAGCTATTTGAGATCCTTTACAATTCTGTACAAATTTTAAGATTGTTTTTCCTATTTCTATGAAAAACCATCACTGGAATTTTGATAGGGATTGCATTTAATCTGTAAATTACTTTGGGTAGTATGGACATTTTGACAATATTAATTCTTTCAATACATGAACACAGGACACATTTCCATTTATTTTCATCTTATTCAGTTTCTTTCATCAGTGTTTTATAGATTTCAGTGTATAGATATTTCACCTCTTTTTTTAAAATTGTGTTTCACTTTATTGCACTTTGCAGGTATTGCATTTTTTTCTAACTGAAGGTTTGTGGCAACCCTGCACTGTAAGATGATGGTTAACATTCTTTTAGCAATAAAATATTTTAAAATTATGTACAATTTTCAGACACAATGCTATTGCACACTCAATCATATGGTAGTTTTACTTTAAAATTTTGAGGAAATTTTTTTATAAAAATAGAAAAATTCATCCTAAAATTCATATGGACTCTCAAGGGATCCTGAATAGCCAAAACAATCTTGAAAAAGAAGAATAAAGCTGGAGGACTCATACTTCCTGATTTCAAACTTTACTACAAAGCTGCAATGATCAAAACAGTGTGGTACTGACATAAAGATAGACATATAGACCAGTGGATTAGAATGAAGAACCCAGAAATAAAACCCTTACATATACAGTAAATTGATTTTTGACAAGGGTGCTAAGATCATTCAATGGGAGAAGAACGGGGTATTTTCAATAATTTGCGCTGGAAAAACTGGATATCCACATGCAAAAGAATGAAGTTGGACCTTTACCTAACACCCTATATAAAAACTAACTCAAAATGGATCAAAGATCTAAATGTAAAATCTGAAATTATAAAACTACTAGGAAAAAACATAGGGCAAAACTTACACGATACTGGATTTGATTTCTTGGATATGATACCAAAGGCACAGGCAATAAAACTATATGTAGATAAACTGGACTCCATAAAAAATTTTTGTGTATAAAAAATAATACCAATAAAGTAAAAAGGTAACCCACACAATAAATATTTTCAAAACCATATGTCTGACAAGGGATCAATATCCAGAATATACAGTGTGTATGCTAAGTCGCTTCAGTTGTGTCTGACTCTGTGCAACCCAATGGATGTAGCCTGCCAGACTCCTGTGTCCATGGGATTCTCCAGGCAAGAATACTGGAGTGGGTTGTCATGCTCTCCTCCAGGGGATCTTCCCAACCCTGGGATTGAACCCATGTCTCCTGCATTGGCAGGCAGGTTTTTTACCACTAGAGCCACCTAGAGAACACCACAAATTCATTTAAAAATGGTGAAAGGATTTGAATAAATATTCTGCCAAAGAAGATATATAAATGATCAAGAAGCACATGGAAAGATGCTCAACATCACTAATGGTGGTTTCGTCGCTAAGTCATGTGCAACTCTTGCCACCCCATGGACTGTAGTGCGCAAGGCTCCTCTGCCCATGGGATTTCCTAGGCAAGAATACTAAAGTGGGTTGCCATTTCCTTCTCCAGGGGATCTTCCCAATGTAGGGATCAAACCCGGGTCTCCTGCACTGAGGGTGGACTCCTGCACAGGAGGTGGATTCTTTACCAACTGAGCTCCGAGGGAAATACAAATCAAAACTACAATAAGATACTATATCACATCCATGAGAATGGCTACTTAAAAAAAAAAAAAAAAAAAAACAGAAAATAACAAGTGCTGACAAAGATGTGGAATGACTGGAGTCCTTGTGCCCTGTTGGTGGGAATGTAAAATGATATAGCTACTGTCTGGAAAATATTATGAAGGTTCTGCAAAAAATTAAAAATAAAATTGCCACATGATCCAACAATTCCACTTCTGGCTATATACCTAAAGTAATTGAAAATAGGGTCTTGAGAATTTTGTACGTTTATATTTATAACAGTATTATTCACATTAGCTAAACGTGGAAGAAATCCAAATGTCCACTGACAGATAAATTGGTAAACAAAATGTGGTATATCCATGTAATGGGATATTATTCAGCCTCAAAAAAGGAAGGAAATTGTGACATATACTACAGCATGGATGAACATTGAGGACGTTATGTTCATTGCTAAGCCAGCTACAAAAAGACAAAGACTATATGTTTCCACTTGTATGAGATACTTAGAATAGTCAAAATCATAGAGACAGACAGCTGTAGAATGGTAATTGTTAGGGTTAGAGGGAGGGAGTAATAAGGAATTACTGCTTAATGGGCAGAGTTTCAGTTTCACAAGATGAAAGAAGTTATGCAGATGGATGTTGGTGATGGTTATGCAATATTATGAATGTATTTAACCACTGAACTGGACACTTAAAAATGGTTGAGATGGTAAATTTTATATTATGTGTATTCTTCCACAATTAAAAAAAAAAGGGAAAAAATGGAATGCACGGGGTATAGCCAGCTTGGAATCAGATAAGATTGCAGTTTTAAAATTGACCTTAGAACAGATTTTTAATGAATGAAAATGAGAAATTAAGGGATCTGGAACACAGGAAGAGAAAGTCAACATAAAGGTGAATATAATACTTGGGAAAAAACAAATCTTTTCATATTTGTAGTTTATCACTTCAGACTGTTGTTAAAGAGGTTTCTTTTTTTTAATTAAGGGAGAAATAAAATTTAAAGTGGAAAATTCTGGCTTTTAGACTGGCAGCTGCTTTTACCTACTTAAACATCAACTCCTGGGATTAATCTGTTCACTGAACAAATATTTGACTGCCCGTTTGTCCTTAAAAATACATGTCTGACACTGTTCTAAGCCTTATAGACAGAGCAGTAAACAAACAAAAGTCCCACCTACCTTGAGCTTACATTCTAGTAACTTAAAGTTATCTGTGTATAAAATCTGAAAAAAAATGTACAGATTTAGAGAAAATTACATAATCTTAGCATACTATCATCTCTATTAGCTCTTTAATTTTGTGATAATTCCCTTATGCTTAGACACTAAGTTTACCCAACAAATCTGTGGGATTGTTTCACCATCTCCATTTGACACATAAGAAAGCTAAGAACAAGAAGAAAAAGCAGCTTGCCGAGAGACTCAGAGAATGACCTAAGGATATGGTATAACATGAACACAGATTTGTTTGTCTCCAAATGCTATTTTCTTCTCTCCAGGCCCAGAAGCCTCTCAAGACAGGGACTGGAACAACAGAGCCATCAGTGAGTACATCTGGGATTAGTCTCGCTGCCCATGGACCACTAACACAGTGAGAGAACATGTGAACATTTCCATTTTAGATGGGTACAAACCCTACCACAAAGAGTCCTAAAACGACGTTCGGCTCAATTTCCTACCTAGACTCTAGACCCACCAGGTCTAGGTCCACCTGCCCTACTCCCTAGGTGGGAACACACATGTAGGTCTGGGGATGGGGAAATTGATGAGAGACAATTGATAAGAGACAATTTGGGGAAATGATGAGGGTGAGGGCACGTGGGAACCAACTTCTAACTGAGAAACAAACATCAAGAGCCTCAACTGGCGATTTCCCTGGTGGTCCAGTGGCTAAGACTCTAAGCTCCCAATGTGGCGTGGGGGGCCTGGATTCAGTCCCTGATCGGGGAACTAGATCCCACATGTTGCAACTAGGGGTTCACGTGCCTCAACCAAAGATTCTGCAACTAAAGATCCCATATGCTGCAAATGAGACCTATTGCAGCCAAATAAAGAGATTTTTAAAAAAGAGAGAGAATCTAAAACCACATAGAGAAAAAAATATATAAAGTAAGATCCAAGAGGCTAAGTAAAAACTCTATAGTCCTAAATTTGAATTGAAAAAAAAAAGTATGCATTTATTATATATTTTTAGGGAAAAAAGGATTTCTTACCTGTATCTATTAAAATGGCTTACAAACAATGATCAATGCAATACAACAAACACTGCAAGCACAAAATTGTAATCTCTAAATAGGAGAAAGAGTACATCAAGGCTCTATACTGTCACTCTGCTTATTTAACTTATATGTAGAGTACATCATGAGAAATGCTGTGCTAGAGGAAGCACAAGCTGGAATCAAGGTTGCAGGGAGAAATATCAATAACCTCAGATATGCAGATGACACCACCCTTATGGCAGAAAGTGAAGAACTAAAGAGCCTCTTGATGAAAGTGAAAGAGGAGAGTCAAAAAGTTGGCTTAAAGCTCAACATTCAGAAAACTAAGATCACGGCCTCTTGTCCCATCACATCATGGTAAATAGATGGGGAAACAGAGGCTGGCTTTATTTTTCTGGGCTCCAAAATCACTGCAGATATTGAGTGCAGCCATGAAATTAAAAGACGCTTGCTCCTTGGAAGGAAAATTATGACCAACCTAGATAGCATATTAAAAAGCAGAGACATTACTTTGCCAACAAAGGTCCGTCTAGTCAAGGCTATAGTTTTTCCAGTAGTCATGTATGGATGTGAGAGTTGGACTATAAAGAAAGCTGAGCGCCAAAGAATTGATGCTTTTGAACTGTGGTGTTGGAAAAGACTCTTGAGAGTCCCTTGGACTGCATGGAGATCCAACCAGTCCATTCTAAAGGAAATCAGTCCTGAATATTCATTGGAAGGACTGATGCTGAAGCTGAAACTCCAATACTTTGGTCACCTGATACGAAGAACTGACTCATTTGAAAAGACCCTGATGCTGGGAAAGATTGAGGGCAGGAGGAGAAGGGGACGACAGAGGATGAAATGGTTGGATGGCATCACTGACTCGATGGACATGGGTTTGGGTGGACTCTGGGAGTTGGTGATGGACAGGGAGGCCTGGCGTGCTGCGGTTCATGGGGTCACAAAGAGTTAGATGCGACCAAGTGACTGAACTAAACTGAACTGAGCTGAAATAGCATTTTTCATTAAAATAAATTAGGTATTCTTGGAAAAATAACTGATTTCAGATTTGGGCCATAAAATGTAAGATAATTTCAAGGTTAATTTCATTGACCATTCAGTCAGTACCAGAAAGCAAGGAAATATTATATATACTCGGGTCTTGTCAAAAGGACTCAGGAGTCAACTTGAAGACACTCCCATGGGTCCAAGATGAGATGATTTGAGCATCAATAAGAATGACTGCAATGGACTGAAATACATCAAATAAGTTTAAATCAGTGAGTTCAGAGAGATACTAAAATAAAAAATTTCAGTGATCATATTCAGAGGATATTAGGCAATGAACTCATTTTTCAAGCTGGTAAATAAAGGAAAAGAATAAAAATTTATTTTGCTTTTCCTGTACAAAGTGTATGCCAGGGTAATGAATGTTTGACATGAAGTTCTCTTCCTAGGATTATTCCAACTAAGAAAAAAAGAAGGAATAATAAACATAGAATACCACATCTTATCTCTCATTGAAAGGCGAATCTAGACAATGATCATCAATGGCTGCTAACACCACAAAAGGAGAGCCATCTGGGCATTTGAGGGGTTTTTTTTGTCCTCCTAATTGAAATATATAAAACCAATCATGAAGTATTCTTGCCAGAATATTGAACCTAGAAGTAATAATCTTCTTCACCTAATTACCAATTTACTCGAAACACAGGAAACATAAGAATATATTAAATAACATCACAAGAGGTAATCAGCAAATTCCAGATGGCCAGAAATTGTACAGGACAAATAACCCAGTTTTATCAATAAATACATTTCAAGGGGGGAAAAAAGAGGGAGGGAGGCCTACACATTAAAAGATGCTTAAAAGGTATAGTAATGGATTGCAACATATAAATTTTATTTGGATAATGATTCAAACCAACTTTTTAAAAAGTTATGAGACAGTCTCTCAAATAGTTACACACAGAGTTAGCATATAATCTAGAAATTTCACTCCTAAATATGTCAACAGAAATAAGAACATATGTCCAACCAAAAAAACCCACTTTTACATAAATGCTCATAATAGCATTATTATTATAATAGCCCCAAAGTGGAAACAAGCCAAATGCCCATCAACTGATAATTGGATAAATAAAATGTGTTATATCCATACAATGGACTATCATTCATCAATAAAAAGAAATGTGTAACGATACATGCTACATATGGGTGGATTTGAAAACATGCTATGTGAAAGAAGCCAGTCACAAAGAATTACATACATCGCATGATTCCATTTACATGAAATGTATAGAATAGGTAAATCTACAGGACAAAAAGTAGATTAGTGTTCATCTAAGGCTGAGGTTGCCAGCTGGGGCAGTTACAGTGCTGGCTAAGGAGTGTGGGGTTTATTTTGGGGGTAATGAAAATGTACAAAAGCTGCAATGATAGACACACAACTCTGAATATATTAAAAGCCATTGAATTGTAGATTTTAAATGAGTGGATTGTATGGTGTAAGAATTATTGATATATCTTATATCTCAATAAATCTGTTAAAAAATATAAAGCTACCAGAAAAAAATTATGAAACAATCAGAAAATTTTAAATATTGAATGGATATTTAATGATATTAAAGGATTACTGTTATTTGGTTTTGGTGTGATAATAGTTTTTCAGGTTTTTTAAAAGTGTTTTTATTTTTTAGAGAATATACTGACATCTACAGGTGAAATGATAAATTTGGGATTTGCTTCAAAATAATGGAGGGAGCTTGTCAGCCAGGCCTGTCGAGCCTGGCAGCCTTGGGGAAGGGTCTTTACTACAAGGACTCCCTCCACCCTCCAGGGTCCTTTCGGGTTGCCTTTCTTCATGCCGCGGAGAAAATGCAGAAGATTGTATTGCAGCTTAAGGAAGGTAAAATAGACTGTCTCCTTCCCCCAGGCACAATTAGCAAACCCGACTCCAGAGACCCCTGTCCGCTCCGTCAAGCCAACCCCCTGGCCCGATCTCTGAGCCGAGCTTCCCTTGTGGGTCACTCTGGGCACAGCCTCTTACCCTGCTAGGACCACTCTGGGTCCAGCCCCGCCTCCGATGCAAGGTTACCTCTAGCTGGGACAGCTTTGTAGGACAGTCCTGTCCCAGACTAGCTCGGGCCTCTTCATGGATCTGTGTCTGACCCTGGGCACTCTGTGACACGTTTCCTTTCCATCCGGGGCGTCTTAGTGGGCTACGTCCAGCCTGGCCACACCTCTAATTGGGCCCCCTAATTAGGCTCTGTCCTCTCCGATGGAGAAGGCAATGGCACCCCACTCCAGTACTCTTGCCTGCAAAATCCCACGGACGGAGGAGCCTGGTGGGCTGCAGTCCATGGGGTCGCTAAGAGTCCGATATGACTGAGCGACTTCACTTTTCAATGGAGAGGCATGTAGTGGGGAAGGAGAGAGAGAAAATCATATTTGTCGCAAGTTGGTCATTATTGAAGATGGGTGATAAGTGCAAAGCAATTCACTACATTATTTTTTCATATGTGTTTGAAATTTTCCAAAATAAAATGGCCAGAGGCCACAAGACAAGAATCTTTCTCAGGTTTTACCCCTGACTTCCTGTGTGAACCTCTCTTATTGCAGGGTTCCCGATTAAACTTGAAAATGACAATATCTTTATCTCACACCACTCTTGTGAGGCATAAAAGTGAAGACGTGTAAGGTTCCCTCCCCAAGTAACAGGGCTCCATTTTGTCTAACACGGACAGGGATTCCCAAAAACAATCCAAAAGAAAATCCGCTCATCACATATACTGTGCACGAAACCCAATTTTAGACAATATGAACCCAGAGTAGAGAAACACTCTCTGTAGAAATCAGTCTGCCTATCTCTAATCACTTTCCTTTACAGCAATGTGAGATACTCCCAATTTAAACATCCTTGACGTTAGGTGTCAACGGACATTCAACAGGTGGTGTGAGGAGAGAAAGATTTAGAGTGGGAGGCAGAAAAACACCAAGATCTTCATTCCTCTCCCTTTGGTTTATCCGGTAAAACCCTACTTTTCAATCCTCCCTGCACCGACAGGTTCTATTCCCCAAACTGGAACTGGAGCAGCAGGGTGTAAGTACAGAGGAGGATGAGCTCCCGGTTTCCCAGATAGGAGGAGGCTGAAAACTCAAGACTATTTGATCATGAGACGGTGACTGCCTCCTCTCTCTGATTCCCACCTTACCCGACTCAATAGAACGGGACTTGAAGCAGACGGATCGTTTGGATTGGGGTGGGGGGTGGGCAGGTGCGGCAGGAAGGAAGGAGCGTGGGAGGGTGGGGCTACAAGGTACCGGAGCCAATGGGTGATGACCCGGAGGTTCACATCCCTTCCAGCCCTGCAGTCTTCAAGCTTGAGCTCGAAACGTCCGAGGTCCGGATATATCTGGGATCTCTGCTCTTCCCATTCACCAGACTCACCTAGGGGTCCCACGCTCCAGTGGTTGAGGATGTCCGCTCTTTCTTCTTTTGTCACAGAAACTTACACAGGGACAACCTCCCTGTGAGTCCTAAGCAATTTGAAGTCCTGGGATCTCTTGAGCGTTTAAGGGAAACCCATTCCCTGGATCTTCGGAAGTCTCCAAAACCTCGACCCACAGCCTCCAATCCCCAGTCCCTAACGGACTGACCCCACCTCCTCTTGAGAAGTGCTTCAGCTGTTATGGAGTCACCCCTCCCACAAGTTTTGAAATACTCAGTTATCATCCACTGTGGGGGTTCCCCGGCGGCTCAGCGGTAAAGAATCCGCTTACAGTGCAGGAGACATGGGTTCAATCCCTGGGTCGGGAAAATCCGCTGGAGAAGGAAATGGCAACCCACTCCAGTATTCTTGCCTGGAGAATCCCATGGACAGAGGAGCCAAGTGTGTTAGTCATTCAGTAGTGTCCCACTCTCTTGCGACCCCATGACTGCAGCCGTCCAGGCTACTCTGTCCATGGAATTCTCCAAGCAAGAATACTGGAGTGGGTTGCCGTTTCCTCCTCCAGGGGATCTTCCTGACCTAGGGATCGAAACCGAGTCTCCTGCATTGCAGTCAGATTCTTTACTGTCTGAGCCACCAGGGAAGCCCTATCATCCACTAGGCAAATTCATTTGACATAGCTCTGTGGTAAAACCTGCCATGTCTCTCTTACCAAACAGATATGGGACCCTGATGGGCTCAGCAATACAATTTGGTAGTTCCCCAAGCTGGTTGTGTGTCAATTCACAGATACACAGTCCACAACAGTCCTGGAATCTATTGAAAATTAATTTTTAGACGAATGATAGGGTTACCACTTCCCATCAGCAAGTGTATTAATATCCTTTACATCTTTATTGAAGTCACCATTTCCTGGGTTTCTTCTGGCTCAAGGTCAATCCTTGGATAAAACAAGTCGAATAATCTAGCATTTAATTTACCATGGCAAGGAAAGGCAGGAACTCAGGGCTGGACATTTGGCTCTCAAAAGAATGGAAGCCTCATGAGAGGAAGACTGAACATCTGAGATATTTATAGAAGAAGAAAAAAAAAAATCTTCTCACACCCAGTGCTTAGAACCCAGTGGACTAATTTATTGACCAACAGCATTATTCCTCCAGATTCATTCCAGAAACTGGGTAAACCAGTTGAGAAGCAGGTTCTGTAGGCATCACCAATGGCATATAAAATGGTAAGTGTATATACTCAGGCAGGGATGGGGAAAACACAATGAAAGTAGTGACCAGGGAGGATGTGGTCTAGGAGACGAACTGCAAAGCCAGGCTCCATGAGCTCCCCCACCCCGCCCAAAAATGTCCCTATCCTTGGGAATAAAAGCAGCTCTGGGTCTAGAGACAAAGACAGTTGCAATTTGATATTGACTTGCCTATTAAGAGCTGCTTTGAGGGATATATGATGTCAGGCCAAATAAATAGTTAGGAAGTCACACTACAGGTTGATCAGCAATTTCAATATCACCTTGGAGGATTTCTTCGTTTTCGACCTCTTTAATGGGTGTCAGTTGGAAACTTAGGGGTAAGGACTTGGAGGATATCACAGGCTTGTCCCAGCTGGTGGAGTTGAAGGGAATCCCATGAGTGAAGCAATATACAAAGTATATAGGGATGGGAAGGATGACAATGAGTAAAAGGGCGAACAATGTGAACAGCCCCCAGGATGGGTATTGTCGAACAATTTCTTTTGACTGTGGAGAGATGGGAAAGGGGTTCAGAATGTAGAAGTTCCCAGAACAGGAAAGACTGGGGAAGGGGAAGGTCAGAGGAGAACCAGGACAGAGGACTAAGGGTTTTCAGGGAGTCGGAGAATGAGATGATAGTCTTTAGACCAAGAGTGGATTGAAAAATCTAGCCCCCCACTCCCTATGAAGGTCGGGGGTCTGAGGAGGGTGACTTACAGTGCTTGAGTCCCAGGCCAAATAGGTGATATTCTTCAGAGATAGTTGAAATACAGTGGTCACAGACAGGGCTAGCAGTACAACTGGAATTAGATAGGACCACAGCCAACGAATGATGGAGTACATTGGATGGCCCCACAGGTTAGCCATGTCTGCAAAGAAACTGAGAGGAAGGGCCACAGGACTGTAGAAGGGCCTTACAGTTGGGCCTTACCCAGTCTTGGAGGACAAGATCAGCCAGACCTTAGCCCCCACTTCAGCTCAAGCCTCATCCTCTATCTTCTTCTCAGTCAGTCTTCTATCCCTACTCAAGAAAAAATTCCAAACATTCCTCTACTGCTCCAAAACATTTCATGGATATCAGTGCCCTCAGGATAAAGGCCAAGTCCCTTTCATTCACTGTGAATATGAGAGTGTCTATGACATACCAGGGATTCTTCTAGTTGCTGGGTATCCATAGTGAACAACACAGACTCTAAAAGAGTAACATTTGGCCCTCCTTCAGCTTTTCTTCCCTGGAGAAGGAAATGGCAATCCACTCCAGTACTATTGCCTGGAAAATCCCATGGACAAAGGAGCCTGGTAGGCTGCAGTCTATGGGGTCGCAAGCTTTTCTTAGCTTCTTCCAGCCAATATATTCAGCCTCCTTTACTGCATGTTCTCAATCTCAATGAATACACAAATGGGGTCCTTTGGTCTAGAGTGCCCTTCTCTCTCCCTCTTTGTCTGCATATTCATCTGTCCAGACTAAGCTCAACCATCCTCTCGCCTAGGATGCTTTCCCCGACTCTCCAGATGCCTCTAAATGTCCCAGGCTACCTCTACTATAGGCTTTCCTTCTTGTACTGGGATTGTCTGCTCATACATGTCTTCCTCCTTGGACTCTGCCCTCTTTGAGAGGAGGAGCTTATTCCATTCATTTGTACCCCAGTACCACAAGACTTTCTTGACACAAAGAAAGACTCAAGATACATGTGAGTGAGTTAATGAATGAGTAAACTGACTCCAAGAACCACTGTTAGCTGAAAACCCTGCCACCTGAAACTTCTACCCTTAAATTATACCACTTAGATGACTACACATCTGCCTGTTTAAAAATTGGGCCTGGGAGTTGTTTGTATTCCTTGTATTTTATTTGGATTTTCCCACTCTTCCTTCCACAGTTATGCTTGATGTTCCTGATTATCCTGTTCCCTCTTCCTTAGTAGCTTTTCCTTGCAGAATTAGACCACATCTCTCAATCTACACCTCTCCCACCTTAGCCCGAGCCATTCAATAGCTCCCATTTGGAATATTACAATAGCTCCTAACTGCTCTCTTTGCTTCACTCTTGATTCCTCATAGTCTATTCACCATACAACAATCAATCATAGGTATCTTTTTGAAAAAACAAACCTGATAATGTCAATCCCCTTCTCAAAACCCTTCCATACCTCCTCTCTCATTCTACATAAAAAACTAAGTCCTGCCATAGCTAAAAAGTCCTACATCATCTCCCATTACCTCTCTGGTGTCAGCTCGTAACATTCTATTCTAATCTCTGATTTCCTCATTGCTCAAAAACTTCAGGAATGATGCTTCCTCTTGCTTTGGTACTTACTGTTTTCTCTACTTGGAATGCTCTCTCAAAATTTTTTCATGGTTCCTCCTCTCATTTCATTCAGGAGTCTGCTCAAATGTCACCTTACCAGAGAGGCCTTCCCTGTGATCCTATCAAAGTTATTAATAGCACATACTCCCACTCTTGATCATCTTATCTCACTTTTTTATTTTTCTCCTGTCAGTTATCACCTCTTGACATTTGTATTTGTTCATTTGGTTATTATTATGAATCTCTACCACTAGAATGTAAACTCCCTGGGGACAGGGAGTTTTACTCAATGCTTGTTTTACTCAATGCTCTGTCCTTGATTACTGAAACAGTTCCCAGCACATATTAAGCACCCCAGAAATATGTTAAATGAATGAATGAATAAAAGGTTTCTCAGAAGGCCCTGGAGTTGCCTGAAGTTAAGGGTCCCTATGTCACTGTTGTCAAGTGAAAATAGAGGCAGGCAATAAGAAAGGGGTCAACCTTCCCTATAGACCCAAGCTATCACCTGCTAGCCTCTCTGGCCCATTTCACAGCCAAGTTTTCAAATATGATGACGATGATTATAGGGAGGATTGTCCAGTAGTCAGTCAGCAGTCTGATGTAGTAGCTGCCTGAAGGTCGAGTGAAGAAGAGGCCACACAGGAACATGATCATTAAGACAACCACTGGAGGGAACATTGGATTTAGATCAAGGTCAGAGGTCTGGCTGGGTAACAAGGGCTAGGCAGAGGTGATAGACTAGGGCTGGATAAGAATCTGAATGAAGTCAGGGTCATTGATGGGTATACACATGTAGGTCAGAGTACCTGTAAACAGCTTTGTATATTTCTGGACAGAAATAAAGATGTCTTGGAGAGAGGTAATGATGCTGTCCATGATCCCTATCATGGTGGACATCTCCAGATTCAGCAACATTAGGAAGAACAGGAAGGACCAGAAGACAGACCCAGGAATGAAAGACATGGCTTCAACGAAGGCCAGGAAAGCAAAGTTTGTGCTCTCCTTAATCTGTGAAGGGGAGAAAGGGCAGGAGTTAAAGTGTCCTTGAATTTAACAAAAACAACAAAAAGTACAGAGATATATCCTATCTTTCCTGAAAATGTTCTTAAAACCCCTGTGTCACTGAGAAAACCAGATTTCCAAGCTGACCCTCTGACATGGAAAACCAATCCCACCTAGTATTACTCATAGAAGGGCATTCTGCAAACTATAGTTCTTTGCATTACCAAGGTTGCAGCTTATCCTGGTGCTTCTGGGATTTTTTTTCTGGTGCCAACAAAAGCTGAAATTTCTGTTTTACAAAAGGTTTTGAAGGAACTCTAGGACTCATTCACCTATTTTTACTGACCTTCAAAAACTGCTCCTCTAAGTTGCACTCAGGCACATGGCTGAGGACCTCCTTCTTGATGGGGTTGGAGAGGCTGTTGAACCAGGATGTGAAGATGGAGGTTGGGTTGCCAATCAGATTTTGAGGTGGCTGGGCCTCAGGAGGCAGTATCCCCATGTTTACCAGATTCAAAAGTGTTTCAGTATTCCTGAGGATAAGGAGTTGAATCACATAGAATCATTTTGCTTCTTAGAAAATGATCTGCTTTTCCCTTATCTTCCAGATAAGAAAGGACATCATGTTACTGATCTGGGTAAGGTAGAGCATAAGATTAAATCTAGAAGCCATCCACCTTCAAAGTCATGAATTGTTATGAGCCTGGATAATTTATGACCCTAAGGGGATGGGGCAGGAGAAGCCTTTCCTATAGTCTTCTTGAGTCTTATAGAGTTCTTGGAAACTCTGAGTCTCTGCTCTAATGATGGGGTCTCTTATTCACTCCCTACCTCTTATTCACGCCCTACCTCTTTCTTAGACTAACAGGTGGAAGTCAACCTTCTAAGCTTTGTATAACTGAATATCAGGGAGCATTTACTTAAGTGTACCATATGCATAACAGTCCCATGAAGTTGTACTATGCTGTGAGAAACTTCTTGCACTTTTTGATCTGGGTCCTGCTCTTTATTTTATCCCATGACCTTCTGCAGATCTACTCAGCTCACACTTAACTTCTTACAGTTTCAGGGCATGCGATGCTCTCTCATGCTCAAGACCAACCCAACTCCCACCATCATTCTTCACTTGGGCTAATTCCTATAAATCCTTAAAACTTCAGCTCATTGCTCTATAATAACTTCAATGGAAGGTTTGCTGATAATAGCAAAATGCAAGTGGCAGAGATCAAACCAGTCAATCCTCAAGGAAATCAACCCTGAATATTCACTGGAAGGACTGATGCTGAAGCTGAAGCTTCAATACTTGGGCCACCTGATATGAAGAGCTGACTCACTGGAAAAGACCCTGATACTGGGAAAGATTGAAGGCAAGAGGAGAAGGGTAGGACAGAGGATGAGATGGTTGGATGGCATCACCGACTCAGTAGACATGAGTTTGAGCAAACTCCGAAAGATGGTGCTGGATAGGGAAGCCTGGCATGCTGTAGTCCATGGAGTTGCAAAGAGTCAGACATGACTTAGAGACTGAACAGCAACAATAAAGCGGCATTTCTAATCACGTTTTAGAAAATAAAATACTATGTGCTCTTCTGGTAATAGGCAAGTTAAATATTTGAACCAAACTTCTCACTGGAAATAATTTAAAAGACTCAAAGATATTTTTAAATCTTGAAAAATAAAAATACTGACAAGATAATAAGGAATTACAGTATTGGACAAAAATCAGAGTACAAACAAAAGCAGTGGGGAAAGAAGACTTGCAAAGCAATTTTGCCTTGAAGGGTATGTCAAATACATCAAACTATACCTGAAGTGTCCAGGCATAGTTTGATGTAAAAGCACCAGAGCATGCCCAAAGTAAGGATCAGAACAGAAGGTCTTCCCCTAAATCTGGCATTTCAAAGGGTTGCACCTTCAATAATAAAAAATGAACCAGAAGCTTGCACCCAATTGTTCCACACCACGGGGAACACAAGGAGGGCTGCTTCAGAAAAGGGCAAAACAAGGGCAAATTTTTAAGGATCCTGAATGTCATAACCACAGCCAGCCCTAGTTTAAACTTGGAGCCCAAATATTTGAGCCCGGTTGTCACAAAAACTCAAGTTGGAGTCTTTCTAATGTCCCTATGTATCAAGTAAAAGCAAAAGTCCTATCTGGATGAATATACCCTCTTCTTAGGCCTTAAAGAATTCTTACAAATAATAGTCAAATAAATAGGACATGGAGAGAACCACACACATAAAAACAAGACATCATGAGAAATAACACAATAAAAATATCCCTAAAGTTACTACAAATATTAGAATTACAAAAAAATATAATACAACTAAGTTTACTATGCTTAAATAATAAAAGACAAGCTTGGAGATATTTGCAGGAGACAAGAAACTATAAGTCAACCATAACGATTTTTAAAAATGAAACAGAACCTCTTGAAATAAAAAGTAACTGAGATTTAAAAGTCAGTATGGATAATTCTAATTTCACAATTAGGCACAGGGGCACAACTTATCCTCCCACTTTAAACAACTATACAGCTGGACAAAATGTATAAAACAACTGTTTTTAGACATTAGATAACAGGCAATACAGAACTGTGATCCCTGCTGCTGCTGCTGCTGCTGCTGCTGCTGCTAAGTCACTTCAGTCATGTCCAACTCTGTGCGACCCCAGAGACAGCAGCCCACCAGGCTCCCCCGTCCCTGGGATTCTCCAGGCAATAACATTGGAGTGGGTTGCCATTTCCTTCTCCAGTGCATGAAAGTGAAAAACGAAAGTGAAGTTGCTCAGTCGTGTCAGACTCTTAGCGACGCCATGGACTGCAGCCTACCAGGCTCTGCCACCCATGGGGTTTGCCAGGCAAGAGTACTGGAGTGAGGTGCCATTGCCTTCTCCGTGATTCCTGAGAAAAGGAAAACAAATGAGGTGCACCATGTAATTATCCTGGTTTTCTGCCTGAAAGCACATTCTAATCTGCAGAGCAGAAAAGATCACAAGTAAACCATGGCAGTCTCACTGAGTTGGGGAGACAAAGAAGGAGTTCAGGGAGGCCAAAGAAGTTGAAGTTCCAGGGAAGAATTCTGGAGGAAATGTAGTTATGAAGAAAAAGAGTTCTAGAAATTTGCATCCAGTCTGTTGAGTGTGTGCTGAATTTTAAGATTCACACATACAGGATGAAAATCTGCAAGGCTATATATAAAGAATAACTCAGTTCAGTTCAGTCGCTCTGACTCTTTGCGACCCCATGAATTGCAGCACGCCAGGCCTCCCTGTCCATCACCAACTCCCAGAGTTCACTCAAACTCACGTGCATCGAGTCGATGATGCCATCCAGCCATCTCATCCTCTGTCGTCCCCTTTTCCTCCTGCCCCCAACCCCTCCCAGCATCAGAGTATTTTCCAATGAGTCAACTCTTCGCATGAGGTGGCCAAAGTACTGGAGTTTCAGCTTTAGCATCATTCCTTCCAAAGAACACCCAGGGCTGATCTCCTGTAGAAACAATAACTGGAAAACATCCAATCTGAATGGGGTATTTGGCAGACAGTCCAGGAGGGCCATGCCTTCCAAATGGGACTGAGGGACTCCTGGAGGAAAGAGGGCTCTAGACGCACCCTACTGAAGCTTAAAATCAAAACTCAAAAGTATCAAACTGTAATTACTTGCTAGAACAAAGCTCAATCAATACTCATTCAAGGAAGGCAACAAAAAGTCAGACACTCAAAAATACAGAATTCACAAAGTCCAATCTCCAGTCAAAAATTAGTAAACAAATGAAGAAAGAGAAAAATGTGACCTTGATCAGTATAAAAACCAGTAAATAAAACAGTCACAAAATAGAGCAATAAATGACAGATGAAGGACTTAACAGTCAGGGATATTAAAATATCTATTTAAAAAAAAAAACAATGTTAAAGTATTTTTTAAAAATATGAACCTAACAAGTAGAGAAATGGAAGACAGAAAAAAGAACCAGGGGAGACTTCCCTGGTGGTACAGAGTATAAGAATCCACCTGCCAATGCCGGGGACACAGTTTCAAGCTCTGATCCGGGACGATCCCACATGCCATAGAACAACTAAGCCCGTGTGCCGCCACCACTGAGCTTGTGCTCTACAGCCTGTGCTCCACAACAAGAGAAGCCACCAAAATGAGAAGCCCACACACCACAGATAGAGAGCAGCCCCCACATGCCACAACTAGAGAAAAGCCCATTCAGCAACAAAGACCTATCAGAGCCAAAAATAAAAATAAATAAATGCTTCAAATTAGTTTTTAAAAAATAACACTTGATGAAACAAAAAGAGCCCCACAATATACTAGATAAATTGAAGTATAATTAAGAATCTTCCCACAAAGAAAATTCTAGGCCCAAATGGCTCACTGGCATATTCTGTCAAATAATTTGAATCAGAAATAATAATATTACAGAGATTCTTTTGGAAACCAGAAAAGGAGGAGCTATTTCCCAGGTTGTTTTATGAAGCCAGTATTACCTTGATAGTAAAACCATGCAAGGACACTAGAAGAATATCGCACATCAACCTAGATTCAACATCCTTAACAAAAGTCAACAGACTTAATCCAGCTATAGATAAAAATATAATACACCATGATCAAGTGGAGTTTATTTCAGGAATGCAAGAATGTTTAAACATTCAAAAATCAACCAATATCATGGATCACACTAAAAATACAGAAGAAATAAACAATCAACTCAGTAGTTGTAGAGTAACTGTATAACAAAATTCCAGCATTCATTTATGTAAAAAATTGCACAAAACAAGGAATATAAGGGAACTTGCTTAACCTAATTAAAGACATCTGGGGAGGAAATCCTGCAAATAATATGGTACATACTAGTGATTCACTGCTTTCCCCTGAAAATGGCAAAATGCGTGAATGTCCATTCTCACTCTTTCTATCCTCTACTGGAGATTCTAGTCAGTGAAATAAAGCAAGTAAAATAATTTTGTTAGAGGTTAGAAAGGAACAAGTAAAAGTCTTCATATGCAGATATGTGATTGTGTATATATAAAAACCTAAAGCTACAAAAATAAGTGAATTTATCAAGGCCAATACCCATAAATTAGTTATATTCCAATATACTAAGAGTGAACAATTAAATGATTAAAATTTCAGAATATTATTTACAATAGAACATAAAACACAAAATCATTATAGAAAAACTTTACAAAATATTATAAGACATGCCATATATTGAAATTTACAGAATACTACTGAAAGAAATTAAAGAACATATAGGTATATACCATGTTCTTAAACAAGAAGACAAAATTTTGTTAATTATTCGTTCTTCCCAAAATGATCCATAGATTCAACGCAATCTCAACAGCACAGCATAACTCTTTTTGTAAAAAAAAAAAAAAAAATTGACAACCTATTTCTAAAACTTACATGGGGGACGTGGCCAAGAGGGTGGAGTACAAAGACCCTGAGCTCACCTCCTCCCACAGGCACACCAAAACTAAAATTATTTACAAGGCAATTATTGATATGAACAACAAGAAGATTAGTAGAAAAAAATCTTCTACAACTAAAGATATAAAGAAGGAAATACAATAAGATGGGTAGGAGGAGTGGAGACAAGGTACAAGCAAGACCCCAGGGCAGGTGACTCACAAGTGTGAGGATAATTACAATTGTAGAGGTTCTCCCCAGGGAGCAAGGGGTACAAGCCTCTCATGGGGCTCTCCATCCCCTAGGTTCTGTACTGGGAAGATGAGACCCCAGAATCTTTGGCTTTGAAGGTCAGTGGGGCTTATTTCAGGAGAGTCAGGGCTATGGGAAATAGAGATTCTACTGTTAAACGGTGCACACAAAATCTCATACACTCCAGGACTCAGGGCAGAAGCAGTAATTTGAAAAAAGCTTGAGTCAGACTCACTTGCTGAGGGAGGAACCAAGATGGCGGAGGAGTAGGACGGGGAGAACACTTTCTCCCCCACAAATTCATCAAAAGAGCATTTAAACATCGAGTAAATTCCACAAAACAACTTCTGAATGCCAACAGAGGACATCAGGCACCCAGAAAAGCAACCCAACTCTTCGAAAGGAGGACCTCATCAAATGCCTCCATACCGACACTGAAACCAAGCACCACACAAGGGCCAATGAGTTCCAGGGCAAGACATACCAAGCAAATTCTCCAGCAACAAAGGAGCACAGCCCTGAGCTTCAAGATACAAGCTGCCCAAAGTCACCCCAAAACCATAGACATCTCATAACTCATTACTGGACATTTCATTGCACTCCAGAGAGAAGAAATACAGTTCCACCCACAAGAACACCGACACAAGCTTCCCTAACCAGGAAACCTTGACAAGCCACCTGTACAAACCCACACACAGCGAGGAAAAGCCACAATAAAGAGAACTCCACAAACTGCCAGAATACAGAAAGGACACCCCAAAATCAGCAATTTAAACAAGATGAAGAGACAGAGGAATACCCAGCAGATAAAGGAACAGGATAAATGCCCACCAAACCAAACAAAAGAGGAAGAGATAGGGAATCTACCTGATAAAGAATTCCGAATAATGATAGTGAAATTGATCCAAAATCTTGAAATTAAAATGGAATCACAGATAAATAGCCTGGAGACAAGGATTGAGAAGATGCAAGAAAGGTTTAACAAGGACCTAGAAGAAATAAAAAAGAGTCAATATATAATGAATAATGCAATAAATGAAATTAAAAACACTCTGGAGGCAACAAATAGTAGAATAACAGAGGCAGAAGATAGGATTAGTGAATTAGAAGATAGAATGGTAGAAATAAATGAATCAGAGAGGATAAAAGAAAAACGAATTAAAAGAAATGAGGACAATCTCAGAGACCTCCAGGACAATATTAAATGCTACAACATTTGAATCATAGGGGTTCCAGAAGAAGAAGACAAAAAGAAAGACCATGAGAAAATACTTGAGGATATAATAGTTGAAAACTTCCCTAAAATGGGGAAGGAAATAATCACCCAAGTGCAAGAAACCCAGAGAGTCCCAAACAGGATAAACCCAAGGCGAAACACCTCAAGACACATATTAATCAAATTAACAAAGATCAAACACAAAGAACAAATATTAAAAGCAGCAAGTGAAAAACAAATAACACACAAGGAAATTCCCAAAAGGATAACAGCTGATCTTTCAATAGAAACTCTTCAAGCCAGGAGGGAATGGCAAGACATACTTAAAATGATGAAAGAAAATAACCTACAGCCCAGATTATTGTACCCAGCAAGGATTTCATTCAAGTATGAAGGAGAAATCAAAAGCTTTTCAGACAAGCAAAAGCTGAGAGAATTCTGCACCACCAACCCAGCTCTCCAACAAATACTAAAGGATATTCTCTAGACAGGAAACACAAAAACAGTGTATAAGTTTGAACCCAAAACAATAAAGTAAATGGCAACGGGATCATACTTATCAGTAATTACCTTAAACGTAAATGGGTTGAATGCCCCAACCAGACTCACTTGCTGATCTTGGAGAGCCTCCCAGAGAGGAGGAAGACAAATGGGACTCATCCTGGGGACAAAGACACTGGTAGTAGCCATTTTGGGGAACTCATTCTACCACGAGGACAGTGGAGCTGGCAAGTGCCATTTTGGAAATGTACCTCTAGCTTATTAGTCCCAGGACCCAGATCTACCCACCAGTCAGTTGGCACCAGTCCTGGGATGCCTCAGGCCAACCAGGTAGCTTGATGGAGACCCAGTCCGAACCACTAGAGGGCCCAGGATTCAACCCCACCCACCAGAGGACAGACAACATACTGGAATCTTTTATGACCAAACACTATGCAACTAAAAATCAACTACAAGGAAAAAACTGCAAAAATTAAAAAAAAAAAAAACCCACAAACACACGAAGGCTACACAATATGCTACTAAACACGGAAAGAAATCAAAGAGGAAATTTTAAAATACCAGGAGATAAATGAAAATTAAGACACCACAATCCACAACCAGTGACAAAAGAGGCAAGAGTACACAATGGGGAAAAGACCACCTCTTCAATAAATGGTGTTGGGAGAACTGGATAGTTACAAGCAAAAGAATCAAACTGAATGACTTTTTCACACCACATACAAAAATAAACTAAAAATAGATTAAAGACTTAAACATAAAGACCTGAAATCAGAAAACAGCTAGAAGAAAACTTAGTATACTTTTTGACATCAGTCTTAAGAATGTATTTTCTCAGGCAACAGAACAAAAGCAAAAATAAACAAATGGGACCAAATTAAACTTAAAAGCTTATGCACAGTGAAGGAAACTATTAATAAAACAAAAAAGGCCACCTATTGTATGGGAAAAGATATTTGCAAATGATATACTAGCAGGGGGCTAAAATCCAAAATATACAGAGAACACATACAACTCAACGTAAAAACAACCCAATTAGAAAATGGGCAGAGGACTGAGTAGACATTTTTCCAGAGAAGACAAACAGATGGACAACAGGCTCATGAAAAGATGCTCAAGATCACTAATTATTAAAGAAATGCAAATCAAGACTACAGCAAGATATCACCCAACACCTGTCAGAACAGCTATTATCAAAAAACAACAATAAAAAGTGTGCTGAGGAAGTGGAGAAAAGGGAACCCTTATACATTGTTGGTGCAATGTAAACTGCTACAGCCACTCTGGAAAACAGTATTGAAATTCCTCAATAAATTAAAATAGAACTACCATATGATCCAGCAATTCTACTCCTGGGTATTTACCCAAGAAAATTAAAACACTAATTTGAAAAGATATATGCACCCCATGTTCATTATTACTTACAATAGCCAAGATATGAACTCAACCTAAATGTCCTAATAGATGAATGGATAATAGGTAAAACTGAATCTCTTTGCTGTACACTTGAAACTAACACAACATTGTTAATCAAGTATGCTCCAATATAAAATAAAAAAAATTTTTTAATTGATGAATGGATAAAGAAGATATATATATATATATATATATATATACATACACACACACACATACACAAACCAAGCTTCCCAGGTGGCCCTGCTGCTGCTGCTGCTAAGTCACTTCAGTCGTGTCCGACTCTGTGCGACCCCATAGACGGCAGCCCACCAGGCTGCCCCGTCCCCGGGATTCTCCAGGCAAGAACACTGGAGTGGGTTGCCATTTCCTTCTCCAACGCAGGAAAGTGAAAAGTGAAAGGGAAGTCGCTCAGTCGTGTCCGACTCTTCGCGACCCCATGGACTGCAGCCCACCAGGCTCCTCCGTCCATGGGATTTTCCAGGCAAGAGTGCTGGAGTGGGGTGCCATTGCCTTCTCCGCCAGGGGGCGCTAGTGGTTAAAAAAAAAAAAAAAACAAAAAACACACCTGCCTGACAACGCAGATGTAAGAGACTCAGGTTCAATCCCTGGGTCTCGAAGATCCCCTGCAGAAGGAAATGGCAACCTACTCCAGTATTCTAGCAGGGATAGTTCCATGGACAGCCTGGCGGTCTATAGTCCACAGGGTCGCAAAGAGTTGGACACGACTGAGTGACTGAACAACAACTATATATATATATATATATGTAAAATGAAATATTTACTCAGTCACAAAAAATAAGGAAATCTTGCCATTTGCAACAATACAAATGGATCTAGAGGATATTATGCTAAGTGAAATAAATCATACAGAGAAAGACAAATGTTGTATGAAATCACTCATACACGGAATTTAAAAAACAAATGACTGCACATAACTAACAGAAACAGAGTCATAGATACAATCATAGTTATAGAGAACAAACAGATGGTTGCTAGAAGGGAGGTGTTAAGGCAGGAGAGAAATTGGTGAGGGAGATTAAGTTACAAAATAAATGAGTCATAGGTATAAACTGTACCATGTGGAGAATACTGCCAATATTTATGTAATATCTTTGTATGGTGACAGATGATATCTAGACTTACATTTTGAAATGTAGAGAAATAGTGAATTACTGTGTTATGTGCCAAGAATGAACACAGTGTTGTAGGTCAATTATACATCAAAAAGAAAGAAACTCATAGAAAAAGAGATGAGATGTGTGGTTACCAGATGCATCGGGGCAGGGGGCAGGAGGAAGTGGATGAAGACAGTCAAAAGGTACAAACTTCCAGTTATAAGATAAGTAAGTACTAGGATGGACTGAATCGGAGGTAAGTTGGTGAACTTAAATATAGATCAATAGTGTTATACAATCTGAGGAGCAGGAAACCATATTTTAGAACATAGTGAACAGAGCCTCAGGGGCTTACAGGATGTAACAGAGTTTAACATACATACACGTAGTTTAGAGTTCAAAAAGGAGGAGAGAATGAGGCAGAAAAAATATTTAAAGAGAGAATGATGGTTAAGTTCTCAAAGTTGGTGAAAAATACACATTTACAAAGTTACAAAGCTTAGCCAATTCCAAGTAGGATGAACATTTTTTGAATGTCTTCTCATCAGAAATGACAGAGTTCAGATGTACATTCTACCCTACTTTTATCTGATGCAACTGAAAGTCCTGTACACGAAAGGACTCTGAAAAGTAAGTGGTAGCGACAGGCAGCTCAGAGAAGGAAAGCCAAATTCAAAGTACCACTGTATTAGCAGTGAATTTACAATGATTTTTCCCAATAACATCTCCTGACCTGGACTCAAAAGTAGCCTGAAACCAAGAACTATCTATCGAGTATGGACATAATTCCAAGAGAAAAGTCTGATATTTCTGGCCCAAGGAATAGAGGCCTCAAATTTCAGAGAGAACAAGAGAAATCCCCTAATTTTTCTTGTTCTTTTCTGTTTTATCAAACATGTCAGACAATCCTGCAGCGACAGAGGTGGCTGGACGAGCACCTATACATCTGAGATGGAAATCCTCCTCTGACCAAATAAACTGTGGTTCCAAGTACACGCATAAGGGAGGAAAATCCATGTTACTTTAAATATTTTTTCTATTGTCTCAATATGTAGCCCTGGAGGCAGATGGAGTTGATGAAATGAGTAGCAGAGCAGGGAAACTAAAGCTCTAGTTTTCTAGGCAGAAAGCCAAGTAGCAGGGCTTCTTAAGAACTGGAAAGTGTTGGGGAGACTTCAGATAAGAAGGAGCTGAAGAAGGCGACCCCATAAAATGTTATATGAAATTCTTGGTAGCACAGGGTTATATCTGACCCTGAACAGCATTCCAAAGACTGGGACAACTAGAAAATAAGGTATATCACTGCCCAGCTTCCAAACTATTAGTGGCACACAACTAAATGGATCCAAACAGCACTGAAATTAAAAACTGAACTGACATTGGAACCACAGCCCACAGAAGATGGGAAGAAACTTACAACATAAATCTAGCCAGGGCAGTTCTCTCATAAAACTGTAAAAAAAAAAAAAATTCTCCAAAGAAAATGGATACAGTCTCATATATGTTTAAAATAACTATATACAACACAAAATTACTTGATGTATAAAGAATCAGGAAAATCTCAATATGCCACAAGGAAAAACATAATCAACACATAACAACCCCAAAATGACATAGAAGTTTTTACTATCAGACTTTAAAGCAATTATTATAATCATACTCTGAGAAGTCAGAGTGAACACTCTTGAAACAAGTAGAAAGACAGACTATCAGCAGACAAAAGATACAAGAAAAATACTAAGTGGAAAATTTTATAACTGAAAAATACAATAACAGAAAATTCACTTGACTGGCTAAATAACAGAATGAAGATGACAGAAGAAATAGTCAGTGGCCTGGCTGAAAAAGTTCCCTGAAACTTTGGAATTTGGTCAAAGTCATAAAACTTTAGATTCAAGAATCTCAATGAAACTTAAACAGGAGTTGATAAACCTGAAAAACCTATGCCTAGACACATCAAAATCAAACAAATGAAAACTAAACATGAAAAAATCTGGAATATATGGATTTGTGTATGCAGTTTGCTGTATACCTGAAACTAGCAACACTGTATATCAACTATACTTCAGTTTTTTACAATTGTTTTTAATCTGAAAGCTGCCAAAGAAAAACAACACATTATATACAGGGGAACAACAATTTGAGTGACTGTGTTTCTCATCAGAAATGGAGACCAGAAAGAAACAGTACATTTTTTAAGTACTGAAAGAGAAGGATTGTCAACACACAATTCCTCCAAGAAACAAGTGTAAAATCCTCACTCACCTAGAGCCAGACATCCTGGAATGTGAAGTCAAGTGGGCCTTAGAAAGCATCACTATGAATAAAGCTAGTGGAGGTGATGGAATTCCAGTTGAGCTATTTCAAATCCTGAAAGATGATGCTGTGAAAGTGCTGCACTCAATATGCCAGCAAATTTGGAAAACTCAGCAGTGGCCACAGGACTGGAAAATGTCAGTTTTCATTCCAATCCCAAAGAAAGGCAATGCCAAAGATGCTCAAACTACCACACAATTGCACTCATCTCACATGCTAATAAAGTAATTCTCAAAATTCTCCAAGCCAGGCTTCAACACTTTGTGAATCTTGAACTTGCAGATGTTCAAGCTGGTTTTAGAAGAGGCAGAGGAACCAGAGATCAAATTGCCAACATCCACTGGCTCACGGAAAAAGCAAGAGGGTTCCAGAAAAACATCTACTTCTGCTTTATTGACTATGCCAAAGCCTTTGACTGTGTGGATCACAATAAACTGTGTAAAATTCTGAAAGAGGTGGGAATACCAGACCACCTGACCTGCCTCTTGAGAAACCTGTATGCAGGTCAGGAAGCAACAGTTAGAACTGGACATGGAACAACAGACTGGTTCTAAATAGGAAAAGGAGTACGTCAAGGCTGTATATTGTCACCCTGCTTATTTAACTTATATGCAGAGTACATCATGAGAAACGCTGGGCTGGAAGAAGCACAAGCTGGAATCAAGATTACCGGGAGAAATATCAATAACCTCAGATATGCAGATGACACCACCCTTATGGCAGAAAGTGAAGAGGAACTGAAAAGCCTCTTGATGAAAGTGAAAGAGAAGAGTGAAAAAGTTGGCTTAAAGCTCAACATTCAGAAAACCAAGATCATGGCATCTGGTCCCATCACTTCATGGGAAATAGATGGAGAAACAGTGGGAACAGTGTCAGACTTTATTTTTTGGGGCTCCAAAATCACTGCAGATGGTGATTGCAGCCATGAAATTAAAAGATGCTTACTCCTTGGAAGGAAAGTTATGACCAACCTAGATAGTATATTGAAAAGCAGAGATATTACTGAGAGAGTCATTTCCTAGGCAGGTTGATAGGGAGTCTAGGGGTCCCCAAAGAGAGAGGGGTACATTCTTTGGATTATATAACCTCATTATTAACACTAGCAAGCGGGTACTCTTTCTGCCCCCTTCTGATGCCTATGTCAGAAGCTTTCTCTATCTCCTTTATACTTTAATAAAACTTTACTACACAAAAGCTCTGAGCGATCAAGCCTCGTCTCTGGCCCCGGATTGAATTCTTCTCCTCCGGGGGCCAAGAATCCCGGTGTATTCGCGTGATTCAACAACAACCTTTCATTACTTTGCCAACAAAGGTCCATCTAGTCAAGGCTATGGTTTTTCCAGTGGTCATGTATGGATATGAGAGTTGGACTGTGAAGAAAGCTGAGTGCCGAAGAATTGATGCTTTTGAACTGTGGTGTTGGAGAAGACTCTTGAGAGCCCCTTGGACTGCAAGGAGATCCAACCAGTCCATTCTAAAGGAGATCAGTCCTGGATGTTCATTGCAAGGACTGATGCTGAAGCTGAAACTCCAATACTTTGGCCACCTCATGTGAAGAGTCAACTCATTGGAAAAGACTCTGATGCTGGGAGGGATTGGGGGCAGGAGGAGAAGGGGACGACAGAGGATGAGATGGTTGGATGGCATCACCGACTCGATGGACATGAGTTTGAGTGAACTCTGGGAGTTGGTGATGGACAGGGAGGCCTGGAGTGCTGCGATTCATGAGGTTGCAGAGTCTGACACGACTGAGCGACTGAATTGAACTGAAAAGGCATTATTAGATGAAAGAATCTCAAAAAATTCATTGCCAACATATCTTTAATATTAAAGAAATGCTAAAAGTTTTTCAGATGGAATGGAAATAATACTGGAGGGAAAATTCAAACTTCAGAAACTAAGGAAGAGCAACAAAAATGATATCCAGGTAAATATAGCAGGGTATTTTTCTCCTCTTAAGTTGGAGAATACGTATGTCAGTTGAAGGTAAAATGTATAACATTGTTTGATAGAATTTTCAGTGTATGTGGTACATATGACAACCATAAAACAAAGTGGGGAAGACAAAGGGTCTTATTATGATTATACAGTTTTACATGTCACTTAAAGTGTTAAAATATTAATTCTAATTAGACTGTAAAAAGTGCACATTTTTATTGGGTTGTTTGCCTTCTCATTGAGTTGAAAGATTTCTTTACATATTCCAAATAACATGTAGTTGATCCTTCAACGAAATGGGGGTTAGAGATCTCCCTGGTGGTCCAGTGATTAAGAATCCATCTGCCAATGTAGGGGACACAGGTTCAATCTCTGATCTGGGAAGATTCCACACGCTGCAGGGTATCTAAGCCCCTGTGCCGCAACTAGAGAAAGATCTATCACAGCCAAAAATAAAATAAATTTTTTTCAAAAAAGCTCATTGAAAGTTATCTATTTTTTAAAAATGGGATGTTGGGAGAGCCATCCCTCTGCACGGTTGAAAGTCCACTTTTAACTTATAGTCAGACCTCCACATCTGCAGCTCCTCAGTATCCAGTTCTGTATCCATGGATTCAGCCAATCGCAGATCATGTAGTAGTGTAGTACTATTGAAAAAACTCCACGTATAAGTGGGCCTGTGCAATTCAAACTTGCATTGTGCAAAAATCAACTGTGTACAGAATATATAAATTCCTCCAATTTTGTAACATGTACTTTCATTATCTTAATGGAATCTTTCAAAGAGAAAATGATTTTAATCCCAATGGTGTCCAATTATTAACCATAATAAGGGCTCTCCTACTAGCAGCAATGAGAACTCTATGAAGTATAGAAAAATAGCAGATATACAGAATGGCAGGCAATACCACTAGGCCTAAGGCAAATTAATAAGAAAGGAACAAATGTGAAAGAGTGATTTCTAGGATATCTTTTTAAATTCTTTAAAACTGGAAAACAAGAGTATATATAGTATCCCATCTTCTGTGTAAGAAAGAAAGTAAATAAGAAGATACACATTTTTCTACTTATTTTTACAAATACAAGAAGGATAAAGTAAAAAATAATGAGTTTTCTTCAGAGGACAGGTGAGAATAGGGTTGAAGAATTGGTTGAGAATTGGGTGAAGGTCAGTTCAGTTCAGTTCAGTCACTCAGTTGTGTCCAACTCTTTGCAACCCCGTGAATTGCAGCATGCCAGGCCTCCCTGTCCATCACCAACTCCCAGAGTCCACCCAAACCCATGTCCATCAAGTCGGTGATGCCATCCAACCATCTCATTCTCTGTCATCCCCTTCTCCTCCTGCCCTCAATCTTTCCCAGCATCAGGGTCTTTTCAAATGAGTCAGCTCTTTGCATCAGGTAGCCAAAGTACTGGAGTTTCAGCTTCAACATCAGTCCCTCCAATGAACACGTAGGACTGATCTCCTTTAGGATGGACTGGTTGGATCTCCTTGCAGTCCAAGGGGCTCTCAAGAGTCTTCTCCAACACCACAGTTCAAAAGCATCAATTCTTCAGTGCTCAGCTTTCTTTATAGTCCAACTCTCATATCCATACATGACTACTGGAAAAACCATAGGGTTGACTAGATGGACCTTAGTTGACAAAGTAATGTCTCTGCTTTTGAACATGCTATCTAGGTTGGTCATAGCTTTTCTTCCAAGGAGCAAGCGTCTTTTAATTTCATGCCTGCAGTCACCATCTGCAGTGATTTTGAAGCCCCCAAAAATAAAATCTCTCACTGTTTCCACATCTATTTGCTGTGAAGTGATGGGACAGGATGCCATGATCTTCGTTTTCTGAATGTTGAGCTTCAAACCAATTTTTTCACTCTCCTCTTTCACTTTTTTTTTTTTTCTCCTCTTTCACTTTCATCAGAGGCTCTTTGGTTCATTTTCTGCCATAAGGGTGGTGTCATCTGCATATCTGAGGTTATTGATATTTCTCCCAGCAATCTTGATTCCAGCTTGTGCTTCTTCCAGCCCAGCATTTCTCATGATGTACTCTGCATATAAGTTAAATAAGCAGGGTGACAATACACAGCCTTGACGTACTCCTTTTCCTATTTAGAACCAGTCTGTTGTTCCATGTCCAGTTCTAACTGTTGCTTCCTGACCTGCATACAGGTTTCTCAAGAGGCAGGTCAGGTGGTCTGGTATTCCCACCTCTTTCAGAATTTTACACAGTTTATTGTGATCCACACAGTCAAAGGCTTTGGCATAGTCAATAAAGCAGATGTTTTTCTGGAACCCTCTTGCTTTTTCCATGAGCCAGTGGATGTTGGCAATTTGATCTCTGGTTCCTCTGCCTCTTCTAAAACCAGCTTGAACATCTGCAAGTTCAAGATTCACAAAGTGTTGAAGCCTGGCTTGGAGAATTTTGAGCATTACTTTACTAGCGTGTGAGATGAGTGCAATTGTGTGATAGTTTGAGCATCTTTGGCATTGCCTTTCTTTGGGATTGGAATGAAAACTGACGTTTTCCAGTCCTATGGCCACTGCTGAGTTTTCCAAATTTGCTGGCATATTGAGTGCAGCACTTTCACAGCATCATCTTTCAGGACTTGAAATAGCTCAACTGGAATTCCATCACCTCCACTAGCTTTGTTCGTAGTGATGCTTTCTAAGGCCCACTTGACTTCACATTCCAGGATGTCTGGCTCTAGGTGAGTGATCACACCACCGTGATTATCTGGGACAGTGACATTTCTCTGTATCTTCTTGTATAATTTTGTCTTTGGAATCCATATTAATGTTTAATAAAATAAAATTAGGGGCCCTAAAATGTCATACAAACAGAAACAAATGAACATAACTGTATTTCAAGTGAATAACGTAACTACACTGAACTGAGGAGAAAGAACTAGCCCAAGTTAGTTTTGAACACAGCATTCTGGCCATAAAGTTCAGGATAAAGACAAGTTGTCAGTGAACACTGGAACATAGGATCAGTGTAGTGTGTGTGTGCATGCACGCTCAGTCGTGTCCTACTCTTTGCTACCCCATGGACTATAGCCCACCAGGTTCCTCTGTCCATGGGATTTCCCAGGCAAGAACACTGGAGTCGGTTGCTATTTCCTCCTCCAGAGGATCTTCCTGACCCAGGGATCAAACCCACGACTCCTGTGTCTCCTGCACTGCAGGCAGATTCTTTACCACTGAGCCATCAGGGAAGCCATATTCTAGTATCAGAATTAAGCAATGGGTGTGTGTGAGAGACAGACAGACACAGAAAAACACTGTGGAAAGCAATTTGCATTATCTAGTGAAGCAGAAGATAGATGCAGTAGATTGAAGAAACATGGTCACGATATTTAACAGCTCTTCCATCAAGAGACAAAGTCTATTTTTCCACTCCTTGAATCTGGGATGTCTTTGTGAATTCCTTTGACCAAAAAAAAGTAACAGCAGTGACAACTGGAGCAATCTCATGCTTAGGCTTCAAGACATTTTTCTGATTCCACCTTTATTCTCTGTGAGCTGCCATATGAGGAAGCCTAGGCTAGCCACAAGGTGAGGCCTCCTGGAGAGAACAGCCTTTGCTGACCCGCCAACTGTGCAAGCAGAGTGAGCCCAGCTACCACCATACACAGCAGAGCAGTGCTGCTCCAGCTGGGCCCAGCTGAATGCAGACATGTGAGTTAACCCACCCACACCCAGAAGAAGAACTTTCCAGTAAACCCACAGAATCAGAAGGAAATAATAAACCACTGCTGTTTTCAGCCACTTACTTTTGGAGTGATATGTCTCACAGTAATAGATAACTACACTCCAACAATTTCACTTATACTTATATACCCTTGAAAAATGTACACACAGGTAGTGCACTGAGGAAAATGTATAATGTTTAGAGAAACATTGTTTCAATAGCCAAAAACTAGAAAGATTGTACAAACATTCACTAGTAGTAGAATGGGTAAATAAACTGTGGTATGTTCATTTACTGGAATATTATACAGCACTAAAAAAAGCACAGACTAGAGGAAGATACATGGCACCCCACTCCAGTACTCCTGCCTGGAAAATCCCATGGATGGAGGAGCCTGGTAGGCTGCAGTCCATGGGGTCGCTGAGGGTCGGACACGACTGAGTGACTTCACTTTCACTTTTCACTTTCATGCATTGGAGAAGGAAATGGCAACCCACTCCAGTGTTCTTGCCTGGAGAATCCCAGGGACGGGGGAGCCTGGTGGGCCGCCGTCTATGGGGTCACACAGAATCGGACATGACTGAAGTGACTTAGCAGCAGCAGCAGAGGAAGATACAACAATACGGATGAATCTTTCAAGGACAGGTTGAATTAAAAAAGTAAAACACAAAAGAATACAAAGAATATGTGTATGTAAATGAACAAATTAGACTACATAAATGGATACATTAAACTACTGCTTTGTATAAATGTTCAAATTAAACTATATTGCTTAGATAAGCATACATATAAGAAAATGGAAAGAAAACAAAGAACTAATTATCATAAAAGTCTTGATAATGGGTACCTCTAGGAAGGAGGAAAGAAGTAATAATTAGAAGTCCCTCTATATGTATGCAATATACAATAAATGTTTTTTAAAATATTAAAAATACCATTACACTCCTACCAGGCTGGCAAAATTTTAAAGTTTGACCAAGCTTAATCGAGTGTTGTGCAGAAAGTGAAATACACGGAATTCTCACTATCATAAACCATGTTGAAAATCAGACAACGTATGTTAAGTCTATAGGTGTGCTAACCCTACCCAGCAATTCCATTCTTAAACATATATATTAGAGAACTCTTGCAGGTGTGCGTCTGAATATGCCCAGCCTTCTAGAAGGAAAACAGTGGCCATTTGCATGGATTAGGATTACCAGCGATAAATTCAGCTTAGGTTTGCCTCCTCTGGGAGTTCTTCTCTGAGTAGCTTAGGAGGAATGAATAGCTCTGTATTTTGTCCTCCCCATGACTTCTGCTCCTCGTTATCATGAGTTTAAGACCATATAATCAAGTATCTAATTCCCCTCCCCTTCTCCTTCCAAATCTTAAAACTCAGTGAAGGCAAGGTCTATGGTCTGATTCACCTGTCCAATCTTCATGTTATACAAGGAGTACTTTCTAAATGTTTGATGAGTGTTTTTGAAATTAATGCCTAAAGTATTAAAAATGGGGATGAATTAAAGAATAAAAATAATTTAAAAATAAAGGCTTTAGTTCTGAGAGTCCTTTTAGGGTTAAGTATGATAGACTGGGTGTTCATTGGAAGGACTGATGTTGAAGCTGAAACTCCAATACTTTGGCCACCTCATGCGAAGAGTTGACTCATTGGAAAAGACCCTGATGCTGGGAAAGATTTGGGGCAGGAAAAGAAGGGGACGACAGAGGATGAGATGGCTGGATGGCATCACCGACTCGATAGACATGAGTTTGGGTAAACTCCGGGAGTTGGTGATGGACAGGGAGGCCTGGCGTGCTGCGGTTCATGGGGTGGCAGATAGTCGGACACAAATGAGCAACTGAAATGAACTGAACTGATGACAGACCAACAGAAATCCCTAAATTTAGGAGCTGACGGTAAAGAATGAAGGCATTCAAGAAGTGGAGAGTTCTACAGATGACTGTGGTTCTGGATGCGATCTGGGACTGGAGTAACCTTGAATGCTTTCATATCTCTGTGGTGGTACTCTGAGGTAAACAGTTGGCATTCTCAGAGTTTGAAGATTTCTAGGACTAAAAAAGGGCTCTAAGAAGGATACTATATGACAGGGATTCTACTGTCTGTTTTTCACTCTAGGGAAAAGTAGAGGCTTGCAAGTACACCTGAGATTGAGATGTGTGAATGTAGGTCTTTGTAGAAACTTTAAGGTTAGGCTCCCTGTGTTTTGTAGTTCCCTGAGGTTGGGATCCTCAACTAAGAGGTTGGCCTTACTTCTCATTGCAGCGGTGCGTGAGTTGTGTGGCCCAGAAGCCCAAGACAGAGAAGATAAAAGGTGTGACAAGCATCATGGAGATCAGGTTAGCCAGAGCCACAATAACGGCATCATTGAGACAGCTGCTGGATGATTGAATGTGCGAGGCTATGGAGATAATGGAGCCAAAGCCGAGGCCCAAGGAACACAAGACTTGGTTCCCTGCTCCGCGCCATACGTTCACGTTGTATATAGCTGATATCTAAAAGGGAGAAGACAAGTGTTAAGGGAAGATGTCAAAGGAGAGGAGAATCTTAAAAGGGTTAAAATGGGGGAGAGGGGACACAGAGAGAGATAATGGGGAAAGGATGCCCTAAGAATAAGCAGGAAATGTCCTCCAAAGCCTGAGAGGGGAATGAGGAAGATACACCTTACCTTGACAATTGTCATATAGTGAAGGCCAAATACTGCCCCTTCTAGCATTATACTCCGCACGACAAAACAGAGCATTATGAGACCGCTGCTTGATACCAAGACGCACATTACCTGAATTGAGAGTGGGACAAAGCATGTACCAGTGGGAGTCAACAAATAATCAGCAAAATCAAAAGTTCTGAATCAGAAATAAGGAGGAGTTAGAAGGCAGCTTCTAGCAGGGGTCAGGGGCTACTGGGAGTAAAAAGTCAGAGGGAGTGAAAAATTAGGAAACCAAGGAGTAACAAAGTTAGGTGAGGACCAAAGCATCTGAGAATGTCAAGATATAAAAAAAATGGTGGCTCACCTTCCCAGTCCACTTGAGCCCATTAAGCATGAAAACACCAAGAAGACACACGGACAGGAATAAAGGCAGGCACAGACTGAACACTGGTGGCCCATCATCCTCAATACTGTCTGAGGCCTTCAGAGTCATCCGGTACCAGAAGTACAGGGTGGGTGTCGTCCGTGCACATTCAGGATCTGAGGGGACCTGGCTCTGGACATGCCTGCTAGACAGGATGACCCCTCCCCTCTTCTTTATCCCCCCCCACTTCCCCCTCTTCCTTTCCCTTCCCCCCATTTCTTCTTCCTTCCACAATCTTCCTCTTCTTTATCACTCCTTGCTCCTTTCTCCTCTTCCAAATTTCCTCCTACCTCTCTGTTTCCCCCTTCTCATCGTTCACTTCCTCCTCACCAAAGCCACTGGCGTTCTCCAGTAAGGGACATTTCTCCCATGGGACAGGATACTGGAAGGACTGACTCAAGTAGAAGAGGATCCAGGCAGTGACCACATTCAAGAACAAGCCGTTGATGAAGCACACCTAGGGGCCAGGGAGGAGGTGGCTGGGGAGGAAGGGAGGGATCAGGAAAAAGGAGGGGATTTGACAGAGGATTGGGGAACTGAAGGGATCTGACCCATGGAAGTGCAGTCTTGGGACCCATTCCAGGATGAGGGTTAGGATGGGGATGGGGTGTAAAGGGTAGGCCTGGGAAGCCCAGAACTCCTCACCATGAAGCTTGTATACCCTACACCACCAATCCAGGGGCTGATGACCTTCCACACACCAATATTGCCCTGACGCATCCTCTGGCCAGCTGCCATCTCCAGGAAGAGGAGAGGAATCCCGATCAAGAACAGCAAGAAGATGTAGATGATGAGAAAAATGCCTGTACAGGGGATTCAAGGAGGAGCTCTCAGAACCAGCTGGCTTTTTGGTACCTGGACTTCTTCATGGGTACAGAAAAACTCGTTCCCCACCAGTGACCTCCCTCAGGGGCATAGGTATCAGGGGTCAACTGTTTCCACATCCCTTACAGTTCCAGGCGCCCAGTTCTTTGGTCTCTAATTCCTGGAAGACCCAAACATCTAGTCTTCACCTCCACCCTTGACCCAGGCTTCTAGCCCCACCATCCTCCTGTTCAGATATTCTGTACCTCTAACCCCTCTCATGATCCTTCACGTTCAGGCATCTGACTCCTATCCTGCTCAGAATACCAAGTCTTTATCCTCTACAGGTCCCAGAGACCTTGGGAGTTTGAAGTCTAGACAGGCCTCCATCTTGTTAGCCCCTTGTGGATCCGTGGTTCCTGGTACCCAGACTTACCACCTCCGCTGTGAAGCCACAGGTAGCAAAAACTCCAGAGACTGGCCGGCCTCATGGTATAGCCCATCTGGGCCAGGAGGTACTCAGCCTTGTTGGACCAGAATGGACGAGTAATGAGGACTTCACTCTTCTCCTTCTCTGGCACCTGAACTTTCTCAGGTAAGAGTCTCTGTTTCAGGACTGGGGCAGCCTCTGCCTCCGTGACAGGGGTTGCCTTGGGATGGCTGGCCCTGCTCTGAGCCTCAAAAGCTTGCGTCTCCCAGGCCTGAGCCCTCACAGCCCGGGCCTCAAAAGCCTGGACCTCGGAGACCCAGGCTGTCAGAGACCAGGTGGCAGTGCCCTTGTCTTCCAAAGCGTGACTTCCGGGGGAGCTTTCAGCAGATGAGACTTTGGCCAACGATGTTCCTGAAGCCTGGGCGTCTGTTGTAATTTCAGGCAGACTTTCAGGAGCAGCTCCAACTTTCGCAAGGGAGGATTTGATTTTGTGAGTAGACCTGAAGGACACCAAAAACTAGATTTTAGGTTTTAAAGTAAAAAGATGACTGAGTTACACAACAATCCTCAACACCTCCTAAGGAAACCTTCCATTTCTGTCCCTGTGTGTATATGCTAAGTCACTTCAGTCGTGTCCGACTCTTTGAGACCCCATAGACTGCAGCCCGCCAGGCTCCTCTGTCCATGGGATTCTCCAGGCAAGGATACTGGAGTGGGTTGCCATGCCCTCCTCCAGGGGACCTTCCCGACCCAGAGATCAAACCCACATCTCCTGCATTGGCAGATGGATTCTCTGCCACTGAGCCACCTGGGAAATCCCAGATTTTACCATGCATGTGTGCCTGCTAAGTGGCTTCAGTCATATCCGATTCTGTGCAAGCCTATGGACTGTAGCCTGCCAGGCTCCTCTGTCCATGGGATTCTCCAGGCAAGAATACTGGAGTGGGTTGCCATGCCCTCCTCCAGGGGATCTTCCCAACTCAGGGATCAAACCCGCATCTCTTATGTCTCCTGCATTGGTAGGTGGGTTATTTACCACTAGCACCACTGGGAAGACCCATTTCTGTCTCTTCCACCACTGAAATTCAAAGCACAAAAGAATCTTTCACGTAAGTTTTACTTCTTAGAAACGTTTCAGTGCAAGGGATAAAGACAAACAGCCAAGCTAATAGTGAGGAATTCCACTCAAAAAGTTTCTGAAAACTTTGAGGTACACTCCATACAGAGGATAGTACTATTTATAGTGGGCTTCTGAATCAAAGAAAGGACTTTAATACTAAATCTGCCTGGTAAGCCAATCTTAGGAAAGCTGTTGTACTTCTCTGAGCTGTTTCACCTGTAAAACACTCAGGTTTCTGCTCAATTATCACCTCACCAGAGACGCCTTCCCTGCCAGCCTATCTAAAATAGTAGCTGCTGCTGCTGCTGCTGCTAAGTCGCTTCAGTCGTGTCCGACTCTGTGCGACCCCATAGACGGCCACCCACCAGGCTCCCCCGTCCCTGGGATTCTCCAGGCAAGAACACTGGAGTGGGTTGCCATTTCCTTCTCCAATGCATGAAAGTGAAAAGGGAAAGTGAAGTCGCTCAGTCGTGTCCAACTCTTAGCGACCCCATGGACTGCAGCCTACCAGGCTCCTCCGTCCATGGGATTTTCCAGGCAAGAGTACTGGAGTGGGGTGCCATCGCCTTCTCCGAAAATAGTAGCTACCTACCCACAACTCTACCTACCCACAACTCTCTCCATCAAACCTACTTTTATTTTTCTTCATAGCATTTCTCACCTCCTGATGTGATTATCTCTTGACGGTTAGTCTAGTCACATCTAACCGTGCTCCCCACCCCACTGCTCTGTTCCCAACAAGTGGATGGTGCTTTACCTCATATCTAGGGCCACTTTCCTCTCTGTTCTCTGTACTTCCACCACTCTGACCTGTTGTTGGCTCTTCAAATGCTCTACAAGAGAATAGAAAAGGAAAAAAACAAGATGTGGAAGAGGGGAAGAGAGGGAACTGGAGTTTTCTTTCAAAGGAGGAAAGAGTATGCCACCCAAAAGCAGAGGCAGCGAGTAGGTGCCAAGACAGCACAGGCACATCTAGGGCACAAGGATAAATCAACTGTGAGACACACTGTTTCCAAAGAGTTCTTAAGTAGCTCAGGAAATGCTTACATTTCAATGATAGGTTAAAAAAAAAAAACAACTCAGATATAAATTTCCATCTTTAGTTCTATTTCTACTACATTTTAAAATGCAATGAAAAAAAAATGCAATGAAAAAAAAAAGAATTAAAAAAACGCAAAGAAAGTCCAAAAGAAAATAAATTAATATATAGAGGACAAGGATTATAGGTATTTTTCTAGCCTTCCCTCTGATTTTAAATCAGTCTAGTAAATTGTCTAAAAGTGTTACTTAATTATCAATAAAAATATATATCAATAAATAAAAACTAAAAATAAAATAATGATACTGGACACAGAAGTCAAATTGAAAGAGCTCCCATCAGCCAAATCTTGGACAACTGGAGCATCAAGATAAATAATAACAGATAAGAACACACAGAATAAAATAAGAATCTATGAATCCACAGTGATATAAATAAGGAAAAGGAAAATCTCTTCCTTACAGTAAAATGCAAACTAATAAATGCATAGGAATGATGAAATTAGAAAATTATCATTTGCCATGAGTAATAATTGACTCAAGCAATAATTGTTAATCATTGCTCACACAAGAAAGTTTGACAGGGACAGAAATGAGTGCTTAGTATAATGTGTCTCCCCACAGGATACTCTCCTCCCCACCAAATAGAAAAATAGTATCTTTACAGTCTTAAACACTACCTTAACCACATAGTGAAAGTCAGTTGATACCATCTGCTTCCCAATCTGAGGCGCTGAGAAGAACACAACATCATTTCAGTGGTATTCTTGCCAAAAATGTGCGACCAGAATCTAATTATGAAGAAATAGCAAACTGACGGACATTCTATAATGTAACTGACCTCTAGGCATTAAAAATGTTGAAGTCAGGAAGACAAGAAAAGACAAAAGAATTTTAAGTCCAAAATTACAATTGTAAGCCTGAAATTATGTCAAAATAAAAAATTAACGCTGGAACTTGAAAAACATCTGGGTTGGACTTCTAGTGTCTGATTCTCATGTAAGGAGCTTGTAAGGAGGGCCTGCCACTCCATCTTAATAAGAAAAAAATCTGAACAGACTGAAAAACCAGCAACTCTTGTTGGATCCCTAAGGGAAGTGAGGACAGAGGGAAAATCACTGCCCTTAAGACTGGAGAGACAGATAGGCAAATACAAAAATTCACTGAATAACAGAATATCAGAGGAAAAAATCCCCTTGGGTTTCCAGCAAGGGAAGGGGAAAAAAGAACCATGCTAGTGTTATCGTATTTTCATAATTTAAAAATGAAGAAAAAGAACCATTTTGAACCACTCTAGAATACTCTGTTCTTAATGATGCCTCCCCTCAAGAGAAACTAGTTAACCAGAGCCTCATCTGTTAATATCAGAGTCAAATTGACCTAGGGTAAGGAAATACCCAACTCCAGCCCACTCTAGACACCCTGTCTCACCTAAAAGGGAAGGGGAAAAACAAAAACCTGAGAAACATTTGTTAAGTTCACAGTCCAGAAACACAGGCACTAAAAGACTGAGATCTAGTCACAGGATTATTGAACATTTCCCCTCGTCCTACAACTCACCACATTACTAAAGGCTGATTTATAGTAGTTTACCATTACAGCAAGTTCAGGCTATCAAGGTAAAAATTAAAAGGCATACCAAAAAGTAAAAAAACACAATTTGAAGAGAGAACAAGGATTAACCAGACATGGTTAATTAACTAACCAGACATGGTTGAGATGTTGAATCATCAGACCAGGGATTTAAAATAACTATGAGTAATATGTTAAGGGTGCTAATAGATTAAGTAGACAGCACACAAGAACAGATGGGTAATGTGAGCAGAAAGATGGAAATCCTACGAAAGAACCAAAAAGGACTGACAGAGATTTAAAAATACTGTAACAGAAATGAAAAATATTTTTGATGGGTTTTATTTGTAGACCAAACATGGCTGAGAAAATCATCTCTGAGCCTGAGAATATCTTGAATAGAAGCCTCCAAATCTGAAAAGCAAAGAGAACAAAGACTGAAAATCAGCAGGCAGAAAATAAGTAAAGATATAGTTAAACTCAACACCACCACCAATCAAAAGGATATAATTGGCGTTTACAGATTACTTCCTCCAGTAACAGCAGAATACACATTTTTCTCAAGTTCATTCACCACAACAGACCACATTCTGAGCCATAAAACACCTTAACAAATTTCAGATTTGTTATTTGAAGTCATACAATGTCTGCTTTCAGTCCACAATCAAATTAAACTAGAACTAGATGAAATAGACTGATTCTTTGAAAGATACAGTCTTCTAAAACTCATACAAGAAGAAACAATCTAAATATGTCTGTCTCTATTAAATAAGTTCAACAAATAATAACCTTCCAAAACAGAAAGCACAAGAACCAGATGGGTTCACTAATGAATTCTACCAACAATTTAGGGAAGAAATTATACTGATTTTCTACAATCTCTTGGAGGATAGAAGCAGAGGGAATAATTCTATGAGACCAGCATTACCTAGACACCAAAACAAAGATATTACAGAAAAAGAAAACTATTAATTAATATCTCTCATAAACATAGGTGCAAAAATCCTCAACAAAATATTAGCAAATACAACCCAACAATGTATAAAAAGAATTATACATCATGACCAAGTAGGACTTATCCCATGTATCCCATGTATACAAGGCTGAATGAATACAACATTCAAAAGGCAATTAATGCAACAACAGGCCCATGAAAAGATGCTCAACATCATTAATCATTAGAGAAATGCAAACCAAAACTATAATGAGGTACCACCTCACACCAGTCAAAATGGCTATCATTAAAAAAATCTACAAATAACAAATGCTGGAGAGGGTGTAGAAAAAAGGGTCTCTACCCCTCCTACACTGTTGGTGGGAATGTAAATTGGTGCAATCACTATGAAAAACAGTATGGAGGCTTCTCAAAAAACTAAAAATAAAGTAGCCATATGATCCAGGAATCTTGCTCCTGGGCATATATCCAGACAAAACTATAACTCAAAGAGATACATACATGCACTCCAATGTTCATAGCAGCACTACTTACGAGAGCCAAGACATGGAAGCAATCTAAATGTCTATCGACAGATAAAAGCATAAAGAAAATGGTATAAATACACAATGGAATACTACTCAGCCATAAAAAAGAAAGAAAGAATGTCATTTAATGGGTGGACCTAGAGATTATCATGTGTGCTTAGTTGTTCAGTCGTGTCCGACTCTGCGACACCACGGACTGCAGCCCACCAGGCTCCTCTGTCCATGGGGATTCTCCAGGCAAGAATACTAGAGTGTGTTGTCATGCCCTCCTCCAGGGGATCTTCCCAACCCAGGGATCAAACCCAGGTCTTCCACACTGCAGGCAGATTCTTTACCTTCTGAGCCACCAGGGAAGCCCAAGAATACTGGAGTGGATAGTCTATCCCTTCTCCAGGGGATTTTCCCAACCCAGGAATCAAACCAGGTCCTCCCGCATTGCAGGTGGATTCTTTACCAGCTGAGCTACCAGGAAGCCCAGAGATTCTTTACCAGCTGAGCCCAGAGATTACCAGCTGAGCGACCAGGGAAGCCCAGATAAGCGTAAATCAGAAAAAGAAAGACAAATAACATAGGATACCATTTATATGTGAAATCTATCAATAAAGTAAGACACAAATGAACTTATCTATGAAACAGAAACAGATTCACAGACACAGAGAACAGACATATGGCTGCCAAGGAGGAGATGGGGTGGGGGAGGATAGGACTGAGAGTTTGTAATGAGTAGATCAAACTGTATATGAAAACCATATACAAGATGAATAAATAACCATGTCCTATTGTATGGCACAGGGGACTATATTCAATATCCTGTGATAAACCCTAATGGAAAACTATATGAAAAATATATATGTGTGTAACAGGATCACTTTGTTGAACACCTGAAACTTAAAATTTTTAAAAAATAAAATTGTCAAGCAGAACCGCATTAAAATTCACTGCATGGTCTAGTGATAGAACAAAGAGTCAGTAAACTTCAAGATGCACTCATATAAATCATCTAATTTCTGAAAGAAAAAGAGGGAGGAAAATATGAAAGTCATAGTCTTAGGGACCTGGGTGGCCAATCAAAAGATCTAACAATGGATAAGCAGAGGCCTTAAAGGAGAGAAAAGAATGAAAATAGGTCAGAAAAACATATTTGAAGAAATAATGGCAGAAAACCTCCCAAACTTGGTCAAAGAGATAGATTTTTATTTAAAGAAGCTTAAAGAGTACCACATAGGATAAACACAAAGAGAAAAATGTCTAATATGAGCACAGTCAATCTGCTGGAAATCAAAGATAAAGAGAAAAATCTTGAAAGCAGCCAGAGAAAAAGAACATATTACATACAAGGGAACAATACTAAATACTATGTACTTGTCATCAGAAGTTATGGAGGCCAAAGGGAATGGAATAATATCTTCAAAGCACAAAAAAAGGGGAAAAAAGACTGCCCATCAGAATTCTATAATCAATAAAAATATCCTTTAAAAAAAAAAAAAGAAGCCGCAGACTTCCCTGATGGTCCAGTCATTAAGAATGGACCTGGCAATGAAGGGGTCACAGGTTCAATCCCAGGTCCAGGAAAATCCCAGATGCTGCAGGGCAGCTAAGCCTGTGGGCCACAATTACTGAAGCCTGTGCATCCTAGACGACTCCGCAACAAGAGGAGCCAACACAACAAGAAGCCTGTGAACAGAAACTAGAGAGCAGCCACGGCTCAGGGTAACTAGAGGAAGACCACAGGCAGCAACAAAGACCCAGCACAGCCAAAAATAAACAAATAATTAATTTAAAAAATAGATAAAAAAATTTTTTTAAGTTTGTTCTTTAAAAAGGAGACAAAACAAAAACATATTCAAATAAAGAAAGACTCAGAGAATTCATCACAGCAGACCACAAAACAAAAGATGATGAAATTAGTTCTGAGAATGAAGGTAACAATATCAGAGGGAAATTCAGATCTTCAAGAACAAATAAAGAACGTTGGAGATAGTATGTATGTGGGAAATAGTAAAACTATATTTTCCCCTTCTTTAAAATACATGTGAATTTTTAAAACAAAACTTACTTGTGAATTTTTAAAACAAAATTATGATTTTAAAAAACAAAAATTATAATTGTACCAATCATAAAGAAGAACAAAATAATGCCATTTGCGGCAACATGGATGGACCTAGAGATCATCATACTGAGTGAAGTAACTTAGACAGAGAAAGACAAATATATGGTATCACTTATATTTGGAATCTAAAAAATGGTACAAATGAACTTATTTACAAAACAGAAATAGTGTCATAGAAAACAAACTTATGGTTACCAACGGGGGAAGGGAGGGACAGATAAATTGGGAGATTAGGACTGACGTATACACACTACTATATATAAAATATATAATTAATAAGTGCAGGGAACTTTACTTAATACTCTGTAATGATGTATATGGGAAAAGAATCTAAAAGAGTGGATATATATATATATATATGTATAACTTATTGAGAGTCCCTTGGACTGCAAGGAGATCCAACCAGTCCATCCTAAAGGAGATCAGTCCTGGGTGTTCATTGGAGGGACTGATGTTGAAGCTGAAACTCCAATACTTCGGCCACTTGATGTGAAGAGCTGACTCATTTGAAAAGACCCTGATGCTGGGAAAGATTGAGGGCAGGAGAAGAAGGGGACGACAGAGGATGAGATGGTTGGATGGTATCACCGACTCTATGGACATGGGTTTGGGTGGACTCTGGGAGTTGGTGATGGACAGGGAGGCCTGGAGTGCTGCAGTTCATGGGGTCACAGAGTAGACACGACTGAGCTACTGAACTGAACTGATTCACTTTGCTATACAGCAGAAACTAACACAATATTATAAATCAACTACACTCCAATAAAAATTAATTAGAAAACAAAAAGTTTATAAGTTGTAGGTTTTATATTGCATAGTAGATGTAAAACACATTGAAAGCAGGGGGGCATACACTGGACATATACAATTGCAAGATATCTACATTATATATGAATTGATAAAATATTCTCTCTAAATAGACTATAAAAAGTTAAGAATATGACTTGTAATCCCTAGACAACTGCTAAATAAATGTTACAAAGAGTTACAGTTACCAAGGCAAAAGATAAATTAAAATGAATACTAAAAAACTATTCAAACTATCTAAAAGAAGATAGAAAGGAAAAATGGAAGCCTAAAATGGACAAAAAGAAAAATAATGAAATGGAAAACTAAAATCCAACCATATCATTTACATTAAAGGTTTTTAATTTAAGCATTCCAATTAAAAGGCAAAATTTGTCAGGATGAATAAAAAAGCAAGACCCAATTATATGCTGGTGAAGAGATATGCTGTTAAGTTCAAAGATACAGATAGATGAAAGTAAATTACTAGAAAAAGTTATATCATGCAAAACTTTTTTCGAGTAGGTGAGTCTTTATTTTTCGCACACCATTCTCAAACACTATCGTGTATGTGTGTGTGCGCTCAGTCACTAGGTCATGTTCGACTCTTTGTGACCCCACAGACTATAGCTTGCCAGTCTCCTCTGTCCATGGAATCTCCCAGATAAGAAGGACTGGAGTAGGTTACCATTTCCTTTTTCAGGGGATCTTCCCGAGCCAGGGATTGAACCCACAATGGCAGGCGGATTCTTTACCACTGAGCCACCAGGGAAGCCCAGTGGCCCTATTAGTATAACAAAATTATGTTTGAGATAAAGAATATTATCAGATAGAAAGAAGGACGTTTATTCATAATAAAAGGTCAATTCATCATGAAGGTAATATTTACAAATGTGTTCAAACATAAAAGTCTCAAAATACATGAAGCAAAAGTTTACAAAAATTAAAGAAAAAATAAATTCCAAAATCATAATATTAATAGAAGTTAGCACTCTTTCAGTAACTGGCAGGAAAAAAGAAGATGAAAATATCAGTAAAGATGAAGATCCAAAAACGCTATCAGCAGCTTTGGCCTAACTGATATTTATACAATCTCAGAATTGCAGAACACATATCGACCATAAAACACATATCAATAAATTCTCAAGGATTAAAATCACACAGAGTATATTCTCTGACTACATGTTAGTAAATTTAAAATCAATAACCACATATTTAAGAAAACTTCAAATACTTGGAAATTGAAGAAAATTGGGACTTTCCTTGGTGGTCCAGCGGCTAAGACTCTGTGCTTCCAATGCAGGGGGTCCAGGATTCAATCCCCAGTCAGGGAAGTAGATTCCACATTCTGCAACTTAAGATCCTGAATGCCACAACAAAAATCAAAAGTCCTGTGTGCCACAACTGAGACTTGGCAAAGCCAAATAAATAAAATATTTTTTAAAAGAATATATTACTAAACAATTCAGAGGTCAAAGAATAAATCACAAAGAAATTATAAAAATTTTAAAACTAAAGGATAATAAAATTATAAAATGCCAAAATTTGTGGAATATAGCAAAAGCAATGCTCTGAGAGAATTTTATAACTTTACACACTGATATTAGAACAGAAAAGAGGTTTAAAGTCATTGTCTGAGGGACTTCTCTGGTGGTCCGGTGGTTAAGAATCCACCTGCCAACGCAGTGGACACTGGTTCAATCCCTGGTCCAGGAGCTCAAATCCCACATGCCATGGGGCAACTAAGCCCATGTCCCACAACTACTGAGCCCACGTGCCATAGAGCCCATTCTCCACCATAAGAGAAGCCACCACAATGAGAAGCCTGGGCACCGCAACTAGAGAGTAGCCCCTACTCACCATCACTAGACAAAGCCCGAGTGCAGCAACGGAGAACCTGAGCACCACCCTGAAGACCCAGTGCAGCCAGAAATAAATAAATAGAGGACGGAACAGAAAACAGACTACTGATGAAAGTAAGAAAGCCAAAACTGGTTCTTTGAAATGATCAACAAAATGGGTAAACCCCACAACAGATTGATGGGACAAAAAGAGATATGCACATCACCAATATCGGGAATGAAAGAGGATTATTACCGCATATCCTATAGACATTAAAAGGATAACAAGAAAATATTTCATGCCAACAAACAACTTAGATGAAATGGGGGAATTCCTTAAAAATACAACTTAACAAAACTGATATCCAATGACATGGGAAATCTGTATAGTCCTATGACTATTAAATAAATTGCATTCCTTATCAAAATCCCTCCCACCAAGAAAATTCCAGGCCCAGATGGTTTCAATTAGTGAATTTCATAGAATATTGGAAGAAAAAAAATAACACCAAGTATAAGTACTTCTGAAAACAGAAGAGGAAACACTTCCCAGTCCATTTTATAAGGCTGCTACTGCTAAGTCACTTCAGTTGTGTCCAACTCTGTGTGACCCCATAGACGGCAGCCCACCAGGCTCCCCCGCCCCTGGGATTCTCCAGGCAAGAACACTGGAGTGGGTTGCCATTTCCTTCTCTGTTTATAAGGCTACCATCACCCTAATGACTAAACTTGATAAAGATATTAGTAAAAGAAACCATTTAAGACAAATATCTTCATGAACATAGATGAAGACAAAAATCCTCAACAAAAACTACAAATGAATCCTGAAATATACAAAAGGGGTAATAACTAATGATAACATGGAGTTTGTCCCAGAAATGCATGGTTGATTTAACATACAAAAGTAGCAATGTAGGGAACTTCCCTGGCAGTCCAAAGCTTAAGATTCCGTGCTCCCAATGCAGGTGTGCTGCTTTGACCCCTGACTGGAGGACTAAGATCCTGCACATCCCACCACATGGCAAAAAAAGTAGCAATGTAATTCGGAAATAAACCCATAAGCATATGGACTTTGATTCTTGAAATAGAGTACAAAGACATCCAACTGGAAAAGAAAGGTCCTTTCTGGAATAACTGAATTATACAAATAGGAAAAAAAAGAATGAAACTCAAATCCTATTTCATGCTATACACAAAGACTAATTTTATATGAATCATCAATCTAAATGGAAAATCTAAAACTAAAAAGCATTTAAAAGAAAACCTAAGAGCCTCAGTCAGGCACGGAGTCACTTGTGGAAGGAACATCGTGATGGTTGCCCAAGGAGAACCCAAAGTTCAGTTCAAACTTATAATGGTTGGTGATGGTGGTACTGGAAAACTACATTCATGAAACGTCATCTGACTGGTAAATTTGAGAAGTATGTAGCTACCTTGGGTGTTGAGGTCTATCCTCTCTTGCGTTCCATACCAACAGAGGACCGATTAAGTTCAATGTATGGGATACAGCCAGTCAGGAGAAATTTGGTGGACTGAGAGATGGCTATGATAGACAAGCTTAAAGTGCCATTATAATGTTTGATGTAACATCAAGAGTTTACTTACAAGAATATGCCTAACTGGCATAGAGATCTGGTACAAATGTGTGAGAACATCCTGATTGTGTTGTGTGGCAACAAAGTGGATATTAAGGACAGAAAGGTTAAGGCAAAGTCAATTCTCTTCCACCAAAAGAAGAATCTTCAGTACTATGACATTTCTGCCAAAAGTAACTACAACTTGGAAACTCCCTTCCTCTGGCTTGCTAGAAAACTGATTGGAGACCCTAACTTGGAGTTTGTCGCTGTGCCTGCTCTTGCCCCGCCAGAGGTGGTCATGGACCCAGCCTCAGCAGCACAGTACGAGAGTGATTTAGAGGCTGCTCAGACAACTGCTCTCCTGGATGAAGATGATGACCTGTGAGAAAGTGAGGCTGGGGCCCAGCGTCAGAAGTCTAGTTATATAGGAAACTGTCCTGTGATGTCAGCGGTGCAGCGTGTTTGCCACTTTATTAAATAGCTAAGCAGAACGTGTGCTTAATCTTTGGATGCTTAAGGAGATGGATGGGCTTTGGAGTGAATGTGGCAGTTTAAAAAAAAAAAAACCTTCATTTTTTTTTGACCTGCATATTTAGGTGTTTTGGAACACAGTTGTTTCCTCCTTGAGTTTCAAATATAAGACTGCTATAGTCACATGACAATACTGAGAAGTGGAACCTTGTTTGTTATTGTCATTCCCATTCCTTTTCGTTTAGAATCAGAATAAAGTTGTATTTCAAATATCAAAAAAAAGAAGAAAACATGAGAGAGTACCTTTATGACTTAAGGGTAGGCAAAAGTTTCAAATGTAGAACATAAAGTGCAATAATCTTTAGAATTAATCATTTAGATTTCACAAAGTTAAAAAACTCTGCTCATCAAGAAACTTAAGAAAATTAATAGGCAAAGTCAGAGACTAGGAGAAAATGATCCCGAGATACATCGATGACAAAAGACTTGTGTTTAGGGAATATAAAGAACTACTGCTTAATTAAAAGATATAAAACAGTAGTAGGGGTATAAGAAGTACAAACTACTATGTACATAATAAATAAACTACAAGTATATATTGTACAACACAAGGAATATAGACAATATTTTTTAATAACTATATACCGAGTATAACCTTTAGAACTTGTGAATCACTATGTTGTACATTTGCAACTCATGTAATATATCAACTATATGTCAAATTTTAAAAGATGTACAATTAGGACTTCTCTGATGGTCCAGGTGTTAAGAATCCACCTGCTAATGAAAAGAACACAAGTTTGATCCCTGATCCTGAAAGATTCCACATGTCTCCAGGCAAATAGGCCCATGCACCACAACCACTGAGCCCACACACCCTAGAGCCTGTGCTCTGCAACAGGAGAAGCCACCAGTGAGAAGCCCTTGCGCTGCAACTAGAGAATAGCCTGTACAGCAATAGACCCAGCACAGCCAAAAATAAAAATAAATAATTAAAAATTATAAAAAAAAGAAAACACATAACCAGTATCAGGAATAAAAGAAGGGGACATTATTATAGATGCTGCAGATATTAAATAAATAATAATAATAAATATTAACATTATTGTACCAATAAATTTAAAAAATAGATGAGATACTCAAATACCTTTTAAAAATTAACCAAAGAAGTATCTCAGGAAAAATAAAGAACCCCCAAAGTCCTGTAGCCATTAAATAACTTGAAAATCTTTTAAACACACATGTGTTCATGCACACACTTACACACATACATATACAAACCTTTCTAATACCAGGTTGTCAGCAATGGCAAATTTTACCAATGTTTAAGAAAGATATACTTGTCTATAAAACAGAAAGAGGAACACTCCCCAACTTATAAGACCACCTCAACCTTGATACCAAAATTTATCTGAAAATTTTGAGTTTCAGCCAAAAAATAGCTGAAATACTTCTGAATAAAAACAAAGTGAGAAGTCATGCTCTAACAAGTATTAAGTTTTGTTATAAATTTGTAGTAAGACAGTGTGAATGGATACAAGGACAAACAGCCTAGTGGAAAAGAATAGAGAGCCTAAAATTAGACCCATCCTTATACGGAGTCTGATACATGAGAGATATGCCTTAGCAGATCTGTGAGTAGGGGCTGAACTTCTCAATAAACGGTGCTGGACCAACTAGGCGTCCATACAGGGAAAAAAAAAAAAAAAGGCCCCTACCTCAAATGACTGTCCATGGGGTCGCAAAGAGTTAGATACAACTGAAGCAACTTAGCAAGCATCTCAAAGGGCGTGCAAAAATTAATCTCACGTGGAAGAAAGAAGTAAATGTGGAAAAAAAATACTATAAAATTCTAGAAAAGAATGGAGGCTCACTGTTATACTACTCCAGGGAACAAAATTACTGATGATGCAAATGCTGCCCTTTAAAGCACAACACCTTGGTGTTTCTCGTAAAAGACACAATGACCATAAAATTTCAATTTGAGGACTTCCCTGGTGGCACAGTGGATAAGACTCCACCTGCCAATGTAGGGGACGGGAGTTCAATCCTGGGTTAAGGAAGAACCCACGGGCCATGGAGCAACTAAGCCCATGCACCACAACTACTGAGCTTGTGCTCTAGAGCCTGGGAGCCACAGCTACTGAGCCCACGTGCTGTAGCTACTGAAGCTTGCCCATCTAGACTCCATGCTCCACAACAAGAGAAGCCACCACAGCGAGAAGCCTTCGTACAACGCAGGCCCAGCGCAGCCAAAAATAAAATAAACAATAAAATTATTTTTAAAACTTTCATCTGATACATTCTACTACATTAAAATTTAAAACGGCTTTTCATCAAAAGGCTCCAAAAGGAGAATAGAAAGAAAAACTGTAGAGTGGGAGAATATATCCACAACCTACATAACAACAAATGACTAATATTCAAAAGATATAAAGAACATTACAAATTAGGAAGAAAAGGACAGACAACCCAATAGGAAAATGGGCAGGGGGCTGGAGAAGCACTTCAAAAATACTGTATAATATTTAAATAAGTATTAAATAATTCATTTAATTAAATTATTCCAATAAACATTACAAATTCTATGTCATTAACAGTCAATGAAAGGTAATTAAAATAACAATGAAATACCACTGCACACCAACCAGATTGGGAAAAAAATGGAAAAGTTTAATAATATCAGGTGTTGATGAGATGTAAAACAACCAAAAAGTCTCATCCTTTGTTAATGTCAGTGTAAATGGTTATAACTACCTTGGAGAACAACCTAGTACCAGCAGTAAAACTGAATACACACACACACTATGGCCCAACAACTCCCAATGTATTCTCTAGAGAAACTCTTTCACTTGAGCCAAAGAATACAGTAATAATTAATGATAACATATTGTGCTTGCTTTATGTCGGGCACTGTTCTAAATGCTCTATATTTTTCAATTACATTACTCTTCACCATAACCATGTAAGGTAGGTACTATTATTACTCCCATTTTACAAAAGTGAAAAAATTGAAATACGAAGCAACTTCTTCAATTGTACACTACCAATGAGTGGTAGTCAGGATTTAACACAGTTTGGTTTCAGAAACAGCTCTTAACCAACTACATTCTTCTACTTCTCACAAGAATGTTTTCAGAAACATTATTCATAATTGTCACAAAGCTGAAAAACACAAGTGCCCATCAACAGCAAAATGCATAAATCATAGACTTTTCAATCAAAAGAATACTATCCATATGTGAAGAAAATAAAGGAACTACAGCTACATGCAACAGTATAAATAAATTTCACAATGTTGAGCAGAAGAAGCACAATATAAAATATTCTAGACAGAGAATCCATAGTTCTAAGTTGAAAACAGAAGCAAAATCATGGCAAAAGTATAAAGAAAATCAAGGAGATGATCAGCACAAAAGTCAGACTTGAAGTTATCTCTAAAAGGTAAGAAGGGACTATGAAATGATAATGACAGAAGATCTTCCAGAGCCATGGTAACATTTATTTCTTGATCTGGGTGGCAATTACACAGATATAAGCTTTATAATTATTCATTTAAAACTCTGTTTATACATTCTATGCCCTTTGGTGGCCACAGATTTCATGATTTAGAACGTTAGAAATAAAATATAAAGAAAAGAAGAAATGGCCAGAGAACAAGGAGAAACATCAGAAGGAAATGCTGTCACAAAAAGGAAAAAGTAGCAAAGAACCTCCAATTATCAACACAAATCAAGTAAGATAAACCCTAAAGTGTATCCACAGGGAATTCTTTCATCTGGGTTTTTTTTTTTAAGTGACTTTTATTCTTTAAAGGTAGTTAAAAACCCATGTAGCATATTATGTTATCAAATGTTAAATCATTCATAACAGTATGTGTCTTAGTACTTCTTACTTTTTTTAATTTTAATTGGAGGCTAATTCCTTTACAGTATTGTGGTGGTTTTTGCCATACAGTGCCATGAATTTGCCAGGGCTGTACATGTATCCCCCTGCCTCCCCTCACCCCATTCCCACCTCCCTCCCCATCCCATCCCTCTGGGCTGTCCCAGTGCACCGGCTTTGAGTGCCCTGCTTCATGCATTGAACAGAAATCTTAATTCGATTTGTTCAAAAATTAACCAAGTTGAGGAAGCTGGAGATATTTCTCAGATAGCCGGCAGCTTACCTAAGAAAGGCAAATCTTCACTATTACCAGATGGTTTGCCAGCAACTGAAATGAACCATAACTCAAATAACAGGAAGTACTTCTGATCCCCCGTACTTCTGATCCCCCTAATTCTTGCTAACACTGACCCTGACACTGAGTTCCACTAAAAAAAGGAAAACTGTGTTTATGAAAAATAAATCCACCTTTCTTAAAAACATTCAAAAAGTGTAAACTGGTCAATTTACCAGAATCTAGAAGTTTTTTGGTAAATTGGTAAATTTGACTCTTACTGAGAGAACTAATTTTGGGCGAACAGATTCTGCAAACGGGCCACCTGCAACCCCCTGAAAGCCCCTTTGTGTTCTAGCAGCCGAGAGGCCCTGATGGTGGCCCAACGCCTGAGACCCTACCTCATCCTTCCCCGCAAAGACTCTCCTCAACCACTGCTTCCAGGGATCTCTCGGAGCTCCTGGAAGTGCCCCTTTACCTCTTTCCCTGTAACTATAAACCCCAAAACGAAAGGAACGAGCTGGTGTCCAGCTTCCTCAAGAAAAAAGCAATAACTTCGTCCCCAACAGGCCGGTGAAGGCCCGGTCTCTGCAGCCTGGGGGCCTGAACCCATCGGCTCCCCTGGTTGGGCGGGGACCGCGGCCTGCGGGTCGCGACTTGGGACGGCCTCAAAGTCGAATCTGGTGAGCGAAGGGGCTGACACCAGTTTCCCAGGTTCTAGGGGAGAAAAAAGGAGGGTCCTCTCAGGCCGTTTGACCCCTCAGCTCCACAGAGCCCGGGCAGTCTGGGAGGCTCCGGACGGTGGCCAGTTATCCCTTGGCTGAGTCCGATGACGTCCAACCTCACACACCCGAGATTTATGAACGTTTCAGGGATCCCATAGGCGCCAATTTCACCTCACCCTCGAGGCCTGGGCTCTTCAGTCTGGTCAGTCAGGCGAAAATGAGCGTGTACAAGGCTCAACTGAGAAGCTTAGCGACCGAGGCCTCAGGCCCCACAGGCCTCATCTCGCGAGGCTCCTCGCTCTACCTCTTGGCGCCTTTCCCGCATTCTTCTGCGCGCATGCGCGTCCCGCGTGCAGGCGCGAGCGACTCCGTGCCTCCGCTCTTTTCAACAGCTATCTCCCTCCCTGTACATGTAAGTGCATGTACCCACATGCGCCTACTTCCACGCATGCGTCCGTCCATCCCGCCTTTCCTTATGTTCCCATTTAGACCGGGTATCCAATCCCTTCCCTTTCTACCTCCTGGCACTGTTCAGTCCAGGCTCTAAGGCGAGTCCCTAGTCTGGAGCACTGGCTTCACTTCCACGTCCCTGAGTAATGTGGAAGCAAGGGTGAGGTGGAATCGTTCTTCACATTCATTTCTTCTTGCCTTCTAACCTTTTGACAGTAATACTTAAGGCTTCCATACTACTAGCCAAACCCTAAATATATGTCCTATAAGACAGATGGGGATCTTGCCTTCAGAGTTCAGTAATATGCTGGGCTTACAGAGAAGATTCTAAAACCCAAGATTTACTCAAAATTTCTGGTCTTAGGACTGCTTTGATATTCTTAAAAATGAAGGACCTCAATTATTTTTGTGGGTTATTTTTATATAGATTGTGTTTATGTGAGCTATATCTATCAATATTAAAATGAGAAATTTCTGAAATATGTATTGGCATCATAACACAAAAATCCATTGCTTTAACATAAATAACATTTTTAATAACTAATTTCCACACCAAAAATAACAATCCCAAAGAAGGGCAATGCCAAAGAATGCTCAAACTACCGCACAATTGCACTCATCTCACATGCTAGTAAAGTAATGCTCAAAATTCTCCAAGCCAGGCTTCAGCAATACGTGAACCGTGAACTTCCTGATGTTCAAGCTGGTTTTAGAAAAGGCAGAGGAACCAGAGATCAAATTGCCAACATCCACTGAATCATGGAAAAAGCAAGAGTGTTCCAGAAAAACATCTATTTCTGCTTTATTGACTATGCCAAAGCCTTTGACTGTGTGGATCACAATAAACTGTGTAAAATTCTGAAAGAGATGGGAATACCAGACCACCTGACCTGCCTCTTGAGAAACCTGTATGCAGGTCAGGAAGCAACAGTTAGAACTGAACATGGAACAACAGACTGGTTCCAAATAGGAAAAGGAGTACGTCAAGGCTGTATATTGTCACTCTGCTTATTTAACTTATATGCAGAGTACATCATGAGAAACGCTGGACTGGAAGAAACACAAGCTGGAATCAAGATTGCCACGAGAAATACCAATAACCTCAGATATGCAGATGACACCACCCTTATGGCAGAAAGTGAAGAGGAACTGAAAAGCCTCTTGATGAAAGTGAAAGTGGAGAGTCAAAAAGTTGGCTTAAAGCTCAACATTCAGAAAACCAAGATCATGGCATCTGGTCCCATCACTTCATGGGAAATAGATGGGGAAACAGTGGAAACAGTGTCAGACTTTATTTTGGGGGGCTCCAAAATCACTGCACATGGTGACTGCAGCCATGAAATTAAAAGACGCTTACTCCTTGGAAGGAAAGTTATGACCAACCTAGATAGCATATTCAAAAGCAGAGACATTACTTCGCCAACAAAGGTCTGTCTAGTCAAGGCTATGGTTTTTCCAGTGGTCATGTATGGATGTGAGAGTTGGACTGTGAAGAAGGCTGAGCGCCGAAGAATTGATGCTTTTGAACTGTGGTGTTGGAGAAGACTCTTGAGAGTCCCTTGGACTGCAAGGAGATCCGACTAGTCCATTCTGAAGGAGATCAGCCCTGGGATTTCTTTGGAGGGAATGATGCTGAAGCTGAAACTCCAATACTTTGGTCACCTCATGCGAAGAGTTGACTCATTGGAAAGGACTCTGATGCTGGGAGGGATTGGGGGCAGGAGGAGAAGGGGATGACAGAGGATGAGATGGCCGGATGGCATCACTGACTTGATGGACGTGAGTCTGAGTGAACTCCGGGGGTTGGTGATGGACAGGGAGGCCTGGCATGCTGTGATTCATGGGGTCGCGAAGAGTCGGATACGACTGAGCGACTGAACTGAACTGAACTGAGAAGAGTATTTTACATTTTTGCAAATCTCTTTTAACACCTGGCTTAATAGACGACAGTTGCATTATCATATGTGCTTGGGGTGTTGGGGGTGGTGCGGCTTGTCAAAATAGTTCACATGCTGTAGCTTCCAAAATACATCGCTGTATACTCAAGAGAAAGTGAGAGTGACATGGCAAATAACATCTTAATAGTATTATGAAAATAATTTTCACTTCATGAACCCCTGAAAGTGTCTCAGGAACCACCAGCAGTCCTTAGGCCACATTCTGAGGACTACAGGCTTAGATCATTATGACTGAACAAAAAGATATAAAGAAAAATGCTAGGTGCTATAAAAATACATCACAATCTGAGGGAAATTATCCAATCCTTCAACTCAGAGACCTAATTTGGAGAAAGCATGACTGAGTCTAAGCTCATACTACTCATCACACAACAGGCCAATAAATCCAGAGACAAATTGCTGGGGCAGGAATAGAAACTTTATTTGGAAAGCCAACATACCAAGAAGATGGTGGACTAGTGTCCCTAAGAACCATCTTACCCAAGTTAAAATTCAGGCTTCTTTTATATTAAGAGAGGAGGTAGGGTGTAGCTGGTTGTTGCAAACTTCTTGGTGCAGGAATCTGTTCTTGAAGCTGTCCATGTGGGTCTGGTCACAGTGTTCCTATAAGCGTCCAACAAGACAAGTTATTTTCTGTTCTGCAGCTCTTTATCTTCATATGAACGGAAGAGTGTTATACTTCTAAAGGTCAGAGCCTTGAGAATGGACTATCGTGTATTTCAGGCTATAGGCAACATTCTTTTACAAAGGTGCGGAGCCAGGATGACTAAGCACAGGGAATAGAGCACAAAGTTTAGACCTAAAGGAATAGATCCGATATGCAGTTAGGGTTGTTCTTCTCTGTTACAAGAGGAGTTCTCTGAGGAAGTAACACTGGAACTGAGACATAAAGGATAATTTACTAAGTGTAAAATGGAATATGAACATCTCAGTCCCTGAGGCTATGCAAAGGCCCTGCAGCAGGAAAATTTGTGAATTCTAGACACCAGGAAAAATGTCAGTCAGTAATTGTTTTAAATTGTATCTATTTTTGGTTGTGCTGGGTCTTTGTTGCTGCATGGGCTTTTCTCTAGCTGCAGAGAGTGGGGGCTACCCTGTAGTTATGGTTCAGGGCCTTCTCATTGCAGTGGCTTCTCTTGTTGTGGAACACAGGCTCTAGGTGCACGGGCTCAGTAGTTTCAGCTCCCAGGCTCTAGAGCACAGTCTCAGTGGTTGTGGCACACAGGCTTAGTTGCTCCATGGCATATGGGATCTTCCTGGATCAGGGCGCTAACCCTTGTCCCCTGCATTGGCAGGTGGATTCTTTACCACTGAGCCATCAGGGAAGTCTCAGTAAATATTTAATGAATGATGTACCCTACACTGCCCTAGACCCTCAGGATGCTGTTGTGAAAAAGATTTTACATTTTAGTTGCAAAAGCAGGAAACATAAACAAATAAGAATTTCTGAGCATGGGAGTGCTGTTAAGAAAGCAAGACAGAGTGTTATCAGGGGACAAGACAGAGAACTGTAGACAGTAGTCAAGTAAGACCTCTCTGAGGAAGTGACATTGGCAGAGACTTGAAGGAGATGAGGAAAGCAACCAGGAACAACATGAGGAAGAGCATTCCAAGCAGAGGGAACAGCAATGACAAAGGTCTGGAGGCAGAAGTATACTTGATAGGTTCTTGAAACAGTAAGGAAGCCAATATAACTGGATCCCAGTGATTGAAGGGAAGGTGGGTAATAGGTGAGATAAGAGAAGTAATAAGGGTCAGAGTATTTTATGGAGGCCCTTGGAGGTCATGGTAGGAAGTTGGGTTTTTTTCCCTGAGTGAGATAAGAAGCTATTAGAGGGTTCTGAGTCAAGAAGTGACTCATGTTTTAACAGAAGGATTCCTATGGCTTCTAGGCAGACAATAGGATGTGTGTGGGCTAAGGGTAGTTTCCAGGCATTCCTTGGCTTATATCTGCATAACTCCAATCTCTGCCTCTGTCTTCTTCTCCTCTAGGAGTGCCTTTGCTTTGAGTGTCTCTTTTAAGAATATTTGTCATTAGATTTAAGGCCCACTCAGATTATCCAGAATAATCTCATTTTGAAATCCTTAACTACATCTTCAAAGACCCTTTTTCCAAATAGGGTTAAAAAAACAAGTAGGGTCACATTCACAGGTTCCAGTGGTTCGGACAAGAACATTGAGTCGGTGATGCCATCCAGCCATCTCATCCTCTGTCGTCCCCTTCTCCTCCTGCCCCCAATCCCTCCCAGCATCAGAGTCCTTTCCAATGAGTCAACTCTTCGCATGAGGTGGCCAAAGTACTGGAGTTTCAGCTTTAGCATCATTCCCTCCAAAGAAATCCCAGGGCTGATCTCCTTCAGAATGGCTGTGAATTTGAGGGACCACATTCAACCCACTACAGTAGGTCTGGGATGAGGACTGAGAATATTAACAAATGCCCAGCTGAGGCTGATGTGTGGGGACCGCAACCAGTGATATAGAGAAGTCAAGTAAGATGGGGACCAAGAATTGACCACATGGATATCATTGGTGACTTTGACCAAAGTGGTTTTGGTGAACAAGTCAGAATGAAAGTCATATTGAGAGACTTGGAAGAGAGGAAGTAGCAGTGAGTATAGCCAAATTTTTAATGGATTTTGTTATCAAGAAGAGGAAGAAATGGGACAGAGGTGTAGAAGGATGTGTGGTCAATGAATGAGTTTTTAGATGGAAGAAATAATAGCATGATTGTGTGCTAATAGGAAAGTATTGGTAGGGAGGGAAATTTTGATGATTCACAGGAAGGAGTCAACCATGTGATACCACACTAACAGAATGAAGGATAAAAAAGCATACGATCATTTCATTAGATGAAGAAAAAGCTCTTGAGAAAACTCAACATCCTTTCATGATAAAAATTTCCAACAAATTAGGTATAGACGGAATGTAACTCAACATAATGAAGACTATATGAGAAACCCTCAGCTAACAGCATACTCAATGGTGAAAGGTTAAAAACCTTTTCTCTAAGATCAGGAACAATACAAAAATGCCTGCTCTCACCATTTCTATTCAACATAGTCTTAGCCACAACAATTAGGCAAGAAAAAGAAATAAAACTTATCCAAATCAAAAAGGAAGAAAATTATCTGTTTGCAGACAACATGATCTATTGTAGAAAACCCTAAAAACCTATAAAAAAAAAACCCTGTTAAAACTAACAAATGAATTCAATAAAGTTACAGGATAAAAATCAACAGAAAAAAGTCAATTGCATTTCTATACACTAACAACAAACTATCTTTAAAAAAATTATGAAAGCAATTCCATTGGTAACTGTGTCAAAAACAATAAAACACTGGAAGACCTGTAAATTGAAATCTATAAGACACTGAGGAAAGAAACTGAATAAGACACAAATAAATGCAAAGATATCCCATGTTCTTGGACTGAAAGAACCAATATTGTGAAAATCCCCAAAGTGCCCAAAATAATCTACAGATTCAGTGTAATCCCTATCAAAATTCTCATTGCATTTTTCACAGAAATAGGAAAAAAACTATCTTAAAATTTGTATGGAACTACAAAATACCCTGAATAGCCAAAGCAATCTCAAGAAAGAACACGATGGGAGACATCGTACTTCCTGATTTCAAACTTTGTAATATATACAAAGTCATAGTGATCAAAGCAATATGGTAGTGGCATAAAAACTAGCACATAAACCAGTGAAACATAATAGAGAGCCCATAAATTTACTCATGCATATACAGTCAACTAATTTTTATAAGGGTGCCAAGAACACATGATAGGAAAAGAACAGTCTCTTCAATAAATGGGAAAACTGCATACCCAGATGCAAAAGAATGAAACTGAACCACTATCATACGCCACTCACAAAAGTCGAGAAGGATTAGACTTAAATGTAAAACCTGAAACTATAAAACTAGAAGAAAGCATAGGAAAACAGTTCCTTGAGTTTCACCAAATTGGTCTTGGTAGTAATTTATTGGATAAGACACCAAAAGCACAGGAAACAAAAGCTAAAATAAACAAGTGAGATCACATCAAACCAAAGATCTTTTGCATACCAGAAGAAACAATCAAGGGCTTCTCTGGTGGCTCAGTGGTAAAGAATCCACTTGCCAATACAGGAGACACGGGTTCCATCCCTGGGAAGGTCCCACATGCAGAGTAACTAAGTCCATGCACCACAAGTATTGAGCCTGTGCGCTAGAGCCCGGCGTTGCAATTACTGAAGCCCAAGCGCCCTACAGCCCGAGCTCTGCAACAAGAAAACCCACTGCAATGAGAAGTCTGCATACCGCAACTAGAGAAAAGCTGGTGCAGTAACAAAGACCCAGCCCAGCCAAAAATAAATAAATACAACTTTTTTAAAAAAGGAAATGATATATTGAAAAGACACCCTTTTCAATGGAGAATGGGATAAAATATTTGCAAACCATGTATCTGATAAAGGGCTAACATTCAAATTACATAAATAATTCCTATAACTCAACAGCAAAAAAAGCCAATAACTCAATTTGAAAAAATGGGGGAAGGATTTGAATAGACAATTTTTTTCTGAAGAAAACATCCAAGTGGCCAATAGAGGCATGAAAAGGTGCTCAGCATCACTAATCATGTGTGTGTGCACATGTGTGTATGCTCAGTTGCTCAGTCGCATCCAACTCTTTGCAACCCCATGGACTATAGTCCACCAGACTCCTCTGTCCATGGGTTTTCCCAGGCAAAAGTACTGGAGAGGGTTGCCATTTCCTTCTCCAGGGGTTCTTCCTGACCCAGAGATTGAACCCACATCTGTTACGTCTTGCATTGGCAGGCGGATTCTTTACCACTAGTGCCACCTAGGAAGCCGCACTATTCATGAGGGAAATGTAAATCAAAACTATCAAAACCATAAGATACCACCTCGTAAGAGTTAGGATAGCTGGTATCAAAAAGAGAAGAGATATCAAGTCTTGGCAAGGATATGGATAAAAAGGAATCATTGCGCACTTTTGTGTGAATGTAAATTGGTGACGCCACTATGGCAAACAATATGGAGATGCCTCAAAAAGTTAAAAATAGAAGCACCATATGCTCCAGCAATCCCACTCTGGGTATATATTTAAAGGAAATGAAATCAGTTTCTTGAAGGGATATCTTTTCACTCATGTTCATTGCAGCATTATTCACAATAGCCAAGATATGGAAGCAATCTAAATGTCCTTCAACAGATGAACGGATCAAGAAAATGTGATATATATATATATATATTTCTAATATATGTATTACAATGGAATATTATTCAGCCATATAAAAGAAGATAGTCCTGCCACTTGGAACAGTATGGATGAACCTGAGGGGGACATTATGCTAAATGAAATTAGCCACAGATAGAAAGGTAAATACTGGTATCATTTATATGTAGAATCTTTAAAAAAAAAATTTAAGTCCAATTTCATAGAAACAGATTATAGAATGGTAGGATGGGTTGGGGAGTAAGGAAAATGGGGAGACATAGATCTAAGGGTATAAATGTTCAGTTATAAGAGGAGTAAGTTCTGATCTGAGGGTCTAAATGTACAGTATGGTAACATAGTTAATACACTATTGTGTGCTGGAAAGTTGCTGAGAGTACATTTAAGTGTTCCACACACACACACACACAAACACTGTTTACTATGTGAGATGAAGAACATGTTAATTATCTTGAGCATGGTAATCATTCCACTATATATATGTATATATATAATACACATATATAAAATCGTCCCGTATACTTTAAATATACATAATCATACTTGTCCGTTATTCCTCAATAAAATTGGGGCTAAAAAAAAGAAAGCCTAGAGTTAAAAATCAGAATATTACTAATATGAATTGATTTTTTATGACATTAATAAGAAAATAAATTACATTTAGAGCCTTAAAAAAAAAAAAGGTAGATGAGATTGCTCAGAAGAGAGAGGGGGAACTGGCTCTCTAAGGAGGTCTGGTTTTCCTGGGTACATGTCGAGATGGTAGGAACATCCATAATGTTAAATAAACATCTATGGGGATTTGGGACTTGACAAGTGAGAAGCCTGCAGGATGTCAGGGGAGATTTCAGAGGCTGCTGGCTGTGGAGCTCAGGCCTAAAGATGATCAGGTATTGCAAACCTGGATCTAACGGCCAAGGTCCTGGGCTCAGTCTTGACTCCTGTGGGGCCTCCCCTTCTTGGGGCCTCGTTGCTGAAGCAGGAAGTACTGCCCTAGGCTCAGCTTCCGCTCTGGGTGTTTTGGTACTGCCAAATCACCCCTTTGCACTGGGGATCTTCCCACTTGGGGCCTGCAGCACTTTCACTTCCCCCAGGTGCCCAGCCCCTGCCCCAGCACATGGGAGCACCTTGGTCTACCTTGTTGCTAAGAACTGGACACAGATTCGGAGAGCGGGAAATGATAGGAAGGTGGGGGTGGGTAGATAAACAGAAGAAGAAGGAGAGCCATGCAGATAACGGGCCAGAAACCAGAGAGGAAGAGGATGCAGACCTGGTGGGGAAGGGGACAGAGAACTAGAGGTAAAGAGAGTGATAAAGATCCACAGAGAAAAGAACAGAGACCCAGAGATCGCAAAGGCCAGGAAGTGGTGGAGGGGTGGGGGGGGCGGGGGGCAGAGATGAATGCAGAGATGGCAGGTCTTTGCAGGCAGTGAGGTCAGAGTGTCTGTGAGGTCGGCTGCTGCCCAGGGCCAGCCTGGGGTCCTGGTGCCCAGAGTAGGTGGGCTGCAAGTACATCAGGATGCCCTATGGGTCACCCAACCTGAGCCATGGAGATCTGGGAGGAACTGCCTGGCATGTCCTTGGTGCCCATCAATTCCAAGACCCCTCAGGTACTGGGGTGTGCATCCCAGTGGGTCAGGCAAGGGGAGATGGGGATGAAGACCCAGAAGAAAGTCACCCTGCATGTAGAGAGGCAGGGGGTGGGGCTCCAGCCCCAGCACTTCCTCTTTCTCTGAGTTCTTCCTTTCTCTTCTGTCTCAGTCTCTCCCCCTCTCTCTCTCTCAAGGTCTCTCTGCCTGTTCTCCCTACTGCCACCACCCCTTCTGTCCTGTCCCTCCCACCGGTGTCTCACCCCTCTAGGAGAAGATGTCAGCCCACGATGGCTGCCTCAGCCTCGTCAAGTACCTCCTCTTCGTCTTCAACCTCTTCTTCTTCGTAAGTTGCCTCTTGGCTCCGGAGCCCAGGCCCCAGCCCCTGCCGTAGCCACCCCATTTCATTCCCCTGTGTCACCCACCAGCCATACTCTCCTCTCCCCAGGTCCTAGGCAGTCTTATCTTCTGCTTCGGCATCTGGATACTCATCGACAAAACCAGCTTCGTGTCCTTCGTGGGTAAGGGGGCTGAGGCAGTCCGGGGCTGGGTGGGGACGTTGTGGGTCGGGGTGGGGGGGTGGAGCGGTCTTCCTGGAGCAGATATGAACAGGGCTCTCCTCCTAGGGGACTCCTAGGGTCTCCCTCATCCCAGGGAGGCCTGCAGTGCCCAGCTTTCTTGTTTGATCTTAGGCTCTGCTCCACTCCTTGCTACGGCCACAACTTCTGAGCCTCAGATTCTTCCTCTGGCAAATGAGTTGTGCGTACCAATAACAATAATAGTGGCCATTTCTCAGGGACTTAGGTACCAGACAGCTCAGTGTCACACTTTAGGTGACATGTAGGTGTCAGATCTTGGGCAGAGATGCTCACCAGATTCTCCCATAAGTCTTCCCTCTCTTGAGGTTCAGAGAGGGGAAGTCACTGGATGTCACACAGCAAGGAAGTAGAAAAGCAGATTAACACTAATAATCATTGTAGGAAAATAATACTGGGTAGTAGTCAAAATCCCAATAACTCATATTTAATAAATGTTTACAAGATTTATTAAATATGAGGAGGACTAGAGGACTGGTGTAGAGGAGCAGACTGAACACATGTCTCCCATGTGTTCCTCAAAACAACTTTAGGAAATAGATATCATTATTCCCTAGGTCTCAGGGAGGTTTAGGTGGCTGATCCAATGTTGCAGAACTAGTGATGAGGCTGAAACTACCGAGGGTGAGGAGGGGCTGAAGGAGGAAAGCGGGACTGAGAACAAGAGGGAAAGACAGAGACCAGGAAGAAAGAGGGACAGAGATCCAGAAAGAAGGGAACACAGACCTAAAGACAGAGAGGGCCAGAGACCAGCGAGAGGTGGGAAGAATTCCAGGAGACAGAGATTCAGTGTAGGACAGGGACAGAGACTCAGAGAAAAGGATACCAGGAGACCAGGAAGAGGCCCCCCCACCCCAAGTTTACTGTTCCCCTCTTGGGAGGTGTGTGGGTGGGGAATGGGGCTGTCTGGAGCTGTGCACATGGAGCCCAATGTCACTGCCTCCCATTTCTCCCAGGCTTGTCCTTCATGCCCTTGCAGATCTGGTCCAAGGTCCTGGCCGTCTCAGGAATCCTCACCATGGGTCTTGCCCTCCTGGGCTGTGTGGGGGCCCTGAAGGAGTTCCGCTGCCTCCTGGGCCTGGTGAGTTCCCCTCCACCCTTCCACCTCTAGGATCGTTCACATCTTGTCCTTAAATAGAGCCCTGGCAGCCCCTTCATCTTGGGGAGTTCAGCCTGACCTGCCCACTCTGTCTTCCTCCCTGCTCCAGTATTTTGGGACACTGCTGCTCCTGTTTGCCACACAGATCACCCTAGGAATCCTCATCTCCACTCAGAGAGTCCAGGTGAGCTCATCTTCTCCTCTCCTCACCCGAGCTAGTGGGTGGGGAGGGAGAGAGTGGAAACAGACAGAAGCAAAGGCAGACAGGGGCTAAGACAGACAAAGATAAATAACAGAGAGAGATAGAGAAGACAGAAAGACAGAGACTGGTAGAGAGACACAGAGAAGGATCTAGAGACAGACAGGGTCAGAGAAAGACTCACCAACACAAAGGAAGACAGAGATCCAAAGGGAAACAGAAGCGAGGAAAGAAAACCCTTGGAGAAACAGCTCCAAGAAAGAGAAACTTAATGAGATCGTGGGAGACAGTGGAGACCCGGAAAGACAAACGGGGGAAACAGGCAGAGGGCGGTTTGGAGGGACAGAGACATAGCTAGCCATTCAGTGAAACACCGAGGCTGCCACGAAGATGCTCAGAGACCACCAGAGGCTGGGACGGCTACGGAGTGGCTGGGGTGGGTTGGAGCAGAGGGCAGTGGGGAAGCAGGTGGGGGATTCAGCCTCACTCTCGGCCTATCAGCTGAAGAAGAAAGTGAAGGACGTCGTGCAGAAGACCATCCAAAACTACCGCACTCATCCGGAGGAGACGGCGGCGGAGGAGAGCTGGGACTACGTGCAGTTTCAGGTGCATGAGGCCCCGCCCACCAGGATCCTTCCCTCTAGCTCTGGGATTCTGACTTGGCTCCGCCCTCTGCCTGGAGGAGACTTGGCCCCGACGGGATCCAAGCTCCCAGCTCTAGGACCCTAACGTAACCCTACCCACCTAAGCCACCTCCAGCCCGTGGAGACTTGGCCCAGTCCCCCAGCTCTCAACCCCTGCAGTGACTCCTCCCCCTGGCTCGACAGACTCCGCCCTCAGTCCCAAGGCCCTAGCCTGACCCCACTCTCTGCCCAGTAGCGACTCTGGTTCCCAAGGGACCAGGCCCAAGCGAGATTCCTTTCCCTGGTCACTCACATGGCCCCGCCCTCCCATCCATTATCCCCCTACTTACAGCTGGTTTGTACTGCCTACCTAATCCTCCAAAGCACGATTCTGCAGCTCTTTCCCCAGCCTCAAGACCCCCGCCCCCATGACACCTCTCTCCCAACCTCATGTACCCCTACTGTCCCTTGGCCCTGCTGTGATCCCACCCCAGCCCAGTTTTGTTAGCCCTCTACTCCTCAATATGACCCAGTACCCAGTCACACCCATCACCTAGTCCTCTGATCCCCCAAAGCATCTTGCATCTCTCTAGTCCTTGTTCCTGACTTTTTTTTTTTTTTTTGGTAGTTGCTTTACAATGTTGTGTTAACTTCTGCTGTACCCTGTTCCTCTGACTTTTGTTCTTCTCAGCTGCGCTGCTGTGGCTGGGAGTCTCCTCAGGACTGGTTCCATATCCCCAGCATGAGACGCAACGAGTCCGAAGGGGACCGCGTGCCCTGCTCCTGCTATAACTCATCGGCGACCAACGACTCCACAATCTTCGATAAGATCTCCCCCCAGTTTAGCCGGCTCGGATCACTGGCGCAGCCCCGACACAATGTAGAAGTTTGCTCGGTCCCCGCGAACAGCTACATCTACCAACAGGTGGGGAAGATGTGGAGCGCAGGACCAGAGGGGTCTGACAGGGTGGGCCTACGGGAAAGGGCTGTTTTACAACAGGGGCAGAAGCCCTACAAGGGGCGAGACCTTTTGGAAGGGCGGGGGCCTAAAGAAAAGGCCCAGGCGAAAGGGCAGAATCTGGAACGCTGATACCTGGGGATGAGGTCTTCAGCTTGGATGGACTGAAGCCCAGAGACTAGAGACCCCTGATAACTAGGGAATGGGGTGGTACCTGAAAGAGGGGTTAAGGCGGGACTGAGGACAGTGGGCTCCGGGCTTGAGGGCAAATCCCAAAAGTAACCTACCTATAACCTGTCCCTGTATCCTCAGGGCTGCGAACGGAATCTCTCCAACTGGTTGACCAACAACCTCATCTCCATAGTGGGCATTTGTCTCGGCGTGGGTCTACTCGAGGTGATCTGGTCCCGCCCCCACTCGCGATTGGCCTAGATGGCCCTGCCCCAAATTGCGCGTCCAACCAGTCTCTGGGAAAGGCGCATGCATTGATAGAAGTACAGCCAATCCAGGCCTTCCTGGGACTCCACCTGGCCTAGCCTCTGTGAGCCCTGATTGGTTGCACGGGAGCAGGCGTTCCCGCCCTTCCTCACGAGGCTCCCATTGGTCCTCCTTGATATCTGGGGATATACCTTGCTATTGGCCGCAATATCCCCCTTTCCCCGCAGGTGAGTGTAGCGGGGTTGAGCCTGCTATTACCGCGCAGCCTGTTGCACCGCGAACCCCAGCCGCAGGTGCCGGGTGCCTACAGTTCGAGCTCCGGGCGCAGCGGCGTGCTGAGCAGCAGTGGGCGTAGCGGCAGTCTGTGGGGTGGCTGGGGCATGGCTGACGCCTGCCCCAACTGGGGGGACAAGGCCCCGCTGGGCAAGCTGCCTAAGGTGCTGGGGCTCTGGTTGCTTTGGGATCAAGACGAGGAACAACTTGAGACCAGAAGTGCAGGCGCAGAGATGGAGGCCGAGATGGAATTAGAGGCAGAGACGGAGGAGGAGATAGATGAGTCTCCAGAATAAAGGACCCTGGGCTTTCTCTGGATCACACTCCTTCTCAGACTCTAGACCCTATGCTAGACGGAGCTGAGCTCCCCCTACCCCGCCCTATTCGCCCTTCCTGCTTCAAACTCTATTCCCACCCCTCCCCGGCCTGCCCATATCTTTGGTGTCCCACCCAATTACCCCTAGCCCTTTTACACTAATGCCGCCACATTCTCCAAACTGCCGTCCCTGAGTCTTTCACCACCAGGCCCACCTCCTACCTACTCCCTTCTCCACACCTCCCAAGGCAAAGCCCCGCCCAACTCGCGGGTCCTCGTTTTCTGCCCCTGGCCCGACCCCCTAGATTTTTTTCCCTAGGGACCCCCCGATTCTCCTGGCACTCTCTCGACCTCTCTGACCTCGTCTCCTTTCTCTGTAGCTCAGCTTCATGACGCTCTCCATATTCCTGTGCAGAAACCTGGACCACGTCTACGATCGGCTCGCTCGGTACCGCTAGGCCCCGCCCTTCCCGAAGCCCCATCCCGACCCCCTCAAGTGTCCAGGGCATTTGAGTTCCCTGTCGCCTGTAAATATTTGTTTAATCCCCAGTTGGCCCCAGCCACTGAGCCCTCATTCCCCTCGGGGACCCAGGTGTCTGCCTTTCCCGCTGCTGTCACCTTGCCCCCCGTGGGACCTGGGGTTTCCGGCCACCAGCTTCCTGCCCTGAAAGACACCTCATTTCCTTGCCTCAGCTGTCAGCCTACCACCTCCCACTAGATTTATTTTTAGCCCAAGCCCCAAATAAATCCCCTGCGTTTTGGTAAAATAGCTTTATCCTCTGTCAAAACACAAACCAACACATTTGAGCGGGGGTGGGGAGAGGAGAGGGAGGCAACACAGTCTAGCCCCACGGCACATTTAGAAGAGGGCATGAGATTAAAAAGCCTCACCCCACTGCTTGCCCAGCTGAGAAAAGTCACAACCCTAACACCCACTTATAAATATCTCGTTATATTAAAAAAAAATAATAATATATTTCCAGGGCCCACCTGACTCTGCCCCTGCACAGAAAGGGTTAACCTTCAATATTTGATGTCAGGGTTCCCGGGATGGAGGTGGTAAGAAGAGGGAGATTGAGAAGAGGGAGATGTGGAAAAACAGGGAGGGACGAGCTCATGTGTCACTGGGGCCCTCCAAGACATCCAGAACAAAGAAAAGGGAGGGCACCTGTCTGAGACAGAAACCAGTGCTATCCCAGGGGTTGTCTCACTCCTGTCCTCAGTGCCTAATGCTCTGGGGTGATCTGTCCTTTCAGACACCCCTGTGAGGTTCCAAGATCAGGATCCGTCTTCCCCTCTCAGTCCTAGCCCATTCCACTCACCACCCAGCTTTTACAGTCCTAACAGGGAGCAGTCCCCTCCCCACGTAAGAAGCATGGGGAAAGCTGGAGGTCCTGCCTGGGAGGAGAGGGTATTCTGGAGGGTGAGCCACTTTTGGGGTCCCCCTTCAGTCCCTGACCAGGCGATAAATGTGGTGCTGGGCCCCCCGCTCACTGGTGGAGACTTCAAAGACATAGGCGGTGCAGAGCAACAGTTCCTGGGTGTCTCTGTTTGTCACCACCTGTCAAGGAGGCCAGGAGAAAGGGGTTTATGCTTGGAACAGAGAGCAGGGAACACTGTGGACCCCCCAACCAAGATGTCATGGGATAAGGGGTCCCCACCATGTCATGTTCCCCCAGGTCGACGGGATGCCCCACATGCCAGGCTCTAGGTCTGAGGGTCTGCAGGGAAGGGCCTCACATCACATGGTGTATCATGTTACAGGGTCATCACACTCCCCAGACTTAAAGGATATCCTACCATACATAACATGTTCCATGGGCTCAGGTTAGGTTCCCTGTGAAGGGGGGTCCCCTAAGCTGAAGATCCACTGTGGGGCGTCCTTCAGGTCAGTTTTCCTCTTATGAGAATGCTGTGGAACCCCCACGATATCAGTTTCCTGGGTAAAGGGGTCCCCTAAGTGACGGGTCAAGCGTGAGGTGCCCCCGTATCAGTTTCACAGGCTGAGGGTCAGTCGTGGGCACTCCCCTCCACATCAGGGGCCCTGCTCAGGCAGGGAACCAGCGCATCACCTGCAGGATGGTGAAGTTCTCCAGGACGCTGTTCATCATATAACGCTCGGGCAGCTGCCGCAATTTGTGCAGAAAATTCACCAGGTACTCGCACATGGGTGAGCGCAGCAGGCGGTACACGAACCTTCCATCCTCCAGCTGGGCACGCTCCGTCTGAACCAGGGGTTGGGAAAGTAGGGAGGACAGTGACTCAGAGACACAGGGGTTCACCCCCAGAGTCCGAACCCACTCTGTGCGACTTCTCAGATGCCACACCCACTCCCCATTGCCGTCTGCTCTCCATTGCCCCATCTGCAGTGACCAGAGATGAAAGCCTGAACCCTCAGGTACCCAGTTCAGGATTACTGAGCCTGCAATGAAGGACCCCTCTAGCCTCTCAGAGCTGTCCTCTGAACCCTCAAAGACCTCTGAACTCATGGGATCTCCAGGTCCTCAGATACCCTCAAACCCTCCAGAGATCCCTCCATGAGCTCCCCAAACCCTGTATGACCTCTGTACTTGAGACCCCTCAAGACCTCAGCAACCTCTAAGTGTGACCCCTAACCACCGTGCCCTGAGGATTCTTTCATATCCACAAGAACCTTTTGAATCTTAGTGACAGTAAATCTCTGTACCACACAGTAACCTTAAACCCTCAAAGTGACCCCTATAGATAACTTTGGAACTCCAGATTAGCTCTAAGTCCATGTGTGAAAGAGGCTAGGGTACCCCCGCCCCACCACGCAGACCCTCAAAGGCCCGGAGCTGTTGTAACTCCTGGGCCGTTTAGTCTGCACCCTCCCGAGTAGCAGATGGCTGGGTGCTTACCCACCCAGAGTGCCACCCCTCCAGCCTCACCTCCACCTTCTCCACCACCTGCTTGCCGAAGGAGCAGACCTTGGAGGAACAGGTGAGGGTCATGTGTTCCAGGCTCTCATACTGGCTGCTCACTCCATAGAAGCCACCGCTGCTGCCGCCTGCCCCCACCTCCTCACCACTTGGGCCCCAGTTCAAGTCCGCCTGGGGGATGGGGAGGTACAGGTAAGTTGGAAGGGATGGCCCTTATAAACAGTGGGAACTCTTCTCAAGTGGGAACTCTGCCCCGCAGGCTGGTGACGCCTATTGCTTTGCAATCAACCATCTGTCTTCCTTAACAAAGTCCCCACCTCTCCAGTTTCTGGAAAAAAAAACCCACCCTTCCTTCCAGCAGTTGGGTCCCCCAATGTCCCTGACCCTCTCTCCCCGGTAACTTCCCCATCAAAGAGGCCCCGGAATTCAAGTTTTTCTCCTGAAACCTCCAGCTCAGGAGGTCAGCCCCTGCCAAGAGCCTAGTTACTAAGGAGGTAGCTATTCCCTAGCAACCAGAGGCTCTCCCTCAAGGCCCTTCATGACCCTGGTTGCTAAGACAAGCGCCTACTCCCTAGCAGCAGGGCCTGGTGAGGTCTGGGGAAGCCCGATGCCTCTGGAAAACTCTCCCAGGCCCTTTTGTCCAATTCTCAGAGGTCACATCCCATCATAATCCCAGTGGCCAAGTGGACAAACAGCCCAGGGATCGAACCCTCACCCCCTGCAGTGGAAGCGCAGAGTCTCAACCACTGGACCGCCAGGGAAGTCCCAAGGCCAGACAGTCTTAGGAACAGGGCCTGGTGGAACCCAGCAAAGCCTCATCCTCTCTTTAGAAACCAAACACTCCAGGATTCATTTGCTAAGGGGATGGGGCCATTCATCAGCAACGAGGCTTGGTGTGGTCAGATGGGACACAGGGAAATCTGAAATGCCACAAGCCAATCCCCAGGGCCGTATCAGTCGCACGACTGGGTGTAGCAAAGTCTAGTGGAGTCTGCGGAGGATGGAGGTCCCCACACCTGCACTGGTCCCATCCATCCCACCCTGGGGGCAAAACTCCTTCCTGTTCCTTGCTGCTAAGGGAGCTGACACTGGGAGCCATGAGAACTGGTAAAGCTCAGGCTGACCTGGGCAGGTCCTGAGACTGTCTCCCTTAGAGCCAGTGGCCTGAGCTGGGAGGCCACGTGACTTATGAGCCCTTTTGTTTTTAGTGGTGGAACTCACCCAGAATTTGACCAGGAAGAAGGCATGGGGGGGCCCACGATCATACAGCTCCCGCAGACCGCCCTTTTTCTCAGGGAATTTGTCGTAGATCTGCCGGACATCCACACTCTCGAGGGGGGGCGCTCCAGGGCTGGGGCAGTGCTGGCTGATGTGTACAAACAGGTGCCTCTGGTACTAAGGAGGGACGGCCAGGGGTAAGGAGTGGGAGATGGGCTGGACCCCCAGTCCTCACTGCCCAAGCCCATCCCTCACTCCATCACCATCTTCCACAGCTCCTGCAAACTGTTCCACTGGGCCCAGCTCTCAGGCACTGTCCCCACTCCCTGCTGCCCTTTCACTCCCACAGTCCATCAGGCCCCAAGCCCTGTCCTTAGTGCCCAGTTCTCTGCCCTGTCGCCTGATCTCCATCCCCACAGCCCTTTCCTCTCCCACCCTCACCCCAGCCTTCTCCTTGGCCTCCCAGCCTCCAGTCTCTCCTCTCCAGTTCATCACTCACATGGCTCCAGAGCTGACCAACCCTGCTCATAATCCTCCCATGGCTCCCCAGTGCCTCCCAGGACAAAGCCCACAGCCCCTCAACCTGACCCTATATTAAAAACGTTTTCATGGATGGATGGATGGGAATCCACACAGCCCACATCAGGACTTCCTATCTGTTCCTTTTTTTTGGGGGGGGCTGCACCAGGTCTTAGTTGCCATATGTGGGATCCTCAATCTTTGCTGTGGCATGTCGGTCTAGTTCCCTGACCAGGGATCAAACTCCGGCCCCCTGCTTTGGGAGCGTGGACTCTCAACTAGTGGACCACCAGAGAAGTCCCTCTGCTTCTATTCTTATCACTTCTGTTCATACCCTGAAAATATTCCCCTTCTTCTTTTCCAGAACTAATCCCCTCTCTGATCTTCCCAGGCTCAAGTCCATCCAAATCTGCCTTTTCCTGGAAGCCTCCCTGGATCGCAATCAGATGGCATCTCTCTACCCTCCCTTTCCCATGGTTCCCCATAACCCTCTAGACAAAGCCTGGGTCCCTCACTCAGCTTGGCAATGCCAGCTTCTCCAGAATCAGCTCCCACCATATTCGATTATTTGTTTTCCTGAAAACTTCATGCTGTTTCTATCTCTGTGTCTGAAGCATCCAGTTCTGCACATGGCAAAATCCTATGTAACCCTCAAAACTCAACTCAAATGTTGTCATCTCAGGGATGTCTTCACTCACTCCCCAGATATGATTCTTCTGTACACTCAGAAACACATGAGCTTCCCTTATCCCAGTACATACATGACATCTATCAAAACTGCAGGGACTATTCTGGGTCCCAGGGCTACAAGGCAAAGTCTCTGACCTCAGGGAGCTACTGGCAGAAACAGGAAAATTTTTAAATCTTTCCTTAGATGATAGAACCTTCAGAGAGTGATGTATGCTATGAAAAACTAAAGCACAGGGATGAGGGGAAGAGTGATGGTAGTTGGCATTTCCATAAAGTGGCATGGGAAAGCCCATCTGAGAAGATAATCAAGCAAAGCAATGAATGGGTGGAAAGAGAGAATGGGGATATCTGGGATATCTTGCACATCCAGGTGCAAAGGCTCTGAACCAGGAGCGGGTCTGGCATGTTTCCAAACGGGCGTGGAGGTCAGTATGGCCAGACCAGAGTAAACAAAGTTGAGAGGACAGGAAGTAAGGTCAGAACAGGAATAAGGGCCAGACCACCCAGAGCCTTGTCGGCAACTGAATGATGCTAGCTTTTGCTCAAAGTGAGATGGGAGGGTTTTAACCTAATTTGACGGGTTTTACCAGGACCACGATATACAGAAACTGGTGTTTAGATCTCTGTGGCAGATACTGCTGTGTTCACAAACCCCATTTCCTTTTCCCACCACTAAACTACACTTCCCAGGCTCCTTTGCAGTTAGATGTGACCATGTGACTAAGTTCTGGCCAATGGGATGTGAGCAGACCTGATAGTCGCCACATCCAACCCAGACTCATAAAACTTGCATAGTTCTTGACTCTCTGCCTTCCACCATCTGCCAGCCAGATGCAGAGCATCCAGCAGCATCTTCTAGAGTGCTAGAAAATGGCAGAGCCACAAAATGGAAGAAGCCTGGATTTCCCAAATCATTCTGTGGAAGGCTCCTTAACGACCAGCCATATTGAAATGTCAATGAGTGAGAAACTTCTATGATGGTCAACCCCTGCAGGTTGGGAGTTATTACTTCTAACAGTCAGTCCACTTGGGCTGTTATTGGCACCTGTCTTCATCCTAAGCCAGGAAAGCTCACACCTAGAAAGATTTTCTTCCCCAGGTTCCCAGTATCCACCACAAAGCCTAGTGCACAGTTGGCATTCAAAAATGTTTACTTAATGAATGAGCGATGTCCTGAGGGATTTCTCTGGTTTTCCCAACCCATGACCCCATGACCTCCCAGTTCCTTTATTCTAGTAGTTCTCAAAGTGTGGTCCCTGGACCAGCAGCACCAACATCACCTGGTAGCTTGTTAGAAATGCAGATTCTCAGATCCTACACCAGATCAACTGAATCAGAAATTTTAGGAGTGGACCTAGCAAACTATGTTTTAACAAGCTCTCCATGTTATTCTGATGCATGGTAAAATTGGAGAACCACTACTTTATGCTTGCCCTCGCTAGAACCGTCTTCATTCCAAAACCCTCCTGTGACTATGCCAAAATTGTACTCACAGAGTCAGTTGCATCCGGTGGTTCCACAAAGGCCGAGAACTCCACCAGCTGCAACCGAGCAGTGCCCAGAGCCCGAGCCTGCCAGGCTGGGGGTGATGGGGCAGGTGGGGGCAAAGCGGGAGGTGAGAGGGCTTGGGGGGGCTCGTACCCTAGAGAGAGAGAAGAACAAACAGTAAAAATTGCTAATGTTGATTGACTCTGTCAAGCACTGTTCTCTCTTGCCTGCCTCCTCTTAGAAGCTGAAAAAGCTAAATACTCACTTTCCCAGCCTCCCTTGCAGCTAGAGGTGGCCATGTGACACAGTCCTAACCAATGAGACGTTATGGAAAATCTGCTGGGGGGCTTCTGGGAAGGAGTTTCTTCCTGAATGAAAAAGATAGAACTTTGGGAGGAGAGAGCATTTGGCTCTGGCCAAGTCCTGCTTGGGATGTGATGCCTGGAGTCACAACAGCCATCTTGGGATAAGACAGAGGCCACTAGAGAGATGCCAGTCCTGGTATTGCTGAGCTGCTAAACCAGCAAAGGAGCAGTCCACCTCCAGACTTTTTGTTACATGGAATCATAAAGCCTTTACTATTTAAGGCACTATTAATTTGGATATTCTGTAACTTGGAGCCAAAAGCATTCCCACTTGATGAATCTGTGAAACCTGAGAGTTCTTTCACCAATGTGAGTTCTTAGGACCACCCAGCATGGACTTCTGGAAATCATCTTTGCTACCAGGTGGACAGAGCCTGCCAGAGAATGAAGCCACCTTAGAGGAAAGCAGCACCAAGCAACTCCTGTTGCTACCATTTGAGCTCCTGTATCCAGCCATGCCTGAAGCCCTAACTCCTGAAATTTCAGTTACCTGAACCAATAGAATCTCTCCATTTTGTTTTTTACTTTTTTGGGTCATCTAGCTTGAATTAGATTTTTATCACTTGCAGCTGAAAGAATCTTGATTAACATATCAATGTCCCTGATATCCTTCAGGTTAGCAAGTGATCAAACATAAACCCAGTAGATCTGGTTACAGAAGCAAGGATCTCAACCACTACAAATTCTGGGACATCTTTCCACACTCCCACAGGCCCTGCCTCAGATCTAGATCTCAATAAGACAGTGTCCCCTAACTCATGGAAGGTAGAAAGAAAGGCAGCTGGAGCTGAGAAGAGAGGGGAAAACAAGGCAGGGCAGAGAAAAGGCTCTTACCTGGGAGGTCAGTAGATGGAGGAGTCAGTGACAAGGAGAACGGTGTCTGCGAGAAGGGCTTCACACTGAAGGAGAAAGGAAGCTGGGGGTCAGCAAGAAGGAAAGATGCTAATCATACCAGCTAACAATTACTGAGGGGCCATGGCAAGCCAGACCCTGTGCAAGCACATTATGGGCACGATTTCCTTGAAGACTCACAGCCTATCAAGGTAGGTGTGATGATTGCTCTTCTCATTTTGTATAGGAGGAAACAGACAAACAGGGGTCAACTGACCTGCCCAAAGTCACACAGCTGGTATGGCGGAACCTGGGTTCAAACCCAGATCAGCCCCAACCACAAAGCCTGTGATCTTAAGGGGCCCCCAACTTTTCTGGCACCAGGGGCCGGTTTCATGGAAGACAGTTCTTCTCCAGACCAGAGGTGGGAGGGAGGGGAACAGTTTCTGGATGATTCAAGTACATTACATTTATTGTGTGCTTTATTTCTATTATTATTACATCAACTCCACCTCAGATCATTAGGCATTAGATCCTGGAACTTGGGGACCCCTGGTCTCGAGGATATTCTGGTACCTCTCACAAAATGGCAGAAAGAGAACACAAATGGGGTCTCAAGAGGTGGGAAGAAACCAAAACATAGGGAACTTGGAGAAAGAGGAGGCTGAAGGCTCAGGAAGGTAGGGAGAAAAAGACCAGCGGGACATCAGGCCAAAGTTCAGGGTAAGGGAGCAGTACAATAGAATCTAAAACAGTGCTGTCCATCTCACAATAGCCAAACATGGAAGCAACCTGTGTGTCCATCAACAGATGAACAGGTAAAGAAAATGTGGTACATATATACAGTGGAATACTACTCAGTCATAAAAAAGAATGAAATAATGCCATTTGCAGCCACATGGATAGACCTAGAGATGATCAGACTAAGTGAAATAAGTCAGACAGAGAAAGACAAATACTATATTATATCACTTACATGTGGAATACAAAATATGACTCAAAGGAACTTATCTACAAAACAGAAGCAGTCACAGACCCAGGGAACAGATCAGCAGATACAAACTATTATATATAGGATGGATAAACAACAAGGTCCTACTACATAGCACAGGGAACTATTTTCAATATCCTCTGATAGACCATAATGGCAAAGAATGTGCAAAAGAATGTATATATATGTGTAGCTGATAACTTTGCTATATACCCAAAACTAACATTGTAAATCAACTATACTTCAATTAAAAAAATTTTTTTAATAGACATTCTGAAAAACATAATACTGAGAGAAGAAAACTAGCATATGGATCACACTTCAATTTTGTGTTTACATAGGTGATGATTTAATTAACATTCATTGTCCCACATTTGACTACTAACTCCATAAAGACGGGATCCCGGTACCCAGGGCAATGCATGCTGAACCACCTCTCCTTCCAGCCCAACCTCCTCCCCTGCAAACCTGTGGTTCCTTTGGCCCCCAGAGACTTGTTCAGACAATTTTCTGTGCCCACATACAGCAGCAGCTCCTAATGAACTTTCTTCTCTCCCAGCCTGGACCCCACAGCCTGTCTTTCTCTGGTAAGACTCGCCATGCTCCTGCCTCACCATCCTGAGGCCACACTGCTCCACCAATGCCCACCTAGCCTGGATCCACTGCCACCTCTCTGGGCTGAAGACTCCATGAACCTCTGTGGCCCATTTCTAGTCTTCCAGACCGAAGGACAGGGAAGTCTGGTGTGCTGCAGTCCATAGGGTTGCAAAGTGTTGGACACGACTAAGCAACTGAACAACAAACAACAGGACTAGAAGCATATCCTGTCACCCTCAGGGCTCTCGGAGATGAAAAGGGGCCCATTTCCTTCCTTCTGACCCTGAGAGAAGATAAGGATCCCTGCTCTACCCTCAGGCCCAAGAACCACCTTTATGGGATGACAATGAGCCTTCCCATGAGCCTCTGGGGCTCCACTCATTCCTCTGGACCTACAGAGGTTCCCAACACTTTGGATCTACAACTGCCTTTCCCATGAGCCTCTGGGACTCAGACAATCTCTCTGGGAGGCCATTACCCCCATGGACATCCTACAGGACTCTCACATTCATCAAATCCCACTCTGAGCTCATTTCCGCCCCAAACCCACTCCTCCCCCAGGCTGCACATCTCTGGATGGTCCCACCTACCCCAGTCACCAGCCAGACCCCAAGCACTGCCCTTGCCTCCTCCCTCCTTACCCCAGCAGACCCCAGCCTCATTTCTCCTCCTCCTATCTCTCTGTCCCCGCTCAGACCAGCTCCTCTTCTCCAGACCACTGCCCCAAACTCCTCCTTGGGATCCAAATCCAGACAGCCTGACTCCAGAGGCTACCTTCACAAGGGAGTTAGGAGCTGGAAGGTGGAGCAAGAAAGGTCTGGGTAGGGAGGAGGGAGGGGGTTGTAGGGGGATGGGGAGCAGGTGCTGAGCTGGAATAGAAAGAACTTACTCAGGAACATTCCACGGGGGCCCAGAACTCCCCGACCAAAACTGGAAAAGCTCCGGGGTCTGAAAAAGAGACAAAGAAGTGTGGTGTCAATCAATTTCCTGTTGCAACTGCAACCCCTTCCCTCCAGCCCTGAACCCCACAATTCCCGCCCAGGCCACCTGAGGACCGGCGGGACCCAGTTTGGCCTGCAGGGAAGGTGCTGAGATGAGCTGGGCAGAGGACATGGTGGCCATTGTCTGGAAAGCCTTGTCCTTGGAAACCTGGTCCTGGAGGAGAAGTTGGAGGTCCATGTTAATGGGGAGTCCCAGTGGATACAGGAAGGGTGGGACAAGGACAAGGCAGGGCAAACCTGGGGAGATGCAGAGTTGGGGAGTCAAGACAAAGCGTTGGGGCGGGTTTAGGTCCCTCTCACTACAGCCCCCTGCCCCTCCTGGCCTCCTCAGGAATGTTTGTCTGGGTAAGGGAGCGAGTGGGAGGATGGGCAGGGGGACTTACCACATTCAGGGCCTGCCCATGGTGGGGGGGGGAGGGTGCCAAAGAAGGAAAGAAAACATAACTTAGGAAATGAGGCCCGGACTCCTCCCATCCAGCCCCTCAACACACACCTTCCTGCCCTCCCAGCCCCTACAGCCCAGCCACCCTGAGCTGAGCAAAGGGAGGAAGGGGGAGGAAGGGATGAATATGGAACAAGAAATAGAGAAGGCCAAACCTAGAGGGGGAAAGGGGCTCCCCCATCCGGAATATAAGACAGCAATGAGGGTTCCTAGGTTTCAGAAATAGCCGGAAGTGAAGGCTTCTGAATATGCAGACCACAGGAAATGAGACTATTAGACCCGGAGGGAAGAGACGCTGAAGGTTTCCCAGCCCAGACAGGGCAGAGGAGGAACAGCAAGCCCCAGAAAAGACCAAAGACTGGAAGTGAAGGTTTTCAGACTTAGAAAGGGAAGGGGACCTTCTGGATACAAAAAGACCAGGAAGCGGTGGTCCCCAAGTCCTAGGGAAGAGCAAGAAAAGACCTCAACTCGGAAGAGAAGAAAAACGAGGATCTCAGGCCAAGAGGGCACAGGAAATCCAGAGGATGCAAAAAAAAAAAAGTAAAGGGATATGAACATCTCCAAAAGGAAATGAAGATTTCTGGGCACAGAAAGTGCAGGCGGGCCACATGGGAAGATGAACCAGGAGACGAAGAGGAGATCTTCACAGCACAAGAGGGGAAAGAGCAATGACACCAGGGAGAGAAGAGGGAGAGGAGGGGAAGGAAGACAGGAGCAGTCAGAGGAGAAGCCCAACACCCCATCCTTCTGGCCTGTCCTAAGCTAAATCTCAGTCCCACTCTCTCTATGACATTTTTCTACCCAGGGTCTCTGTTCACCCCCTGGCTGGGCCACGAACCCCCCACCTTGGGTCTCTGCTCTCCTGCCCTGTATGCCTCTCTGGGTGACTCTGTCCCCCTCTCCAGGTCTCTGCCCCCACACCCTGGGTCTCCGCTCTTTCTCTGGATCTCTACTGCCCTCTCTCTCTCTGGGTCTCTGTCTCCCCTCTCTGGTGCCTGTCCTCCTCTCTCAAAGTGCCTGCTTCCCTCTCAAGGTGTCTGTCACAGTTCCTTGACCTCTACCTTGAGCTTGGACTGGATTTCCCTCGATTTCCTTCGGGCCAAAACCTGGATGTGACTAGAGACCTGAAGGGAGAGACAAAGAAGCAGATTCAGGCCACAGCCACTCACGCCTTGCATCCCCTACCCCTTCCCTCCCTCCCCCCATCCAGGTGCCCCCATGAAGCTGGTGAACACGAAAGATGACAAATACACAGAATGGGCCCGTCATCTCTGCGCTTCGGAACAGATGTGTCCATAAAGACCTTTCTCTTCTCATGAACACTACTAATCATCCCCAGATCCAGTAAATCCAGGTCTTATTTCCCTTTCACACCTTGTTCTCTTTGGCCCTCTGTTCAGTCTTACCCTCTGGTTCCCATGCAACTGCTAAGAGAACTATATACCAAAACAGGCGCAGTTAGCGCACACTAACCAAGGTGCAGCACATGAACAAGCCGCTCCTCTAACCTGAATCTGCCAGGAGGATGAGAGCCTAAGAAGACAAGCCCACCCCAGACAGAAGCCCACCAGACAGTCCTGAAACCTGTTTGCGAGTTCGGGTCTTTCCCGTCCTCAGCTTGATGTAGCGGGCAATCAGTTCATTCCGACCTGAAAAGTCAAAGATGGAAGAGAGTTAGACCTTCAGCAGAACTTCCCAACAAAGAAGACACCAGGGAAGGAGAGAGACGCAACATATCCTCAGCAAGCCGCGGGCTACACAGGAGAGGAGTTATGACTGCAGGCTTTGGAGCCAGGCAGCCTGGGTTCAGATCCCAGTTCTGCCACACACTGGCTCTGTGTGGCCTCAGGCAAATCACTTAGCCTTGCTGGGCTTTGGGTTCCTCATCTGTGCAAACGGTGATGCTAACTCCTACCTGAGTTATCGTGAGCACACGATGTGCTTTTATGTGAACAGTGATTAGAGCTTCCGCCAATGTTCCTTAATATTTTTACTAACCGGTGGGGGCTAAGGCAAAAACGAGGGCTGGACTCACCATACATCTTGCCTTCATCAGACAGGATGATTTTCCGCCGGCCACAGGGCGGGTAGATGGCCAGGGCCTCCTGGAAGCTCTGCTCGATGTCTGGACTCCAGACACCTTCTGCATCTGGGCCCCCGTCGCCCCCCGCCCCCTCACTGCCGCCGGTGCCCTCCTCGCTTCCTTCCTCACTTCCTGTCCAGCCGCTGCCATCGTCCAGAGGGGCCCCAGCGCGGGGTTCCCCCATCTGGGCCTGGAGGAACACAGAGTTCAGCAAGGTTCCCCGGATCCACCCAGAGAGACCTCAGAACAGAGGTCCAGATCACTGGGTCTGAGGGGAGAGGCTGGGGGCACCTGGACTCCCGGATCTGAGGGAGGAGGGGGCTGGAGGCTGAACTCCTGGATCTGAGGGAAGCAGGAGACTGGGAGCCTGGATTCCTGGGTCCTGGAGAAAAAGGGGCTGGATTTCTGGGGAAGTTTAGGGTGAGAGGGTTCTCCTCTGTATTCTCAGTGGAGCCTAGATTGTGATGAAGTCTTGAAGACCCCAGAACAATGCCTAGGGTCCAGGAGGGCTGAAACTTTGGCTGTGGATTACTGGTTTAAAGAAGATAGGCGTCAGAGCCTAGCTGCAGGGAAGGGGGACGTGGGTGAGATCTTCTCAGTCCCATGCCAAGAACAGGTGCCAGGGTGTGAGCAGCAGCTGCTAGAAAAGGAGGGGCACAGGCCCCAGGAAGGCTGAGGGCAGATCCAGACACAGAGACTCAGAGAGGACAGAGATCCAGAGAGAGGAAACACAGACCTAATGTCCGGGGACAGAAACCCAGAGGGAGGGGGACCAGAGATCCAGAGACAGGGGGACAGAGACCTAGAGAGAGAAGGACAGAGACTCAGGGCAGAAACTCAAGCCAAGACCAGGAAAGACCCACAGAACCACAGACTGGGGGGCAGGGGCGCCCTGCCATCAGGAGAGCCAGAACAAAGGGCCCAGGCGTCCCCTCCCCCAGTTTCCCACAACCCCTATCAGGGGAGGGACTGGCCAGCGAGGGCGCCTCCCCTCTGGCCCCCAGCCCCGCCCCTTCCCTCCCCTCCCCCCCGTCCCTGCGCCGTGGGCTCTGATCCAACTCAAGTTCCCAGTGACTTTCCGGAGGCCGGGAACAGGGGGAAACTTTTTCCAATACAGTCAGATCCCGCCTCCCTGGCGGCTCCACGTCTTCCACGGCTTTCCCAGGACCCCAGAGTCCGGACTCCCATCCCCCTCCTCCCTCGGACCCCGGAGCCCCGGTCCAGACAGACAAAGACCCCAGGCCGAGCCCAGTGGCGCTGCGGCATTCAGGACCCCCGTAGGCCAAAATCCCAGCCCAGCTCTCCCCCATGTGGCCAGACAAAGGGACGGAGGAGCCGAGTCAGAAAGGTTCCCCTTAATTTCCCGCCCCAGGTCCCAAACCTCCAGAGAGACAAGATAAGGATCCAGAAAGTCCCGGAGCCCCCTTTGGGCCACCCAGGAGGCCTCCTTTCTCCACGAGGAGGACCAAACGTCCATAAATGACACGCACAAATCAATTCGGTCAGAAACAAGCATGGGGCCCTTTCTCACTTGAAACCGACACCTCCACAGACACTCACACCCCTCAGCGTCCCCAGCCCTTACTCCCAGGCGCACACTCCCAAACTCAGACACATCAACAGACACCCCAACTCTGGCGAAAGTTGCAACTCCACACTTAGACTCGGTCAAGAGCGCAAATTCCGGCCCCCCGGCATAAAGAGGGCGGCAAGCAATTCAGAGACCATCCCACGAACACCTCAACTCATAAGGTGTAACTTCCCACTCGAACTCACACACCCCAAAGCACGATCCCCGACTCCCGCCGGCGCCTTCCTACCTACCTCCCGGCCTGGGGCTGGGGAGCCGCGGGCGGGCGGGGCTGCGAGGGAGAAAGTTGCCCGGGAGCTTTGTTTGGGAAAAGTGGGAGGGACCGGAGGGGGGGCGGGTCCCGGCGCCGGACCGCGGGAAGGGGGATCCTACGGTGACAGTTTCGGGGAGGATTTTTGCTTTGGCCAAAGAGAGGTGAAGTCTAGCTGGGGCCTGTGAGAATTCCGAGATTCTGATGCTTGGATCCCAGAGAGAGGAGGGGAATGGAGGGTCTGGACACCTGGGTCTGAGGGAGAATTGATTGGGGCCCGGAAACCTGGGACTGAAGGAAGAGGAGACTGGGGGCCAAGATTCCTGAATTTGGAGGAGGAAAGGTCTGGGGCCCTGGCCTCCCAGCCACCCTCCAGTGTAGTTTGTGTGTTGCAGATGTGGAAGTGACTGATGTTAATAGAAACACAAAAGAATCTTCCCTGTTCAACCTCAAGTGTATTTTTGAGGATATAAGTATGGAGATGGGTTTCTTGTTGATTTCCATTGGTTTCTCTTCATTGATTGGCCTCCTTGTGACCTCATCAGAGTTAAGGATCTTGGGCAAGACGACTGGGAGTTTATTGGAAGTTCACGAAGATGCAGACTCCCACATCCACATGCACTAGTGGACTAGAGGTGGCCGCTGTCCCAGGACCAGGAGAGAGCCTTGGTTGCCAGAGGAGAGAGATGAGAGTCCCTTAATTATATCCCTTAAAGATGAGTGTTCAAACTGACAAGACTAGAGGGGCTGGATCAAGAATCTCATGTCCTGAGGAAGAAGGGAGCCCAGGTTCCGGGTTCCCTGTAAGGTGGGACATAAGGCTGTCTTTAGGGTTTCTAGGGAGGAATTTTTTGGTGGAACCGTGGAGTTCAGCGTCCCTACATTGCCCCCTGTTGAGCGCCTTAATCGTTTCAAAACCTAAAGACTACGAGAAGGGACACGGAGCTTTCAAAGATAGATACAAAACTAAGCAGTGGGCGAATCAGAAGGACTGTTCGGACACCTGTATTTCAAGAGCAGAGGGAGCCTAGGAATGGAACTGAGGGCTCTAGGGACAAGATCCAGGGCACAGAGGCGTGGCCTAGATGTGGGGCGTGGCCCTAAGTCGGGGCGGGGCCACCTTCGACTGGAGCGAGACTCCAGCACTTGGCCAGGATCAGAGAATACCGGCCACACTGAGTCTCCAGGGCAGAGGTCAGCCGACAGGGACGCGGTCTGACTATGGGGGTGTGAATTTGAAATCAATGCCCCGCTCTGGCTTAAGGGGCGTGGCTCCTACTCATGGGTGAGACTACCCAATAGTGGGCCGGCCTCAGGGGTGAGGTAAGCAGATGGGGCGTGGTCAGACAATAGGGGCGGGTCCAGGGCTCGCGGAGCCCCTCCAACGCTCCAGTATCCGACCTGGGCTGGAGAACAGAACTGTTTGGATTTAACAGTCCGTGGACGGCGGGAGTCTTGAGTCCGGTGACCCGGCTGTGGTCTAGCATAAAGGCGGGGCCCAGAAGAAGGGGCGGGGCGTGGGAGAAGGTGAGGAGGAATGAGATCTGGATACGAATGTGGGAGAAGGAAAGAAATGAGATAGATCCATTGTGTGAGACCGAGCCCTGAAGAGCCGGGTCTGGGGGGAGGGGAGGGACCGGACTGGACCGGGGGTGTTGGCGTAGAAGGTAAGGGGAGGGGGGCAAATGGCCGGAGTCTGAGGAGTTTCCGGACCAGGGGTCGGGAAGTGTCCTTGTCTAGGGAAGGGGGAGCTCTGACCCCTGTCCTCGCCGCAGCCTCCCGGCCCGCCCCGCCATGTGGCACCAGCTATTCCCGTTGCTGCTGCTCTCCTCTGCCTCGGTGCCCCCCTCCACTGCAGCCCCGATCCGCGATGGTGACGTCCAGGAGAGCTCCTCAGGTTTTCTAGGTCTTCAGAGTCTACTCCAAGGCTTCACACGCCTTTTCCTGAAAGTAAGCGGTGGCCTGGGTTGGGGGAAAGAAGAGGTACAGAGAAGAGGAACAGGGGTGACAGATGGTGACTGAGGGACGGAAAGAGTTCAGAGAAGAAAGAGTGGGAGAGAGGGGTCGTGGCCAGGTAGAAAGATAGACAAGAAGAGAGGGAGTCAAGGGGCAGAAAGATGGATGGAAAGACCGAGAGATAGGAAGAGAGGGAGGGAGACAGAGGGAGGGAGGGAGAGGGAGGAGAGGGCAATAGGGACAGAGAGACAGAAGACAGATGAGGGGCAGGAACAGAAAGGTGATGGGACATATGGAGGCAGGAGGTGACCGAGTTAGGCCCTCAGGGTCAGAGGATGGAGAGAGAAGGGGGACCCTAACAAGGCTCCAGGTATCCTGGGGAGTCTGGATGTTCCACAGCTCACTGATTCCACCTCTGGCCCAGGATGACCTGCTGCGGGGCATGGACAGCTTCTTCTCTGCCCCTATGGACTTCCGGGGCCTCCCTAGGAACTACCACCAAGAAGAGAACCAGGAGCGCAGGCTGGGAAACAACACTCTCTCCAGCCACCTCCAGATTGACAAGGTGCCTATGCCAGGAAGTCCCTCCTGGAGTATCTCCAAGATCCCTCATGTTGCAGTATCTGGTGGAGGTGGGGGTGAGGAAGGCAAAGGAGGAAGGCAGTTTTGTTCTCACTCTCTCCTCCTGTCCTCACAGGTGACCGACAACAAGACAGGAGAGGTGGTGATCTCCGAAAAGGTGGTGGCATCCATTGAGCCAGGAGAGGGGAGTTTGGAGGGTGACTGGAAGGTTAGGACACACCCCTGGCAGTGTCCAAGCCCAAACATTTTCTGTAGTTTAGCAAGAAATGATAGATTAATGAATTGACTCTCCCACTCCCTCTGTGCTGGACTTCCTCTCTCAGGGCCTCAGTTTTGTCATCTGTCAAAAGGGACTAACCAGCTTTCGGAAATGAGGTTTACAACCTCAGAGATACATCCTCTCTTACTTTAAACCCTAGAGGATTTTGTAAACCAAAGAAAGTGCATTTTTCCCCAAATAAGATTCACCCTCATAAACCTCAGAGTGTTTTGATCTCAAAGTACTCAAACCTCCAAGTATTTTTTCATCTGTCCCAAAGAGCTTGGTAAATCTCTCCCTTGTAAACGTCAGAATGTGATTTTTTAAATAATTCCTAAGTACTTTATGAACCCCCAATCCTTTGTGCATCTCACCTTCGTAAACCTCTAAGAGCAATTCTGATCACAAAGTGCTTTTTTTTTAACCTCAAAAGGTTTAAGAACCCTTAAGTGCTTAGTAAACCCACATGGTTCTCCCATACACATTCCCAGTTTTTTATTTTAAAAACTTCAAATCTACAGAAAAGTTTTTTTAAAAAGTACAGTAAACCTGTATCCCCTTTCCCACAGAGCAGGGTTTCTCAACAGCATCACTGTTGGTGTTTGGGGCCATGTAATTTTTTTGTTGTGGGGGCTGTCCTGTGCACTATACAATGTTTAACAGCATCCTTGCCTCCACCGCTGGACGGAAGAGGCACCCACCCCCTCCAGCTGTGACAACCAAAAATATCTCCTTGACCTGATTCACTACCTGTATAACATTTTACCAGATGGACTCTTTTTTACCTTTTTATTTTTGAACCATATGACAGTAAATGATTGACATCATGACACTTCACCCCTAAACCCTTCAGCAGATATCTCCTTCACCTCCATGACCATAGTTCCATTTTTACACCCAAGAAATGTAACATTGATACCCATTATCTCAGGGCTTCCCAGGTGGCTCAGTGGTAAAGAATCCATCTGCCAATGCAGGAGACACAAGAGATTCTGGTTCAATCACTGGGTCAGGAAGAACCCTTAGAGGAGGAAATGGAAACCCACTCCAAAATTCTTTCCTCGGAAATCCCATGAACAGAGGAGCCTAGCAGACTACAGTAGATGGGGTCACAAAGAGTCGGACACGAGTGATCGACCCAGCATATACACACACACACACACACACACACACACGTCAATTATCTCTGTATTTGTTTTCTAGGGCTGCCATAACAGTCTCACAGATTGGGTGGCTTCAACAACAGATGTGTATTTCTCATAGTTCTGGAGGCTAGGTGTCCAAGATCAAGGTGTCAGCAAGGTTGATTCCTACTGAGGGCTGTGAGGGAGACCCTGTTCTGTGCCTCTGCCCTAGCTTCTGGTGGTTTACTGACAGTTACTTAGTGTTGTTGGTGTGTAGATGCATCAGCCCCATCTGTCTTTATCTTCGCATGCAGTTCTCTGTGCATTTCTAGGTCCAAATTTCTAAGAAACTGGTCGTGTTAGATTAGAGCCCACGCTAATGACCTCATCTTACCTAATGAAAACCACAGTGGTCTTATATGCAAAGAGGTCACATTCTGAGCTATTAGGGCAACCTCTTTGGCACCACGGATGAGTTTCATGGAAGACAGTTTTTCCAGAGACCGGGGTGGAGGTGGTTTGGGAGAGGACTCAAGCACATTTATTGTACACTTTATTTCTACTATTATTACTCAGTTCCACCTCAGATCATCAAACATGAGATGTCAGAGGTTAAGAACCCCTGTACTAGGGTCCTAATGGACCTCAACACATGAATTGGAGAGCAGGGATTACAATTCAATATGTAACCATCTCCTATAAGGCCTCCCAAACCTCAAGTGACTGAAACACAGACTCTGATTCAGTAGGTGGTTGGTGGGGGATTGCTCATTTGCATACATAAAGGCTCCCAAGTGATGCTGATGCTGTGGGTCCACAGCCCTCACTTTGAGTCACAAGGACCAAACAGACACTGAAATGTCCCTGCTGGACCGAAAGCTGTCCACAGGAGCTCATATGATTTTTGACCCAGGATTCAGTCAATTTTGATCCAGGATCACCCGTTGCAACTATGCTCATGATTCATTAATCCCAAAGAGCTTTGTACATTTCAGATTACTTTCTAAACCTCAGGGGGATGCTTAATCTGGAAGTGCTTTTGAAACCTCCAAAATGTGTTTTAAAACCCAGAGTATATTATAAACATCAGAGTATTTTTATTTCTAAAACACAAGTCCTTTGTAAAAAAGACAAAGTGAGCTTTATTGGACTGGCCCAGAAGTTTGGGTTTGTCCATAAGCTTGTATGAAAAGGGCTTTCCTGGTGGCTCCAACAGTAAAGAATCTGCCTGCAATGCAAGAGACCTGGGTTTGATCCTTGGGCGGGGGTAGGGGGAGATCCCCCGGAGAAGGGACTGACAACCCACTCCAGTATTCTTGCCTGGGAAATCCCATGGTGAGCTACAGTCCATGGAGTCCCAAAAAGTAGGACACGACTGAGTGATTAACATGCTTCTATCAGTTCAGTTCAGTTCAGTTCAGTTCAAGCAACCCAAATTAACTTTTTGGTCAACTCTGTAATTCCCAAAGTATTCCCTAGGTGGCAGAGTGGGTTGAGTATGCCAGGGGAGCATCCTGAGGCTGACCCTTGGAGTTTGAGAGGGTCTCCTTGTTCCCCGCCCCCTTCCACAGGTTCCTAAGATAGAGGAGAAGGAGGCCCTGGCGCCGGTCCCGAAGGCCGTGGACAGCTTCCACCCGGAGCCCCATCCCCGAGTGGCCGTCTGGATCATGAAGCTGCCACGGCGGAGGTCCCACCAGAATACCCAGGAGGGCGGCCACTGGCTGAGTGAGAAGCGACACCGTCTGCAGGCCATCCGGGATGGGCTCCGAGAGGGGACCCGAGAGGACGGACTTGAAGAGAGCGTGCAGAGCTCCTCTCACTCCAGGCTGCCCGCCCGCAAGGCCCACTTCCTGTACATCCTCAGGCCTTCCCAGCAGTTGTAGGGGTGGGGCCCGGGGAAGCCTGCCTGTACCCTCCACCAGACCCCAGCACCATATGGAAATTAAACCTTTTTTCCAGCAGCACCGTCTCCTTTTGGGATCTGTCCCCAGGCCTCAGCCAACCAAGCCTAGCTTTGAGCATGGCCTCTGGCTGAGCTGTAACTTCTTGCCAGCGTCCCCAGGTTGTTCCCTCATTCAGACGCCATCTGTCTTCCAACTGAGCAACTCTGTCATCTCCTCTGTCACCTCTGTCCCACCTGTACCCTCTGCTTCCATCTCTGTTACCGCCTGCTCTGCTTGCCCTCGGGCTCCCAACTCTTACTCCAGTCCTTTCTGTCCACTCTGCATTAGCTTCCTATCCCTGCCACACAAACCTAGCCACTGAAAACAGTGCAAATGTATCCTCTCACTAATCCATAGTTCAGAAATCCAGGATGGCTGGGCTGGTCCTCTGTGCAGATCTCACAAAGGCAACATCAAGGTGTTAGCCAGCAGGGTTCTTACCTGAGGCCCCGGGATGCCTCTGTTTCCGAGATCATTCAGGTTGTTGGCACAATCAGGTCCCCTGAAGGTTCAACTGAGGTCCCTACTTCCTTGTTGGCTGTCTTCTGGGGCCACCCACTCTTAGCTCCTGGAGGTCTCTCTACAGTTCTTGTATGTGGGTCCCACACCTCAAATCTCACAAAAATACACAAAAATTTTCTCTGAATGTCCCTTCTGCCCCATCTCCCTTATGCCTTCCTCCTCCTCTTCTAGCAGGACAGAGTTCTCTGCCTTGAAGGACTCACAGGATTGGATTGGGCCCACCTGGACAGCATATGAAACAGGTTCCAGGAATTAGAGGGGGGCCGTCTTTGGGGGAGAGGACTTCCCTGGGAGCTCAGCTGGTAAAGAATCTGCCTGCAGGAGATCCTGCTTCGATTCCTGGGTCTGAAAGATCCCCTGGAGAAGGGATAGGCTAACCATTCTAGTATTCTTGGGCTTCCCTGGTGGCTCAAATGGTAAAGAATCCACCTGCAATGTGCGAGACCTGGGTTCAATCCCTGGGTTGGGAAGATCCCCTGGAGGAGGGCACGACAACCCGATCCAGTATTCTTGCCTGGAGAATCCCCATGGACAGAGGAGCCTGGCAGGCTACAGTCCATGGGGTCGAAAAGGGTTGGACACAACTGAGTGACTCAACACGGCATGGCATCTTTGGGGAAAGCCATTATTCTGCCCACTGCATGTCCAGACTGTCACCTCCAGCCCCCAACTATGCATGTACACTTCCATCTCACATCCACACCACTTGTTTCCACTCTCATCTTTTTTTTTTTTTCCTGGCCATGCCACACAGTGTTGGATCTTGGTTCCCAGACTAAAGATCAAACCCATGTGCCCTGCATTGGAAGTGCACAGTCTTAACCCTTAGACCACCAGAGATGTCTTCCTCATTTTTATCTTCTCCTTCCCTCTCAAATCATATGCTGACTCCATCTTGACTCGCTCTGTTTCTCTTTCCCTTTGTCCCTCTGTCTGTCCCTCCATGCCTGGCACTTCAGACTCCATCTTTGAGAGCTAGGCCTGCTGCCTCAGCCACCTGGAAACTCACAGTCCCTGTCTTGGGCACCCTGTCCACTTTGCCCATTCCTTCCAAATCCTTGGAGCAACTCCTATTCCCTCCAGAACACCTCCCTCAAGACACACCATTGAGAAGGCACATCTGGGTCTTTAGGTGCTGGGTCCTGCAGGGGAGGCAGACACAACGTGTGTTTTCCCCCCTCGAAGCCCAGGTTCCAGTTGGAATCACCCTGCACAGAGACTCAGCACATTCAGGAAACTAGCAATATGTGAGTGTAAATAAAAGAGAACTTTCTTTTGGGGGGAAAAATAGATTTTTTTTTTATTATCCCAAATAAGCATCAATATGTCTTCATGGAGAATATCAAAACCTGATTGGCCTTTCCATACCTTCTCTCCCCAACCCACCCCCAGTCCCATTCACTTTCCCACCATTGACAACTATTTGTGTTTAATGTTTATTTTTGGTAAGTGTATTTTTGGTATATTAGTCAGCTAGGACTGCCCTAAGAAAATACCACAGATGTGAGTGACTTAAACAAGAGACATTTATTTTCTTACAGTTCTGGGGCTGGAAGTCTGAGATCAAGTTGTTGACAGGTATCATGTCTTCTAAGGCCTCCCTCCCTGACTTGTAGGCAGCCATCTTTGTATCTTCATGTGGTCTTTTCTCACGCACGCACACATCTGTGTCCAAATTCCCTCCTCTTATAAGGACATCAGTCATTTTGGATTAGGGCCCACCCTAGAGAACTCCTCTCTTTTTTAAAAAGAAAGATATTTATTTCTTTGGTTTTGAGGGGTCTTAGTTGTGGCATATGGGATCGTTAGCTGTGGCATCTGGGATCTAGTTCTCTGGCCAGGGACCGAACCCCAGCACCCCCCTGTATTGGGAGCACAGAGTCTTGACCACTGGACCACCAGGAGGTCCTGAGAACTCATCTTAATAATTCTTTTTTTAGATTTTTTTCTAATGTGGACCATTTTTAAAGTCTTTATTGGGTTTGTTACAACACTGCTTCTGTTTTAAGCTTTGATTTATTTTGGCTGCGAGGCATATGGGATCTTAGCTCCTCAAACAGGGATCAAACTCCATCTCCTGCACTATATGGCAAATTCTTAACCACTGGACCTCCTGGACCTCCAGGGAAGTCCCATCATCTTAATTATCTCTTTAAAGATCTTTTCTCCAAATATGATAGAATTCTGAGGCACCAGCAGTAAGGGCTTCAACATATGAAATTTCAGGGGACACATTTCAGCTCCTAACAGTAAGTAGTCTTATTTAATATAATTCCTTTTGATGCATGTATCTTTAATTTTCATTGGAAAAGATGATGGGAAAGATTGAGGATACGAAGAGAAGAGGGTGATGGAGGATGAGAGTTGGATGGCATCACCGACTCAATGGACATGAGTTTGAACAAACTCCGGAAGGTAGTGAAGGACAGGGAAGCCTAATGTGCTGCAGTCCATGGAGTTACAAAGAGCTGGACACGGTTGAGCTACTTGAACAACAAAAAATTTTAATTTACATTGGTGGTATTACATATGTCATTCCGGTGGGCCTTTTTCTTTTCAGTACCATCTTTATTTATTTTCTTGGTTGAATTGTGGAACATATGGGATCTTAGTTCCCCAGAGAATGAACCCACACCCCCTGCAGTGGAAGCACGGAGTCTTAACCACCGGACTGCCAGGGAAGTCCCTCAGTACCATCGTTAAGATGCCTCCATATTGCACTGGTACATCCAAAATCCACCCAGTTCCATGGTCAACCTCGCCACCCTCTCAGTGATCCACACCTGAGTTGCCTCTGATTTCCCACCATTACAAATAATGGTACAATAAACACTGGTAGAGAGCTTCGCGGGGCTTCCCAGGTGGCACATTGCTGAAAGAATCCACCTGCTAATGTAGGAGGAGGAAGAGACACAGGTTAGAGCATTGGGTTGGGAAGACCCCCTGGAGAAGGAAATGGCAGCCCACTCCAGTATTTCTTGCCTGGAAAACTCCATGGACAGAGGAACCTGGCAGGCTACAGTCCATGGGGTCGCAAAGAGCCAGGTATGACTAAGTACAGCACAGAAGCAGCAGCAAACACTAGTATATAAGCCCCTTTGTGGTCCAGAAGGACAGGATGGGGGGGGCTCTAATCAGCAAAAGAATTGCTGGGTTGTAGGGGATGTATCTACCTATTTTGATTAGGTAGAATTTTCTGACAAGTCTGCTCCCTCTAGCAGACCATACATGCATGCTAAGTTGCTCAGTCGTGTCCAACTCTGTGACCCCACAGACTGTAACCCGCCAGGTTCCTCTCTCCATGGGATTTCCCAGGCAAGAATACAAAAGTGGGTTGCCATTTCCTCCTCCAGGGAATCTTCCAGACCCAGGGATCAAACCCACGTCTATTAAGTCTCATGCATTGGCAGGTGAGTTCTTTACCACTAGGGCCACCTGGGAAGCCCCCAGTCCATAGGGATACCATAAACCTTAACCACATCTGGCATCTGGGGAAACAGATGTTTGTCTGCAGAACAGTTGAAGTATGCATCCACATGTGATCCAGATACTAATATTAAGACACAGATTTTAAAGTAACTATGATGAATAAGTTCAAAAAATAGATGAAAAGATGGAGAATTTCATCAGAAAACTAGAATCTAAAAGAGAGGGGAAAACAGAATAAAAGAGAGGGGAGAGGGAGATGGAATCCAATGTATATTTTAGAATTTATAAATTAAAAAATCAGTAGATGAGTTTCACAGCAGATGAGACACAGTGGGAAACAGATCGGGAGACAATATCCAGACTGGGGACTTCCCCGGTGGTCCAGGGGAAGTCCACACTTTCAGTGGAAGACTCCTCACTGTGAATGCAGGGGGCAAAAGTTCAATCCCTGGTTGGGGGGTGAAGATCCCACATCCTGTGCAGCCAAAAATAATAAACTCAAAAAAAAATCTAGATGAATCACACTGAATAAGGACAGAAAATACAGGGCATTTCCTGGTGGTCTAGTGGTTAGGATTCAGCGCTTTCACTGCTGTGGACCTGGGTTCCATCCCTAAGATATCCCACAAGCCAGAAGGCATGGCAGAAAAAAAAGAAACAACTTATATCTAGCTTTTAGGCAAATAGAGAAGGGCATCTATATCTGTTTCTCGACTGTCTTCAGCTCAAAATGATCCTTATGTCATAGTGGGATATTTTGGGAGTGGTATATTCTGCTACCCTTCACTGTATATAATATTAACCTACAAAAATCAATTATATCCCTAAACATTATGAACAAAAAGATTTTTACTGAAATTTTTAAAAATATGATTTGAATCAGCATAACAAGCAAAATACCTAAGAATAAACCTAACAAAAGATTTGCTAGATCTCTAAACAGGAAACTATGATACATTACTGAGAGTAATTAGAGAAAATCTAAATAAATAATTCATAGTAACAGTATTCATGGCTTCCCTGGTGGCTCAGTGGTAAAGAATCAGCCTACCAATGCAGGAGACACAGGTTCAGTCCCTGGTTTGGGAAGATCCCACGTGCTGCAGAGCAATTAAGCCCGTGCACCACAACTACTGAGTCCGTGCGCTGAAGCCCAGGAACTGCAACTACTGAAGCTTAGGCACCTAGAGCCTGCACTCTGCAAAAAGTGAAGCCACTGCGATGAGAAGCCCCAGCACTCTGAATAGAGATTAGCCCCCGCGCATCCCAACTGGAGAAAAGCCCGTGCAGCAACAAAGATCCAGCACAGGAATCAATCAATAAATAAAATTCTAAAACAGTATTCATAATTGCCAAAAAGCAGAAACAACCGATGTCCATTGAGAGTAAAATGGTTCAATCGTGGCATATTCAGAGACTGGAATATTATACGACAGTGAAATGAATGACCTACTGCCATGGAATGGATTTTATAATGTTGAGCAAAAGAGGCCATAATTAACAGTGGTCACCTTTAGAGGGGCAATAATTAGGAGGAAATGTGAAGACTTCTGGGCTGCAGGCAATATTCTCTTTTTTTATATGGGTGGTTTCATTACTGTATTACTCTATTAAAAGCTTAATTGACCCATAACCTAGAATTTAGCACTTTATGTATGTTACAATTATACTATAAAACAGTTTTTAAAATTATTTTAGGTCTTACAAAATTATCTTCCTCAAAAAAAAAGGGAAATAAACAAGAACTACTGAAGGAATAAAATGAAAAATAACAAAAAAGAAAAAAATGAAAGAATGAAATCATATTAATAACGTCAGCAGGGTCCACCACTTGTCAGCCGTGCTAAGAAAACACTAGGCAAACATTCTTATTGAACTCTTATAAGACTCCATAAAGTGGCTATTGTTTGTTCCCATTTTAGGGAAGAAGGGGAGGCTCAGAGAGGTAGAATCACTTGCCAAAGTCACACAGCAATGGCACTAGGCTTTCTGATTTCAAATCTCACACTTTTAACCAATCACCACATCACTTGTTAAACAGGTTCTTTCCAAATGTTATAACAAGCCACCACATAATAGCCAAAATAATAACTATCACCCAACAAGGATTACTACTTCAAGCCCGCAAGGTACCTAAAAAGCAATTATCTCCATTTCTAGGTGAGAAACCTGAGGCTCAGAGAGAGGGTAAGCCTTTGTGCCAAGGTTACAGGTAGAGAGTGATGGAGTCAAAATTAAAACCCAAGAATGTCTGACTCCAGTCTTATCATCATTCTACACAGTCCAACAGTTTTGAGGCGTAGATTCTGTCCCTTCATTCATTCGACAAAAAATGTTTGAGAACTCACCCTGGGCCAAGGATATTCTAGTTCCCAACAACCTTCTACCGCTAGGAGCTCACATTCCAGTAGGGGGTGACAAAGACAGTGCACAAATACAGACTATTTCACGGCGGAGAGACGAGCCTCGAGGACGAATAAAAAACTAAGTAGAGAGATGAGTCTGAATTATAGACTGTGTGTCAGAGGAAGGACTCTCTGAGGAAGTAACAGCTGAATGAACGATGATGGGATGAATGGGAGAATGTAAAATGATTTCTGGGTCTGGGCTAGCAAAGAGGCCGAGTGAGTGGGTCACGTGTGCATGCTAACTCGCTTCAGTCGTGTCCGACTCTTTGTGACCCTTTGGACTGTAGCCCACCAGGCTCCTCTGTCCATGGGATTCTCCAGGCAAGAATACTATAGTGGCTTGCCACGCCCTCCTCCTAGGGATCTTCCAGACCCAGGAAGATCTCGCATCTCTTAAGTCTCTTAAGTCTCTTGCATTAGCAGATGGGTTCACTAGCGCCACCTGGGAAGCCCGGGTGGGACATCTTTTATCCTAAATGCCCCTCGTTAGGAGTCTGACGGGCTACAGTCCATAGGGTCGCAGAGTCGGACACGACTGAAGCGACTGAGCACGCTCAGAAGTCAATTTGGGATGTAATTCTCGAGACGTAAGAGACGCGGGTTTGATCCCTGGATCGGGAAGATCCCCTGGAGGAGGGCATAGCAACCCACCCCGGTATTCTTGCCTGGAGAATCCCACAGACAAGGGAGCCTGGTAGGCAACAATCCATAGGGTTGCAAAGAGTCAAGGGACGATTTAAGTGGCTTAGCATGCACCTCTCTCTAGTCCGAAAAGCTGAGGTTATCTTTCCTCTGCTGCTAAGTCACTTCAGTCGTGTCCGACTCTGTGCGACGCCATAGATGGCAGCCCACTAGGCTCCTCTGTCCCTGGGATTCTCCAGGCAAGAATACTGGAGTGGATTGCCATTTCCTTCTCCAATGCACGAAAGTGAAAAGTGAAAATGAAGTCTCTCAGTTGTATCTTTCCTCTACTCTTTCCTAAAAGGGAGGAATGAAACCGTTTGGGAAAGAATCCTTCGGGGACCTATTAATACATTGTGACTGGAGCCGCAAAAAAAGGCATTGGAGTAGTGAGGTAGGACAGACAGGACATCATTGTGACGGATTGGCAGCCTGGCACGGAACAGAGGGCAAAAATGACACAACTTAGTGGCTGATAAGAAGTGGGGGGGTGGGGGTGGACAAAGGGTCTCTCAGGCCAAGTTTCCCTTGCCTGGGCCCATTTCACCCAAGCTTAAGGTCGCAGAGAAGACCCCAGCCTTGGGCACTTCTAGCAACCTTAATCTCTTCCGCCTTTATCGACTCAGCCAGTACGCATGCGCCTGCTCCACCAGTCGGGGCACGCCCGGTCAGTCCTACGCATGCGCGGCCTCGCAGGTAACCGTAGCGACAGGAGAGCTCCTTGTCCCGGTGTGCGCCTGCGTCCCGGGGAGGGGCCCGGGAGGGGCGTGGCTTAGACCCCTCGTGCGCTCCCAGTCGCGCCCTAGCACCTTTCTTTTTCCGGTGGGAACAGCGCACGCGCATCTCCTCAGGACCCAACTGTCGTTTGTTTGTCGTTCGTGGCCCTCATTTGTGTCCCGAGACTGGAACACTGCGACGTGGCTCCAGGTGCGCCCAGGCCGTGGCGAGGCTTCCCAGAATAGCCGTGTCAGAGCCCCTCCCGAAATCCTGGCAAGCCCCCAAATCCTAAGGGAGAGTCCCCAATATCAGGGCCTTCCAAGTCTTGTTAAAGGTCTTAAAATCCTGACCAAGCTTCCTCAGAAATACTGAAGGGAACCCTCCAGGAAATCTCGTAGATGACCCCTGAAATCCTGTCAGAATCGTCTAGAAATACTGTCAAACTTCAAAAACTGTCAAACTTCTCCCTCAGAATGTCAGAGCCTCTAACTGCTCCCAGGACTCAGGGGAGGCTCCCCAGAGGAGCTGGAACCCTCGGCCTGGGAGAACCAGGAAAGATGCTGAGTCCCCCTGAGCCGTGAGGGACCTGGAGGTTGGCCAGGGTAGAGAAAAATGACAAGAAGCCAGGAGTTGCAGGAACCACTCTGTGCCACACCAGCCCAAAAGGCTAGGTAGTTAGTCCTGAGGTTACTAGGGAACCATGGGAGGGCTGGAAACAGGAGAAAGATGGGGTTCAAACTCAAGCAGGAGGCCAACAGTTCCAAATACAGGCTGATGGGCGAGAATGTAAGTAGCCCAAGGCACTGTGGGAACCCAGGGACATCACCTAGCCCAGAAACGGTTTCCAGAGGAGGGGACGTGGGAGCCGAGACAGGAAGGGCAGGCAAGAAGGATGTCCCAGGCAGAGACCTGGAGGTGGGAAGAACCAGCCCAGTTTGGTCAACAGCACAGGATTCAGGGTTGCAAGTGGGTTTGAGGGTGGCGGATGCACATGGGATCAGGCCAAGCTGGGCCTTCAATATCAAGTCCAAGGTCTAGGCTCTGTCCCTAGGGTGCTTGGGAGCCATGGGGCAACACTGTGCAGGGGATGGGCAGGTCAGCGCTTGTGAGGATGAACTGGAGCGGGAGACTGGAGGCAGGAGGCTGAGGAAGAGGCTGGGCCAAGGAGCCAGGAGGGGAGGTTGAGACCTGACCCGAGCTGTAGGGAAGGCAAGGAGGGGAAAGGGAGAATCATAGGGCAGGAGGGACAGGGTTGGGGAACTTGACAAACTGTGGGGAGGAGGGGTGGCAGGAGGGAATGACCCCCACCCACCAGCCCCGCTTTGATCTCTGCCACCCACTCCTTAGGCCCCCATTTTCCCAGCCCACACCTCCAATCCATAAAACAGGTCTGAGCGAAAGCTGCTCTGGTCGAGGCAGGGGTGGGCAAACAGGTTCTGAGAACCCAGAACGGCCTGGGGCACAGGAGGGCAGGGCGGGTCCCCACCCTCGGGTGGCTGGTTGAGGAGGCCATTCCCTGTTTGTCCTTCTAGGAGCTTGGGGAGCAGCCAGTCCCTTTTTGGTCCCTTCCAGCGACGGAGGGGAGCTGTTAGCTTCTCCACCAGCTGCAGAGCAGCCAGGGTGGCCCATGGACATGCCAGAGGACCAGGCAGGTGGCCCCACCGCAAAAAGTAAGTGACTGGGCCCCTGTTTGTCCCATGCGAGGGTGGGGAGGAAGCAATGGTGAGCAGGGCACCAGGTTGTGATTCAGGGACTTGGAAGAGCTGGCTTGGGGTGGCTGAGCCTCCACTTTGAGGCAGGGTGGGATGCAGAGAACAATCCTTGATGAGGTACCTGCTGTGTGCCCACCTGTCTGGACACCTTATTTGTTCTGGGGAGGCCAAGCTGCAGGCATAGAAACCTCTGTGCGTGCCCCCTGCCTGCAGCACCCCCTCCAGTGACGTACAGACTCACCGTCACTTCTTGCAGATCTCTGCTTTCTGTAAAGGAGCTCCCCTGTTACTCTCTCTCTCCCCTTTCCTTCTTTACTTTTCTTCAGAGGACTGACATCTCTTCATCTGTCTGTTTAGACTTTGTCTCTCCGACTAGAACGTGAGCTCCACAGAGCAGGCTCAGTTTTATTCACTCTGGTATACCCAGCCCCTGGAGCAGCATTGGCCAACATGCAAACCACATATGTATATATACACACACATACTTTTAAATTTGTTAATAGCTACATTGAATTAAAAAGAAGAAACAGACAAAACAGATGGCAATAATAGTATTATTTAACCTAATACATCTAAAACAGTGTCCTTTCAGCATACAATCAATATAAAAATGTACTGAAGTTATTCTGTTTTTTTAATACTAAGTCTTCAACATCTGGCATGTACTTTACACTAATGTGAGTGTGTGCATGCTTAGTCACTTCAGTCGTGTCTGACTCTTTGCAACCGTATGGACTGTAACCCACCAGGTTCCTCTGTCCGTGGGATTCTCCAGACTAGAATACTGTAGTGGGTTGCCATGCCCTCCTCCAGGGGATCTTCCTGACCCAGGAGTCGAACCCACATCTCCTGTGTCCCCTGCATTACAGGCGGATTCTTTACCCACTGAGCCACCTGGGAAGCCACTTTATACCAATAGAGCATCTCATCTCACTCTCACCACAGTTCAGGTCTCAAGAATCACTGTGGCCGTTGGCTATCCTGCTGATCGTGCTGCCCAGGAGCAATACCTGACGTATAATTGGAACCCAGTTACTAACTTTTGAATGATCAGATGGACACAGACCAAGTGGGTGTGAAAGTAGCTTCAGGAGGAAGATGTTGGGTTGTCCTTTCTGAAACTCATCTATTAAACAGTGAGACAGCCCAAGGGAAACTCCCACCCTAGAAGAGAGACAGGGCCCCTTTCTTAGAGGCTCCTAGCATCTAGCCTCAAAGCCGGTGTCTTTTCTCTCTGGCCTCAGGAGGCTTGCCAGGTGAAGGCAGGAGGCAGACACCTGGGCAGGCTGACCAAGTGACCAACATCTGAACGTGTAAACTTCATGTGCACCAGCAGAGGGTGTGCGGCCACCGAGGATCGTGTGGCTGCCGGCTGAGCCAGCTTTGGGAGACTCCCAGAGGAAAGGGGAGGGACACACCCAGGAGAGATGGAGACTGAGGAAAGCAGCAGGTGAAGAGAGAGAGACAGAGTAACAGTGGAGTGAGGAGAGAGAAGCCTTGGAGAGTGGAGAGTCGCTGAGTTACGGGAGAAGCAGCACAGAGACCGAGAAGAAGATGGGGGTGGAAGATGTGGAGACAGGATGGGTGGGACTTGAGGGCCACCCTCAAGAGATGGGGAGGAGGATGGCAAGAGTCGGAGACAAAACTAGAGAAAGGACAGGACAGACAGAGAGGTAGAGACACTGAGGAAGGAGAGAAGCAGAGTGACATCTTCCTGAGGGGCCCCGGGAGGCTGAGGGTCGCATCTGCTCTGTAGATCCATGCAGCTCCTCAGATCCCACAACATCTGGAGCCAGGCAGTCCTGGGTGACCTCACTGGGCCGCAGGGTCCTCCTGCATAATGTAGGGGGGCACCACGTCTCCCCTAACTGTAGGTCCTGCTCCCTTTCCCTAGAAGCCGAAGTTCAAACCCAAAGGGGCTGAATTTTTAGCTCAGTACAGAGAACACTTGAAGAGTTAGTGGGATGAGAAATGGCAGTCAGATGTTGAACATGTGACCTTGGGCAAGTTTCCCACTTGTCTGTGCCTAAGCATCCTGGTTTGTAAACTGGGACTAATCATAGCAGCCGCTGTGGTTCATGTCAAATGCTTAGAAGAGGCTTAGTGTTAGTCGCTCAGTCGTGCCCGACTCTTTGCAACCCCATGGACTGCAGTCCACCAGGCTCCTCTGTCCATGAGATTTTCCAGGCAAGGATACTGGAGTGGGTTGCCATTTCCTTCTCCAGGGGATCTTCCCAACCCAGGGATCGAACCCGGGTCTCCTACACTGCAGGCAGATTCTTTACCGACTGAGCTACAAGGGAAGCCCCCAGAAGAGGCTTGGCTCCTAGTAAATGCTGGATAAATGTTCAGTTTTATTATCAAGCTTCCAGATTTTATTAATATCTTATCTCCTCTCTAGGAGGGAAGTAACCCCCACTCACCCACCCACTCATTTTCCATAGGAAGAAACTGAGGCTCAGAGAGACTGAGTCCCTTGCCCAGGTTGCGCTTGAGTCTGCCAGACCTTGCAGCCTGCACTCTGCTATACCCAGCATTAGGGGCAGGGCAGGGAGCTTCAGCAGTCACTTCCAGCCCTGGGAAAGATCTAGTGGGTCCAGGGGTGGAGACTGTATAGGCTCTTTCTATATCTTGGAACATTTTTTGAGTGCTTCTTTGTGTGGGCACAGTGAATACAGCAGCAGACAGACCCCAGGATGTTCAGTTGTGCAGAGGTGGGAAGCAGGAGGTGCTCTTCACTTACACAGACCTCACCCTCCCAGCCCCAGGGAGGGGGAGGATCAATCTATCCACCCATTTTACCGGTGGGAAAACTGAGGCTCCAAAAGGAAGACAGACTTGGCCACAGTCCTGTGGCTGGAACTCTGAGGTTGGAACCGCTCCCCCACCATTCACCCTGCCTGGATTGTCCCATCCCCCTTTGTTTCAGGCCCCAGCCCGTGGGTGCTGATGACGCCAGCCAGCCTCGGGGATGTGGGGAGGAGAGACCCAGCCATGAGGCGGGCTGGGAGACGGGAGATCTGTGGGCAGGCGGGATCGATCCAGGCTGCCCGCGCAGTATCGGATTGTTCCTGGCTCCTGGGCCCCCTTCACCCTCTGCTTCTCCCAGAATCCTCTCTTCTTCATCCTCCTCTGCCCCTCGCCCCCTCTAAGCCAGGGAAGAGAGGAAAAAAGGCTATAAGAGGTTTTGTTCAGTATTGTGGGCTCCTGAGCCGATTGGACACAAGGGATTAGACAGCGGGGGCACTTCCTGGCCTGAAAGATGGGGGGGGCCCACATTCCCAAATCGGGGGATGGGGAAGGTGACTCAAAGACCCTCACCTTGTGGCCCCCACCAGCCCAAAGCCCAGGCAGCTTGGAATGAATTCCTTCCCCTCTGCAGGAGCCCCTCTTTGTTCTTCATCGGCCCCCTCCCCACAGATGGGCTGGCCCTCTTGTCTCCTCAGTGTACCTCTGGGACCAGGCAGAGGACAGAAGCCTGGGGACACTGCTCAGCTTAGAGGAGCAAATACTCAACTCCACGTTCGAAGCTTGTGACCCCCAGAGAACAGGTCAGAGAGTCAAGGAATAATAAGGAACAGAGCTGGGGGGCTGGGAACTGGGGGGCCACAGAGAGAGGGATGGGCTGGGGTGATGTGGGTGACTGGGAAGCTTCAGGAAGGAAATGGATAGGGGATGGTGAGGGGAGGAAACCTAGGGGAGGAGGGTAAGCAGAGGAAGGCGGGGCTTTGGAGCCTGGGGAAGGGGGGAAAGGCAGCCACTGGGGGCTTGGTGGGCTCAGCTGGTCCTCTTTGGTCCAGCTCTGAGGTGCAGATGACTGGGCCCCGTTTCCAGGTGAAAACGTTGACTCGGGGAAGAGGAGGGAGTTGCCCAAAGGGCACGGTGCAGGGGTGCCACCAGCCCAGCCAGTGGTCCCCACCCCTCCCCCTCTCCTGGCCCAGCCTCCCTCACAGCCTCTCTGTCCCCAGGCACTGTGGCTGTGACCCATCTACTAGCCTACCTGGAGGCCGTGACTGGACGGGGTCCCCAGGATGCTCGCCTCCAAACACTGGCCTGCAGCCTGGACCCCAGTGGGGAGGGCCCTCAGGCCACCGTGGACTTGGACACCTTCCTGGTGGTCATGCGGGACTGGATCACTGCCTGTCAGCTGGATGGGTGGGTCCCCGCACCTCCATCCCCCACCCCAGCCCCCCTCAGAAAACCTTTCCTAAGACCTAAGCTCATACCTGCTTACTGCAGCCAGCACGCTTTGGGCAGAGGGACCTGCTGTGGTTGGAAGGAGGCTGAGAAGAGAGGAGAATAGAGATGAGGTTGGGGTGAGGGGAGGGTCTGAGGACAGAAATGAAAGGGGCTGGAGAGAGGAGAAGGGGGATGTTGAGGGGCTGACAGAGGCCCCTCCCCAACCCTCCTCCAGGGGCAGTCTTTGCCCCTCCTGCTTTTCCATCTGGCCCCAGGCGCTTGCCATCTGGCCTCACCTTCCTCCCCACGGTGCTTGCTCTCACCTGACCTGGCCCCTCCTCCCATCACCCGCAACCCCCTGTCGGAGGCTGGTCAGGATTGGGGGAGGTGGCTGCAGGGGCCCTAAGCCTCATCCCTTTGATACAGGGGATTAGAGCTGGAAGAGGAGACAGCCTTCGAGGGAGCCCTGACCTCCCAGCAACTGCCATCTGGTGAGATCACTATATATAGAATGAAGCAGGCAGGCCCAGGGTCAGACAGTGGGGGGTACTTCCCATGGGGCCAGAGCAGGGGATAGGGCCGGACCCCAGAGACATTTGTTCTAACCTAGCTTTCTAGGCACCTCCATGACTGCCTCCCCACGTGCCCTGAGCTCTGGTGTTTGCTTTTTTTTCCCTCATCGGTTGTTTTCAACTCCTCCTCCTGACACCAGTCCTGCCACGGAGGTCCCTCCCACCTCTTACCATCATCACCCCTCCCTGCACTCTAGTTTCTGCACCCTCTGTCCCTTTGGTCTTGTCCCCATCTCCCGCCTGGCCTGGGCTCAGGCTGTTTCCTCAGCCTGAACTTTCCACGTCTTCCCTCATCCTTCACTCGGGGTAGGGAAGCCCTGGTGGGGAAAGCCTGGGATGCTGCAAGTGAAGGTCCCTTTCTCTCCAGCATCCTCAGCACAGATCTGCATCCCTTCCCTGTAGAAATATGATTATGACTCATTACCTGCCCTCTTGTTTTGTCAGTTGATTTGCTCACCATTCTGCCCCAAAGCCTTCAACACAGGAGGTGCTCCATAAAAAAGTGCTGGTGTTACTGGTGTTACATTTCTCCAGCCTTATAAAAACAAAAACCAAAAAATAGAGCTTTCTTAACATGCTCTTGAACCTCCTCCAACGTGGCTTGGGGGCAGTCAGGGGAGGGTTGTGCGAAGGAGAGAAGATGTTAACTCTGGGGGAGGAAAGACCCCTTTGGGGCTGAATGGGGAAAGGACAGGAGGGAGAGGCTGGAGGCCAGGGTGGAGGCTGTGGTGAGGGTCCAGGGGGAGAAGGTGAGAGGCCCGAGGCAAGAGGAGGGAGGGAGCCAGGACGGCCCAGGGGCTGGGTGAGTAAGTGGGGGAACTGAGAGGAGAGACAAGGTTCAGGGCAGCTGGAATGCTGCCCAGGGTCTGGCGTGATGAATGTAGGGTGGTTGGGCCCCATGGGGAAATCTAGCCTGAGCTCAAGGTGCCCATGAACAAGAGGCTTTCTGGATGGTGGTATGAGTGCAGCCCCAGGAGCAGGTGGGATCACCTAGAGTGAACGCAAGGGTGGAAGCCAAAGGAGGACCAAGGCTGGAGTCCGGGGGTTGCTAACATCTCGGATCACCTGGGAGCCCACCACCCTCTGTCTCCCTCTAGGATGCCCAGAAGTTGAGGATCCGGCCAATCTGGAGAGCTTCGGAGGCGAAGACCCCAGACCTGAGTTGTACCTATCCTCAGTCCCTCCCTGCCCTCCCCCTGCCCATGCCCTCCAGCGGCCTAGGGCCCAGGGCCTGGCCTAGGGCCTAGGGTCCTCCGGGGAGTGGGTGAGGGAAGCAGGCTGGGCTAATAGCTCAGGGAGAACAGGGCTGTCTCCTGTTTGTCTGGAGGAGCCAATTTCCCTGCCACCGGCACCTACCCAACCTGGGGAACGGAGGCCAGGGCTGCAGACAGTGACCCTGCCCCTTCCCTGCCCCCAGGCCTGCCACTGCCGACCTGCTGAGCAGCCTGGAGGACTTGGAGCTCAGCAACCGCCGGCTGGCTGGGGAGAATGCCAAACTGCAACGTAGTGTGGAGACAGCCGAGGAGGGGTCCGCACGCCTCGGGGAGGAGATATCAGCCCTGCGCAAGCAGCTCCGCAGGTAGGCCAGGCCCCACGTCCACCGTCCTGCACCCTCCACGTCCTACCTGCCCACAGGCCCAGGTTCCCTCCCACTTTCTTGGTGTTTGAGTAGAAACTGGGTCTCTGTCGCCCACTCTGTCTCTTTCCTTCATTTCTCGCTGGGTCTCTGTGCCCCTCTCTGTAGGTCTCTGTACCCACCCCTCTGAGTCTCTGAGATTTCTCTGTTGCTCTGAGGGGATCTACTTCTGTGACCTCTACCTGTGACCACAGGATCTTCCTCTCTCTCCTGTGGCCTACCTCCCCACCCCAACCAGTACCCAGCAGGCTCTGCAGTTGGCCAGGGGCGTGGATGAGGAGCTGGAGGACCTGAAGACTCTGGCCAAGAGCCTGGAGGAACAGAACCGCAGCCTTCTGGCCCAGGCCCGGCACACGGTGGGTTTTGGGCAAGGGGTACAAAGTTGTTCTCTTCTTCCCACTTTCTTGGAGTCTGAGCAACAGAGCTTGACTACAGAATGGGAAAGGGCAAAGGTCACCCAGGTCTCCCTCAATCCCTTTCCTGCTCACCCCAGACTTTGAGTAGGATGCTTGCCATCCCTCTCATGACAAAAGGGGACAGCAGGAGCCAGCAGGCCTCCTCAGACCCGTTCCCCCAGCCCTGCTCCTCCATGACCCAACCTGAGTCATGTTCCCAGGGGTGGGAGAAGGGCAGCGTAGGGGCAGAGGAGCCCCAAAAGAAGCCTTTGTTCTCTCTTTGGGCTTGGTCAGGAAAAGGAGCAGCAGCGTTTGGTGGCCGAGATGGAGACTCTGCAGGAAGAGGTGAGCTGAGGCCCAGCACCCCCTCCCACCCCTTCCCCAGTCCTCAGGATCTTCCTGCCTACTGCCTCCCCAAACACCCTTCAGTCTGGTGAAGGAGACCCCAGAATCACAGTAACATGTGAATGTCCCTGAAGGTCATGTGGCTGCATGAAAGGGCTGCTACAGCTGAGAAGAGTGTGGGGCGCCTGGCTGACTCCTGGTTTTGGTGAGGCTGCTGACATCAGCCTGGGCCAGTCCGCCTCTCTGTCTGCCTCGGTGTCCTCATCTGTGATAAAGGGCAAAATATCGGACTCTCCCTGGTTGGATTGTGTGAAATTTAAACAAGGGGATGATTACAGCTCGAGGCACAAGGCAGGACACATGGGAAGAGCTCCCTAGAAGCTAGCTGTTACTGTTCATGTATTAGTATTTTTTTATGATGGTAAGAAAACAGGCCTTACAGTCAGCCCTGATTCAAAGTCCATCCCTGCACAACAGACAGCCTGCAGGCGGGTGACCTCCCCTTCCCGAGCCACAGATTTATTCTGTAAGAACAGGAGAGAAGGGTATCTGTTCATTAGGATTGTTGTGGGAATTAAATGGCCTCTGTTATCCCGGAACCTCGCACATAACATGAACAGGCCCAGTCTAGCCTCAGGTCAGATTCAAGCCTCATTCTATCCGAGACAGAAAACATTATCTTAGTTAATTCGCGGTCCACTTAGTCCTTTTAGGGGGAAATAAACCCCATACACAAGGTGGCATCTAAGCTGCTGGAAACCCACGCAGCGTCTCAGTGCTCCTCACTCAATGTCTGTTCTCTCTGCTGGTCACAAGATTGATGCTCTTTGTCCCATCTGGTCCTCAGCCTTAGTCACCACTGCGTGCTGGCATCCACTGGGAGGCTGACATTGCCTTCTGGTCTCTGGGTACCGTCCTCACTGCATGTGATGGTGGTGGCCCTCGTTTGGACCCCACGACCCAGGAATACCATTGGGGGTTCTCCACACCCTGTAGGGGCACAGAGGAGATCTAACTGCTTTCCTGTGACTTTGTGGCTACAGGGGCCTCACTGGGCCTTCTAGGCTTTTAACTCCTCACACCACCACCTCTATTTTCTTACTCACATATGTTTCTGGTTCACAGACTGAGCTAGGAAACAACCTCCAGATGATATCCCAGAGGTTCCGTGGTTCAACTATATCCATCCTCCTCTCCAGCCCTCTAACCGGTTGCTTGGGGCTGGCCTGGAGGCATTTGCACTCTGTTTTTCTCTTCCTTGACTCTCCTGAACTCCTCCCCAGCCCTGAGAATCTCTGCCCAGTCCAAGCAGTAATACTCATTCCGTCTGGTATCTGTTCATTAGTTTTCCAAAATCTCTTTGTCCTATGTCTGTATTATGGCTTTTACATTCAAACCAAAAAGTATTCCACTACTGTTCCCTGGCTCTTTCATGAAAATTCTCTCTGTTTAGGGCAGTGAGAATCTTGCTGCAGAACAGCTACCATGGTGTGAAGCATGGGCTGCAGGCAGGATGTGACTGTTCTTTCCAGAACATTTCTTTTTAAGAATAAGGAGAGAGACTTCCCTGGCAGTCCAGTGGTTAAGACTATGCACTATTCAGGGGACATGGTTTCAATCCCTGGTCGAGGAACTAAGATCCCACAAAAAACTTGAAAATTAAAAAAAAAAAAAAAAGAACAAGAAGGAACTTTCCCTGAAGCCCCATGATGGGATCTCCTTCTTATATCTCATTGGCCAAGAAGACTTCAAATGATTGTAGCCAAACCACTCCCTGGCATGGGTAACACAGCCACTGACAGGTCTGGACTACTTTCAGCTCCAGGGAAGAAAATGCCGAAGACGCGGCAGCTTCAATATGAAGAACATTAACTGACAAGAGGTTTTGAAGGTTCTGGGCTAGTCTGGCAGCTTTTTGGCTTGTTTGTCTGCCTGTGGCCTTAGGATCCCAGATGGCTGCAACAGCTCCAGATGTCATGTTCTCACTCAAAGCAGGACAAAGAGGGACAAATGCTCCTCTCGTGGCTCTCTCTCTCTTCATCAGAAGGAAAAATTTTTCCCAGAGCACCCCAACTCAACCCCTGCAGCGACAAACTTCTCTTACATCTCAGTGGATCACGTGACAAGAGAGGCTGGGCCTCTGCAGTGGGAGGCAAGCGAGTAAGAGGCGGTGAGAATGGCCTCTGGGTTAGCTGACCAACCAGATTCCGGGTGTCCGGAATCTGCTAAGATTTTCATCTTGATTCACCTCTAAGCCTGGGGCTGGGACCCCCTCTCCCCGACTCCCGTGGAGAGTGGACCCCCCAGGAAAGCAGGGCAAATGGCAGTCAGCGGTGGTCTCTCCTTCCAGCCCAGAAGGCCTGCTGCCAGGTGAAGTGCTCTGAGCAGCGCCTGGGACATCCTAGGCGCTCGATAAATCAGCTATTCTTGGTTCCCTCCCCCTACCTTTCCCCTCTCAGCAGCTGCCTACAGGGCATCTATAGATGGAGTTCTCAAGTTACCGCAGAATAATGCTGGAGTAAGGGACACTCAGACACTCAGCTTTCCTACAGACCCCACAGAGCGGGCGGGGCTCAGGTTACTGCAGAAGAAGCCAGAGCGGCTGAGTAACCAGGTTCCCTGCCGAGCGGCCCAGGATCCAGCCTGCAAATCCCAGCCAGGTGGACAGATGTTGACACAGCATTCCTGACTCCGTCCTTCCTCCGCCCTTCACCTGGCAGCCCAGGCCCGCTGAGACACAGGGAGTGAGGGCAGCTGATGGAAGACTTGGAGCTGAGCTGGGTTGGAGTGAGGGAGGAGCTGGCCTTGATTTCCCCGGGGGCACCAGGAGGAGAGGTGTGGCCAAGGAAAGTTGACTGCCTCTGTGCTTTGAAATGCTTTCCCCATATAGAAACTCAGTGCAGGGCTTCCCCCGTGGTCCAGTGGTCAAGAGTCCACCTTGAAATGCAGAAGACAGTGGTTCGATTCCTGGTCTGGGGAGATTGCACATGTCTCCGGGCACCTAAGCCCCTGCAGCACAATGACTGAGCCCACACTAGAGAGCCTGCAAGCTGCAACTGCCAAGCCCATGTACTGCAACCACTGAAACCCCCACACCTAGAGCCTGTGCTCCACAGCAAGAGAAGCCACTGCAGTGAGAAACCCACACGCCACAGCTAGAGAGAGCCGGCATGCAGCAATGAAGACCCACTACAGCCAGGAAAAGAAGTGCTGAAAAAAAAAACAACTCAGTGCAGCTTGCTAGGTTTTTGGTGCCTGGAAAGCTCTAGGCTACAACTTGGTCCATTTTATCAGGTCCCATTTTTGGCTGGTGTGAGCTGCCCTCTGTTGGCCCCCTTATTTTCCCAGATAACTGCCCTCCCTCTCCCTTGAGGACTCAGCCTCAGCACAACCTCCTTGAAAAGCTCCCAGAGGGTTTTTGCAAGGAGGCTGTGGGCTCCCACAGGGTCCAGGTCCTAGGCCTCCTCAGAGTCTACCTCAGGCATTATTATCATATGCTTCTGTGTCAGTCTCCACCTCCAGTGATGAGCAACTTGAGATGAGGGGTGAAGCTGGTTCCCCATTCTCACCCAAGCTCCAGAGGAGAGTGAGAGCTAAAAGTGCAGGATTTGGAATCAGACTTGAATTTGACCTTATTCTCCATGTGAACTTGGTCAAGTTTCTTAGCCCCTACACTCCTTAATTTCTTCTGTAGAACTGGGGATGGTGACAGTGTAAACATGAATAGTTGGGACAGCCAGACTTTACATTCTTCTGATGCAGATGTGCCATAGTTGTGGGCATTGTTACATTGTGCCATTGTTGCTCGACCATGTTGAACATCGTTGTTCAATTGCTGAGTCATGCCTGGCTCTTTGTGACCACAGTACTGCATCACACCAGGCTCCTCTGTCCTCCGCTATTTCCCAGACTTCGTTCAGATTCACATGCATTGAGTCGGTGATGCTATCCAACCATCTTGTCCTCTGCCCCTGCTTCTCATTTTGCCTTCAATCTTTCCAAGCATCGGGGTTTTTTCTAGTGAGTGGGCTCTTTGCATCAAGTGGCCAAATTATTGGAAGTTCAGCTTCAGCACCATTCCTTCCAATTAACATTCAGGGTTGATTTCCTTCAGAATTGACTGTTTTGGTCTCCTTGCAGTCTAAGGGATTCTCGAGATCTCCAGCACTGCAACTCAAAAGCATCGATTCTTCAACACTCAGCCTTCTTTATGGTCCAGCTCTCACATCCATATATGACTACTAGAAAAACCATAGCTTTGACTGACACAGATAGGAGAGTAGCGCCCAAGAAATCTTCCTGCCAAAATATTGAACAAAAATCTGAACAAGGCCCTGGATCTATCCATCAGTTTATAGGGAATAATGAGGCAGGAGGAACATGGAGACGGTCCTGCACAGGAAACAAGAAGACAGTAAAGCAATTCTACAGGGAAAATAACCTGGTTTCTTCCACAAATGAAGGGCCTGGAGAAGTGCCCGGATTGGGAAGGTGGGGGAATCACTGCCGGGTGAAACGAGACATTTCAACCAAAAGCCATGGTGGACCTTGTCTGGATCCTCATTCAAACAAACTAAATGTGAAGAAAACATTTGTGAGACAACCAAAACCAAAAAAGAGCACTAGGTGTGCGATGATACAAAGGAATTATTCTTAACTTTGTTGAGAGTGATCCTTGCGTTGTGGTCTTACTAAAGGAAAAGTCTTCAAGTAGCAAATAGAAATGCTGGAGTAGTTATAGGTGAAATAATAAGCCTGGGGTTTGCTTTAAAATAATCTGGTTAAACAAAGCAAACTCTTGGCGCATAGAGAAGAAACAAACAGGGAAAATGTATCTAATTACTGAAATTGGGTGACAGATAATGGGAGTTCATAATTTTTTTTTGGCAGAGTCGAGCAGCTTGTGGCATCTTAGTTCCCTAACCAGGGATTGAACCCCAGGCCTTTGCAGTGAAAGTACAGTCTTAACCACTGGACCACTGGGGAATTTCTGGGTTCACCACTTCATTAGTTTTACTTTTGTGGGTTAAAAATTCATAATACAAAGTTTTAGAAATGTCTTTTTAATATAACACCAAATTTTGGTATATGCTAGGCATTGTTCTAAATGTGTTTGTGTTCATTAACATATATTAAACGTGTATTTGCATGAATTCCCATGTATATAACCTGGGCAAAGTTGCTCAGTCTTTCTGTGAGCCAGTTATTTTTGTCTTCATTTTATCTATTTTGGCCACACCTCACAGTTTGCAGGATCTCAGTTTCTGTACCAGGGACTGAACCCAGGCCACCGTAGTGGAAGCGCCGAATCCTAACCACTAGACCACCAGGGAACTCCCATCTTTATCCTTAAAAGAGGGCACAGAAGTAAGTTAGCACTGGCAAGGTGCTCCGTAAATGTTAGCAGTAATTATTAGTTCATTTAATCCTCACATGCATCCCATCATAGCTCCATTTTTGCAGCTGTTTTTATTTTTTCATCTGCAAATCAGAGCTGAGATCCTATAGGATTGTTGGAGGGATTAAATGGGCTGAAACATTAGGAAGAGCTGAGCACAGGGAATCGGAGAAGGCAATGGCACCCCACTCCAGTACTCTTGCCTGGAAAATCCCATGGACAGAGGAGCCTGGTGGGCTGCAGTCCATGGGGTGGGTAGGAGTCGGACACGACTGAGCAACTTCCCTTTCACTTTTCACTTTCATGCATTGGAGAAGGAAATGGCAACCCACTCCAGTGTTCTTGCCTGGAGAATCCCAGGAACGGGGAAGCCTGGTTGGCTGCCGTCTATGGGGTCGCACAGAGTCAGACACGACTGAAGCGACTTAGCAGCAGCAGCAGCAGAGCACAGGGAATAGGGGGATGGATAGAGGAAGAGATAGTTAGGGAGTTTGGGATGGGCATGTACACACTGCTATATTTAAAATGGATAACCAACAAGGATCTACTATATAGCACATGGGACTCTGCTCAATGTTATGTGGCAGCCTGAATGGGAGTGGAGTTTGGGAGAGAATGGATGCATGTATATGGCTGTTCACCTTCACTGTTCACCTGAAACTGTCCCAACATTGTTAATCGGCTATACCCTGATAAAAATAAAAAGTGAAAAAAAAGTCTTAGGAAGGCTGCCATTGAAGGATAATTAAAGCCGCATCTAAAAGGCTCAGAAAAAAGAAAGAGTGCCAAGCATGAGGCCTGATGCACATCATGTGCTCAGCACATGTCTTCTCTGAATATTAACATGGCCATTTGCTGAAGTGATCGTGACCAGGGTCCCTTCTTCCAGAATGGGAAGCTCCTGGCCGAGCGGGATGGAGTGAAGAGGAGGAGTGAGGAGCTGGCCTCGGAGAAGGACATTTTGAAGGTGCCACCCCTCCCTAGTGCCTTGACGATTTCCTACCTCCCCAAGGCCCGTTTTTACCCTCACCAGTTTCAGCCCCTGTGGTCTGGTGAGATCAGGGACTTGACTCAAGCCCTGAGGTCCCCAGGGCCAGTGGGCAGCTCACTGAAGGCCCTCTCAGTGTAGCTGATGTCCAGAGACATGAAGGGAGGTTGAGGAGAGGAGCTCCAGAGAGCGGGATAGGCCAGGGAGGGCAGGCCAGACACATGGACGGGCTCCTTCCTTGGCAGCGGCAGCTCTATGAATGTGAACACCTCATTTGCCAGCGAGACGCCATCCTCTCCGAGGTGAGTGGGCTGGAGGGAAATGTGCCTTTGATGTGTCTCCTGCCTCAAGTCTACAAAGGAAAGTTCTCCTTGGCTCTGGGGCTTCCCAGGTGGCACTAGTGGTAAAGATCCCGCCTGCCAGTATAGGAAACATAAGAGACACGGGTTCAATCCCTGGGTTGAGAAGATCCTGTAGAGGAGACCATGGCAACCCACTCCAGTATTCTTGCCTGGAGAATCCCGTGGACAGAGGAGCCTGGCGGGGTACGGTCCACGTGACTGAAGTGACTTAGCCATGCACGCATACTAGACTCTAATGCTTGGAAACTCAGCCCAGAGAGGTCAGAGGGTTTCCAGGGAAGCTGATGCTCTCTTCAGGTCTCGCTCTGCCCCCAATCCCATCCCATCCATCCGAACCCCCTTCCCCCGGACCTGACCTCAGGGTCTTTGGTGGGTTGAGCCCAGCCTCAGTCAGCTTTGGGCTTTCCCAGCGCACTCGCCACGCGGAGAGCCTGACCAAGACCTTGGAGGAGTACAGAGCCACAACCCAGGTAACCCCCTGGCCCGGCCACAGGCCGTGCTTCTCTCTTGCCATCTCTGGGGTGTCCTGCCTCCTGTGTCTGATGATCTTTTTCTGAGTCTCCACCTCTTGTTTCTACCATCACTGCTGTTTGACTGTGTGCGTCTCTCTCCCTCTCCCCCTCTCTCTGCATGTTCACTTTTCCTCTGTCCTTTCTCTCTCTCTCTGTATCTCCATCTCCCATTCTCTGTGGGTGATTTCTCACAGCATCTCCCCTGCCCCTGTTTCTACACCTCTGCCTGGCTGGTTTCAGTCTCTGCCTCTCTCTGGGTCAGTTCCTCCGTCTCCTGGGGTGACTCCTCTCTCTGTCCCTTATCTTCAGAGTCTCTTGCACCCCATCTGTGTGTGATAGGGGTGTAGACACCCCTTTCTGTGTCTCTCGTTTTCCCATGTGTTTCCATCCCTGCTCTCCTTTTCTTAGTTTTCCTGACTGATAGGTTAGATTCCGGGTTCCTGTTGCTCTTTACCTCTCTTTGGCTTCCTAAGTTTCTGCTACTGTTTCTTCCCCTTCTCTCCTTGTCTGTATGTGTATGGAGGATCCCAAAGAAGTCAAAGGAGTGGACCTGGCCTTGGAAGAGGAGCCCAGTCGTGGGGCTGGGGAAAAGGCAGAGCCAGGGATCCTTTACTCCTTCCTTTGTAGGAACTGAGGCTGGAAATCTCCCACTTGGAGGAGCAGCTGAGTCAGACCCAGGAGGGGCTGGATGAGTGAGTAGAACGACGGGGGAGGAGGAAGCAGGAGGGGAGCCCAAGGACAGGGAGCCCCCACCGTGGCCTCCAGCCCCAAGGTGGGCAGGGCAGTAGCCTCATAGGCTGGCTGACAGGTGGTTGGGCATGGAGGCAGCCTTCCCTCTCCTGACTGTGTGGCCAGGCTATCCGAAGGGGCCCAGGTGAGGAGAGTGGACTGCACCAACCTGCTGCCGCCGTCGCTGGGTGTGGAGCTCCAGGCCATTCAGCAGGTGGGCCTGACACCCCCAGAACACCCTAAGCCACCACCAGCGGCAACTCTGACCCCGCCCTGACTCTCAGCCCACCCCGTTTCTCCCAGGACCACCTTGGTTCTTAACCTCATCCCTACCCCAGTCCTTGGTCGGGGCACCAAACCCTTCCCGGTGCTGCCTTGCTGACCCCCAGCCACCCTCATATCACTCCCCCCGCCCCCATCCTCGTGCCTCAGCCCATCTCCATGCCACCCCTGACCTCTGCCGTCACTGGCCTCTCCCTGGCCTCAGAAACAAGAGGAGAGAGCCGTCGATCTCTCCAGCCCGCTGTGTGGAGTGTGGCCGTGGGAGGAGGTGGTCAGCGAGATGGATGGGGAGGAGGGGCTTCCTCCTGAAACCCCTCCTGGGGGGCAGGTGAGCACGGGAGTGCCCTGAGACCGCCAGGTCCAGGGGCTGGGAGCAGGGCCCAGGACGCTTTCACTGTTCCCCATCCCATAGGCAGGTGTCGACTGAGGGCCTGATGGGTGCTGGCCTCAGAGCCCCTGGCCAGACAGGACACCACCCCTGCCCTCCAGGGACTGGCCTGCTGATGTGGAAGTGAGCCAACCAAACATGCAAATTTCATGGGGGTGGTGGTGGTTTCAAAAACACTGTCTCGGAATCACCTTATTTAAAATGTTACAAGGTGGGAAGGGAGGAAGTGAACTGTTCTTCCTGATACCATGTAGGTACTTTAAGCATTTACCTTTTGAATACAAGTCACTTTTAAGAAAAAACTTAACAAGCCCACTCTGTAATCCAGAATCCAACAATAGCCATCATTTTATGACTTCTGTATTTACCTGAACAATATTTCAGACCTCATTTGAAACAATGAAGACAGCTCATCTTCAGTGTTCACAGTTGAAAAGTGAGATTTGTAATCTGTTAGTGACAGGAGGATTTTTTTTTTTAAGAAAATATTGCTAAAAGTTCTGTAAACAATGCTTTATTGTCTTGAAAATCATACTGCTTCCTAGCTGCTCACCACCCTTGAAAGAGAAAGTTTCTCTGTTCACTTTTTCCCTGAGCTGAGAGAATCTTCTGTTGGATTCCTCGCTGCCCTCTCCCACTGTCTCTGAGGGCTGTAGGCGCCCTCATCCCTCACCCTGTTATTCTTGGGAAACTGAGGCTCAGAGAGAGATCACACAGCTTGTGGGGGCCACAGCTGCATCCCTCAGGGGAAGCATACATTTTAAAAATTATATTTAATTTTGGCTGTGCTGGGCTTCATTGCCGCGAGGGCTTTTCTCTAGTTGAGGCCAGCGGGGGCTGCTCCCTAGTTGCTGTGCGTGGGCTTCCATTGCAGTGGCCTCTTGTCGTGGAGCATGGGCTCCAAAGCAAGAAGGCTCTGGAGCACAGGCTTAGTGGTTGCGGCACACGGGTTTAGTTGCTCCTCCATATGTGGGATCTTCCTGGATCAGGGATCAAACCCATGTCTCCTGCAATGACAGGCAGAGTCTTTCCTGCTGAGCTGCCAGGGAAGCCCACGGGTGCACCTTAGAACTGCTGCTGAGAGCGCTCAGGTGCCTCCTGGAGGGGAAGACTGAGCCAGGCCTCTGGGTACTGCCTGCACTGGGTCCTGGGGACCCCTTGGGGCTCAGGACCTGATAGATCGTGAAAATGGGCCATCTCAGTGCAGGATGATCTGTGTGCGAGGGGGTCGGGGGTGGGCCCTGCGGAAGCCCAGAGAAGGGAGTGCCTGTGTGGAGTAGGAGATACCACAGGGAAACTGACACTTGAGTTTATATTGAAGAAAAAAAAGAGAGAAGTTAAGTGGTGTGAGAAAGGAGAGGTCTTTCAGGCAGTGGGAACAGTATGCAGAGAGGACATGGGAGCGTGAAACCACGTAACACGTTTGGAAGGTAGAGGGCAGTTGGGGGCGACTAGCCAGAGATGAGGTAAGGCCAGATCATGAAAGGAATCCCCTGCCAGTGAGGCTGAGAGGCTGTGCCTGGGGAGGGGCAGTCAGCTCTGGATGTACTGCACAGAAAGATCCCTCTGGGGCCACATGGGAGGCTGGGAGGCCAGGGAGGAGGCTGGGGTAGTGGTCCAGAGTTAGAGGATGAAGCTGGAGCCAGACCAGGGCCCTGGGATGGAGAAAAAGGGACAGGCAGCGAGAATTAGGCAGGGGAGACAGAGCTGCCAACTCACCAACAGGGGGCTGAGGGCTCTGGGTTCTGGAAAAGGGGGTAGACAGAAAGACACTGAACCTACCTTGTGACCCCCTAAGGGGAGCACCCTGAGGGATGAGGGATGCTGCCCCGGAGGCAGTGGGTGCACAAGGGTGGAGCTCAGTGATGCATTTAGAAAGGTGTCTAGTTGGTGGTTGAGGCCACAGGCAAGGCTGGATGTCTCCAGAGAAAACAGAGAGGGACGTGGATGCCCACAACTGGGGACCTCAGAGGAGACGGGGGTTGGAAGGGAAATGCTGAGCCTCTTTGGGGCCCAGACGAGTGAGAGAGGCTTGTGAGTGTGAAAAGTTCAGGAGGACCTGAATTCCTGGTCCCAAAGGAAAACTGGTCCAGTTTCAGGCTTCTGCCCCTGGAGGGAAGGTAGAGCCACCCTCGAGGAGGAGCCCAGGAGAAGGGCAGGTTTTAGAAGTAGGTGGGGAAGCCCAGGATACCTAAGCTTTTCTTTCCCACAGAGAAACTTGCAGGAAGAGTCAGCGCACCCTCAGGAAGGAAGGGAGGAGCCATCGACAAGGTAAGGAGATTGGTCTTCCCTGAGCCATCCCTCTGCCCCGGGGTGACTCTGAGATGGCTGGAGTACAGGCCTGGAAGAGCCCCAAGGGAGGCTTACACAGAGGCGTGACCTCTGGGCGCCTCACTCCCACAGAGGCGACCCTGGGCCCGCGGACCAAAATGAATCAGACCAGCCTTACCCCCAGACCCTGGTAGTTCAGGAGGACATCTAGCCCCTGACCCCGCCTGAGGGGAAGACTTGAAGGAAGCCCTGCGTGGGGTCCTCTGGGAGTGATATTCATGTAGGAGACCCGTAGGCAAGAAGACAGTCATCAGGCGGATGGGACAGCTCAGTCACTCAGTCACTGTGACTGAACACACTTCTCCAAGGCTCCCAAGGAGCCCTGGGGCAAATGAGACCCAGATTGTGCCCCAGCAGAGCGCTCAGACAGCTGGGAGACCCTGGGGTCTGTGTGATCACACAGCCTGGGTTCAGATCTCCGCTTAGTTACTCTGATGGGATGGGGCAAGCCCGTGCCCTGTGACTGTTAATCGACTATTACGAGGCTTATGTGCTGCTTCCAAAGATAGGGAAAGCACCGGATGTCTGGGCCCACCCTCCTCCACGGGGCCTCTGCCTCCCTGCAGGGCCTCTCTCTCCCTCCTCCCCTCTTTCAGGCTCCTGGCTGTGACAGCTAATGAGGCTGCCTGCCACGGCCTCTAATTGGACTTGTCTGGGAAAGCTGAGATTGGGCGGGATGGCGGCCCCCGGCGCTGTAACCTCCCCCTGCGTCACCAGGAAATGGAAAGAAGACAGCGCTGAGCAGCAGCGGGGACCAGGGCTGGTGCAGAGGCTGGGCATCCCAGTCTCCCTGGGGCGGGGGAGGGCAGTATGGCCCACAAAGTGGGAAGCCGGGTGTGAGGGAAGTGATGAGTCCTGTGGCCCAGGGCTCAGATACTGAGAGGGGCCGGGCCCCCCCCACCCCACGTAGAAATCCCAGGGGATCAGACAGCTGGTTATCTGACTGGACCAGAGGCTAGGGGCCAATGAGCCTGGGTGCCTTACTGAATCGGAGTTGAGGAAACAGCTGTATCCTGAGGGTGTGGGGTCTGAAACTAGTGGCTAAGGCTGGATCGCCGGGTCCCCGGTCCCCAGTAAAGGTGGTGATGGGTGGTGCAGACGTCTCGGCTTCCAAGGGACGTTGGGGCTGGGCAGCTTGTGTCTTGAGTCCCCAGAGAGGTGCCTGTTTCAGGGGCTCAGGCAGCTGTGACCACGGGGGGCACAGAGGCTGGGGTTTCCATACCTAAGAGAAATGACTTGGGATGGGGGTGGGATCCACAGAGTTGAGTTCTGGAGTCAGGGAAGCCTCAGCTGGAGTCCCAGTTGCAGTGAGACCCAGACTCCCTGAGCATGGCCCAACCCACCAGGCAGGAAGCTGGGGCAGGAGGCAGGGTCTCAGAGATGTCTGAGACCCAGAAGCCTCTGATCACCTGGGGGACCTGCTGGGAAAGGAGCAGCTGAGAAAGCCAATAAGGTGGAGGGGCCCCTGACCCTTTAGGGGTCACACACAGACTCTCTGGGGAATTTGGTGAAAAAATATAGATGCTAACCTACACGCAACAGTCTGCTCGCGGGGCTCCAGGGCACCCTCCAGGTCCATGTACGTGAAGACCCCCTGCTTTAAAGGTCCTGCCACACAGCTGGTGAATGGGAGCCAGGCAGGGGAGACGGATGCTTGCAGTGACTTTGTTGTCGCCCCAGGTTGCCCAGAAGAGAGGAAGAGGACGGAGCAGAGATCCAGGTCATGGTAGGCAGTCCCCAGCACCAGGCCCTCAGATGAGGCTTCTGTAGTCACAGCTCCTCCCCAGCCCCTGCCCACACCCCCAAGCAGACAGAAAAATCGTTTGGCCAAGAGTTAACAACGCCCTCGCTGTAGCTAATGAGAGCAGACGGTGCTGTAGTGGGAGGCTTCAGGCCAGTGGGCAGCCAGAATGTTCCCAGGGGACCCCCACACACACACTGCACACGGGGCCACAGCCTCTACGCCACATACGTGGCTACACCCCCGGATTGCGGAAATGCACACGTATGTACGCCCACACTCCGGAAGAGCCAGACCTTCCCCGGCCAGCCCAGAACTCCTGGGGCACCGCATCTGTCATAGCTGCCCTGCCGGCACCACACACAGCAGCTCCTTTGCTCCTCAGAGCGGCAGGTGACAATCCTGGTGCTCAGGCAGAGGAAGGGAGGGAAGGAAACGTGAGGTCAGAAGCCAGAAGGTGTGCCAGCTTCCATTCTGGGCACCTGGGACTCTTCAGGGTCCACACTGACCAAGATGCTCTCCCTGGCCCACCTCTTTCCCACCACACCACACTCCCGTCTGTGGAGACTGGGGCCCACCTCAGCTTCCTCATGGCTAGTGTGACGACGATCTTACCCAGCTCCCACGGTGGGGATGAAGGTTAAGGATCGCATCATAAAGTGCCTGGCACAGAGCAGACGCACAGTAGGTGACAGAGGTGAAGACAGTGGCTGAGACCAGGGTGTTGCTGGAACTCCTCATTTATTATTGTATTGTTACTGCCATAGTCATCATCCCCAGACCAAAGGCATGCATGAGAAAGCCTGAGATCTACAGAGGGAACACCCTTTCAGAAAGACACAGGGAAAAAGAAACACATGGGGGATGAGGTGGCAAAGTAAGGAGTATTGGGGGCTTTAATCTTAAAATACCTGCTGGGCCCGGTGCGGGGCAGGAAGATGGACCCAAGGAGTGTCCATGCTGCACTAGGCGCAGGCCAGGGCTGGGTTCCTGGAGGAGATAGTCTTTGACCTCAGGGGGCTTGGGTACTTCCAGAGTCAGACAGAAAATGGAAATAATAATACTGAGTAGCTCACATGGTTACTGGGTGCTGTCCACCAGACACTGTTCTAAGCCCACCTCCTGATAGTTTAGGTTTTGCCCACATTTCTCTCATTCATTTTCCACTTCAGCCCTTTGAGGCGGGCGTTGCCATCTCTTCTGTCTGGCAGATGGAGAAAGTGGGGCCTGACAGGTGGGGTGATGTGCAGGCGACACGCGACAGGAAACTGGCAGAGCTGGGAGCCCAGCGCAGCAGCGTGTGCTGGGGAGGCGCTCGCACTGCACCACTGTGTCCCGCCCCCTTCCGCGTGCTCACTTCTGTCCGGTGGGCTGACTCGAGCGCCTCTCCTGGTCCAACAAACCTGAGGCCATTTGTCCCCTTTGTCCTTCCAGGTGGACCTACCCCTCCATCCAGAAGACTCACACCCTGGAGACATCCTCGGAAACCCTCCTGAGAGGTAGCGGGACCCAGGGGCCTGGGATGGGAGTTGGGGGCCAAGGAGAAGACCAACACCATTGCCCTGCCTTCCTTTGTCCTTAGCAGCCCCTCAGAACCAGAGCTGCAGCAGGCCCTGGTGCCCATGGTGAAGGAGCTGGTCCCAGTCAGGAGGCTGGTCTGGGGCCAGCTCTGCCTGTGGCCCCTGCACCTCCGGTGGCTCAGGTGCACCCCACAGCATCTCCAGAAGGAGGGTGGTGGTCAGACATCTGGGACACCACGGGCCCCCCAGGGCGCCGCCAAGCACTGTGCTGCCTCCCCGCAGGGTCACCCGGCACCTCCTGATCCCAGCGCCACTCCTGGGCCTGCTGCTGCTGCTGCTGCTCTCCGTCCTGCTGCTGGGCCAGTCCCCGCCCCCCACGTGGCCCCACCTCCAGCTCTGCTACCTCCAGCCTCCTCCAGTGTGAGCCATGCCCCCTACCCCTGCAGAGCAATGTCTAGTTCGGTGACTTCCTAGGGCTCTTTCTCCTGTTATTCCCGTGGTCGTGCTACTGTGACTTGGGATTATCCCGCTGTCAGGGACCCCAGATACAGTGCTCCAGGAGCCACACCTCTGTATTGGGTTTTTATGTGAAGTCTCTTGGTTTTGTAATGATAGCAAAACACTAGGGGTTATAGTTTCCTCACAAACCAAGTCTGAAGAAGGGCAGCTGTCAGCCCACAGCTCAGTCTCCACAGCACTGGGGCAGAGTGCTGTAATTCTCTCTACCTCTCTTGGCCCTTCCCTTGTGCTCAGGAGATGACACTATAGCTTCACAAGTGATGTCTGCAGGGAGAAGTGGACACACATCCCTTCCTTTTTATAAAGGAAAGCTATAGCCTTCCCAGAGCCAGCAGCAGACTCTGCCTTGTTGGCCAGAACTGTTCGGCATGACCACTCCTCACTGTAAGGGCAGCTGGGAGACTCCTGGCAGAAAGAGGGAGAATGAGATGTGGGCCACCACGCACACACACACACACAAATGTCACCAACAGCAGGAAAGGATGTGCTCTTTGTTCATTCAGCTCATTCTTAGTGATCATCTATTTGCCATGGCTAGATCTATAAGACAGAAAAGCAGACTCTCCAATGCCAGGCTGAAGAGTGTTGATTTTTTCCTGAGGATGACAGGGGTTTGGGGATGTTTTGTTACTTGTTTTTGGTTATTTACTTTGTAATTAAGCTGTAACTGACATACAGTGATAAATGGACAAATCCCAAATATCAGCTGGATAAATTATTGTACATGTAAACACCCATGAAAGCAAAACCCAGGTCAGGATATAAAGCAGTTTCAGCACTGCAGAGACTTCTTCAAGAGAGCTTTGAGCAAGGGAGGGATCATGGTAGAGGTGGCCCAGGCTCTGTGAGAGCTCAGAAAAAGCACCTATCCCCGCCTGGAAAGTTAGAGATTTCTTTCCAAATATGGGACAGATTTTGCATTTAGTCTTGAAAGATGGATAAGGTTGGTTATAGTGAGCAGAGGCGGCGAAGCGTATCCCAGGCAGAGGGAAAAAATGAATGTGTAACGACCAGGTGGATGGAAAACTTGTCTGTGTGCAGAAACATAGCACTATGTTGCTTGAATTAAAAAAAAAAAAAAATGAAGCCAGAGATGGATTTGATGCTTTAAAGTTCAGAGAAGTAAGATGGGTAGACAAGAGTCCATTAAGCATTTTGAACACCAGCTTGAGCTGTACTGCCAACTGTCTGAGAAAGGGCTCTGATAAGAGAAGAGGCAGAATCAACTCTAGGTGGGAAAGAGACCGCCTGAGCCTGTACAGGGGATGGATAATGGAGTGAAACTGGAGGCAGGAAGCACGGAAGAGATAGGAGGGCATGAGGCCTGAGCTGGGGTGGGTGGGTGGATGAAGCGCAGGGCAGAGAGTGGTAGAGCAGGAAGGACAGCACCAGGCCTTGAAGGAGGAAAGCAAGGGCCGGCATGTGACCCAGTGACTGGTGGACAGTGGAGCCATTCCCAATGTGGGGACCCCATGAGAAGGAGTGGGTTTCGGGGGACACTGAACTCATGTGGGGTGGAGTGTTCCAAGAAGGCTGGAGCCCTGAACCTTGAGCTCTTAGTCTGGAAATGGAGTCTGGGTGTTACTATCTATGATGGTGATTGAAGTATGGAGATTGCTGAAATTTCCTGAGGAGAGAGGAGTAGTGTGAGAAGGGAAGGGGTTCCAGGCACCATTCTCTGAAAAGCCTCAAATGCTAGGAAAGAGATCTGGGGAGGAGAAAGTACAGGAAGAGCATAGGCCAGGATCCAACAAGACACAATTACCAGGCCCTTCAGCAAACAGAAGACAAGCCTCCTCATGACATTTTAATTCTGTTTCTCCATGAAAGTAGAGGAATGATCAGACTTCTGAAGTTGCACATATTTGGGTTCCAGTTCTTCTGTCCTTTCCTAGCGCTGACAACCTGGGAAAATGCCCTCAGACTGCCAGAGTCTTGTTTGTAAACTGTGGCCAACTCCTTGTGTTTGTGACATGTGCATGCTCAGTCATGTCTGACTCTTTGCGACCCCATCAACTGTAGTATGCCGGGCTCATCTGTCCATGGAATTTTCCAGGTGAGAATGCTGGAGTGGGTTGTCATTTCCTACTCCAGGGGATCTTCCCGACCCAGGGGTCGACTCTGCGTCTCCCAGGTCTCCTGCGTTTACTGCATCGGCAGGCGGATTCTTTACCACTGAGCCACCAGGAGTACAGTTATTCATTGCTTAGTATTTCTGAGTAACAGGGAAATAGGCCCCACCCCACAGCCTAACGGCCAATTAGGGCGCGATCCGCCTCTCGGAATGCAAATTATCGGGGAACTTGCCAATCACAACGTGCCAGCCCCGCCCCCTTTCCCCACGATGACGTGCCCAGCTCCTCTCTTCTGAAGCCCAATCAGAGCGCGGTCCGCGCGAATTGCCCCGGGAGCATGACTCAGAACCCCCAGCGTCCGGTTAGGGGAGTGGGTTGCCATGGTCACCACTGAAGGGCAAGACTGAAGGGCCAGCGGAGCCTCCAGACACAGACAAAAAAAGCGAGGGGCAGATTCTGATTAGCTGCTTCCTCGCTTCCTTCACGGGTGGGCCAGGTGTTTCCCCGCCTCCGTCTCATGCCTCCTGGAACCTGTTGCTTGTCTCCTTTCTCCTCTCCTCCCGTCCCGACTGGCACCCGGATCTGGAAATCGCGCAGTTCGAACAACACCCTGCAGAAACTGCTGCAGGCTGCTGCAAGAAAGGCCTTTTCTATTTTTTTTGAGGGTGGGTGGGGTTGCGCTCCGTTTGACTTGTGGGATGTGTGTTTCCGACCAGGGACTGAACCCACCCCAGCAGTGAAAGCGTCGAGTCCTAACACTATCACCAGGGAATCCCCAGAAACCCTTTTCTGATAATACATTTTGCTTCCAGAAGGGCACTGTATTTAAGTCTTCTAATTGTATATCTGGTTTAAGTCTTACAATAGATGAGGAAAAGGGAGCTGAAAGGTTAGAAGCCCTTCCCAATACCACACAACTAGGTTTCAGGGAGTCTTGATTTTGAATAGCAAGTACTTCTCCAGGGCCCGCACCCCATTCCACCGCCTCCGATCTTTCCACTGCGCCCAAAGTAGAAGCCGGGAAGTGATGAGAGAGTGAGAAAAAAGGAATTCAGAGAAAATGAGAGCTGGATGAAAAAGATGGAGACCTATAGGAAGAAAGGGGTAGGGGGGAAGAACATGAATGAGTCAGGCAGAGAAAAAGTGATTAAGAATTGAAGGAAGGTGCTCACTTCAGCAGCACATATACTAAAATTGAAACGATACAGAGAAGATTATCATGGCCCCTGCGCAAGGATGACATACAAATTTGCGAAGCGTTCCTTATTTTTCAGAAAAAGGAAAGAAGAGTTTTAGGCATAAAGAAGAAGAAAGGAGACGAAGAATCCCCAGAGGGCCGGGAAGCCAGGAGGAAGGAAGAGACTTATAGAGACTCCGAGAGAGGAGGACATATACCCAGTGAGCTATAGAGACCCAGAGAAGGGCCAGTGACCCAGAGGGGACAGAGACCAGGAAGGTTACAGAGAGCAAGAGAAGGGGGGAGGATGGAGACTCAGGGTAGGTTGGGAGCGGGTATGCGAGTGGAGAGGGACAAAGGCACAGAGTGGGAGCAAGGGGCAGAGCTGGGGCAGTAGTGTAGAGGAGGTGGGGCAGAGGGGAAAAAGAATGAGTGCAGGGAAAAAGAACAGAGGGGACGGAGGGGTAGAGGCCAGCGTAGCGGACGCAGGGCCCGCCCCCTGCACGTGTACACACACACACACACACACACACACACACACATACACCACCACCACCACCACCACACGCACACGAGGCGCAGGAAGGAGGCGCAGTCGGGAGGCACAGCACGGTCTTTATTGAGGTGGGACGGGCAGGCGCTCAGGGCGCGTCCAGCACCAGCAGCTTGTGCATGTACGAGTTCAGCCAGTGGCGGCGCTCGAGGGCGGCCAGCAGCCGCGCGCGCTCCCGGAAGGCCGCGTCGTCCGCCAGCGCCAGGCTCCGCCGCGACTGGGGGGTGGCCGGACCCGCCCGAGCCTCGCCGGGGGTGCGGAGTCTGCCGGGAGATGGAAAGAGGCGGTTACCGTGGGTCTCGGCCCGCGGCCCGCCGCCTGTTCTCCCCGCGGTCTAACTCGAAGCCCTGTGACTGCACCAGATGCGGAGGGGCTCGGTCTCTGTCCCCTGTCTCTTGCTCTGTGTGAGTCTTCGGCTCAGTGTTCACCAGTTCCGAGCCTCCTGAGTACAGAGACCGAGTCTGATGCCCCTGTCCCGCCCCAGCGCTCGGCGCACGCGTGGCACACACCCCAGACCCAATAAACGTTGCTCAAGGAACAAACTCGTTCCTGCTTCGACTCCTTTCAAGTCTCTCAAAGCCTTTCTCAGAATCCTTTTGTATCTCTTTATTTTGCAGATTACCTACCTGTCAACCTCCTATCTCTGGCCTCCTCTCTGGGTCTCTATTTCCCCTTTCTGAGTCTTTGTTCCCCATTCTTTTCGGGTCTCTTTCCACCTCTCGGAGTCCCCACCCTTCCCTGGGAGACTTGGATGTCCCACTTACCTGAAGACCCCGCAGGAGGTAGGGCGACTCCTGAGGCCGTGCGGTGGCCCCAGGACACAAGAAGCAGGAGCAGCAGCAGCAGCCGCACCCGGGGGCTCCTGGGTACCTGGCGGGTCTCCATCACCTGTGGAGAGACAAGAAAGAGCTCAGTGATGCCCGTGTCTGGGCCCAGAAACCAGACCCCATCATCCACCCACCCACCCCCGAAGCCCATTTGCAGGGTGCCCTACCGCGCAGTGGGCTCCCGGCAGCGAGGCTGGCAGCCCCCTTATATCGCCTCAACAGCCCCCGCAGCGGCCAGTGACGCAGACCAGGGGGCCGGGGGCACCGGGTCACCCCCACCCCAGGCTCATTAGGAGCTGCCAGCGGTAATGAGGAGCCGGGGGTGGGGGGCCAGCCGCTGCCTTGGCGGCCACCCACTAATTGGGACCAGGAGCTGGGACCTGAGGAGAATCGGGAGGGGGAGAGACAGACAGACAGAGAAGTGGACACAGGGGGTGTGTCAGAGGGATAAAAATAGAGACTGGCGGAAGGACCATCAGAGCAGAAGCCAGAGACACAGAGAAAGAGAGACAGGGGAAGGAACAGAGGAGGGACAGATGGGGAGATGCAGAGACACAAAGAGATGAAGCAACCATGAGAGGGAAGGACAAAGACTGACAGAGAAGAGGAAAGAGAGGGAGAAAGGGAGCAACAGAGGAAGTAAGGAAAAGGGAAGGAAGAGAGAAAAGAGAGGGAAAAGGGACCAAGAGAGCAGCTATGAGATGGAGGATCAAGGGAACGGCACTTGGAAAGACAGAAGGAGATGAAAGGACAGCCAGCCAGCCAGCCTGGGCAGAGATGTCCAGAGACAAATCCAGGCAGGCAGAGACCAGAAAGACTGGGAGGTGGGAGACAGGGGTAGGAAAGAGAAGGCAAAGGGGATGTGTGGTGGTGGGATGTGAAGGCAAGTACAGTGACAGGCAAAATCAGGAAAGTCTTAGCGACCCTGCACAGAAGGGAAAAAGACAAACAAGAACCCTGACTACCCTGAAGTTGTGTCCAAGCCCTTCCCGCGGAGGAATTTGGGGGTGTTGTGAAGATAAGGCCCATCCCCCCAATACTGGCTCTTAACGGGGTGAGCTCTTCACGATGGGATGGTAGGCAAAGGTTGGGAAGTCCCAAAAGGCAGCAGCAATCTGGGTCTCAGATGGACAGGACGTGGGAACCAAGACTCCTAGTTCCCCAGAGGAGGGGAACAAGGCCTGGGTCTGGGAACCTGGATTCCTGGATCTGAGGGGAGAGGTCTGGGGGGAGGGGTCCCAACTCCTGGATATTGAAGTGGGAGGCTACCAGAGACCTGGATGCTTGGTGTGGGTGTAGGAGAGGGCAGAGGGCTGGGACCCTTGGGTTTGCAGGGAGGAGAGCTGGGTTGGGTCACACCCCTCAACCAAAGGATCCAGTCCCTAACTCCCTCCCCCACTCCAGAGACACTATCCTTTATCTCTGGCCCTTTAAGAGCTCAAGCTGTCGCTAGGCTCCCAGGATCCCAAGGGTGGGGATCAGTTGCATCACCTGTGCCCCTGGGATCCTATGTCCCGCCACCCCACCCAGAGCCATTCTGCAGCATTCACCGATCTCTGCATTCAGCTCTGTTCACCTGTTGTTATCTTGGACCCCACTGAGCAGGTAAGAGACCTCAAACTCCAAGAGGCCCCAGCCCATTTGGGTGTATGCCCACCCCACCTTCACCTAACCACAAACCTAGGTATCTCTGCCCGAGACCAGCATGAGACCTGGGGATCCCAGCTTCCATCCTCCATAGAGATACGAGTCCTGCCCCAAGCTGTCTCCTCCTGAAGGCTGAGGAATCCAGACCCCTTACACACCCATCTCTGGAGGATAGGAGACTCAAGAGTTCCCAATCTCCTTCTAACTCAGGACCCAAGAGTTCCAGACACCCATTTTCTTTCTCTCCTGCAATCCACAACCCACCCACCCCCCAAGCTTTGCTCCCTCAAAATTCTAGGCATCTGAACCTTCAGGCCTCTCCTTTCTAGAGAATTAGGAATTTAGACCCACATTGCCCTCCACCCTCTGGGAACAAGGAGTCTGAACCCCAAGCAGCCTTCTTGACCAGGATCCAGGAGCCTTCTACCTCCTCAGGTTACAGGCATTTAGGCCCCCTCATCTCTCAAATCCAGGGGGTCAGGCCCCCAAGTCGTTCCTTCTGAGCTTCCTCTAATGTAAACAACTGTTGAGTCAAGATGTCCCCAGGGCCCTTGAAGAGGAATTGATCCCATGTCCCCTCAGAGGTCTACACACTTCGAAGCCAAAGTCAATGATCTGGGGGCTCGGAAATGTGTCTTTCTTTCCCAATGTTCCTGGGACCCCCTTTGGGGAAACAAATAAGGAAATTTACTATGACTCCCAAGAAGCCCTGTGCCTCAGTCTCCCTTAGCTACCATGGCTTCCACCCCACAACCTACTGGGGAGTTGCAGGTGGCATCTCCTTTTCCTGGCTCTGACCTGGGCGGTGCTAATGTGGTCTATCTGGGGACCACTGGGCGTGGCCTCCGGAGTGGGCAGAGGGTCCTCCCGGGAGGCTCTGACCTTAACCCCTTCCTTCCCGCTCCCCTGCTGCTACAGGTATCACCCAAAGCTATGAAATCCTTCAGACCAATCCTCTTCCTTCTCGGCTTCCTCTTCACCTGGCTGGGCTCCAAGGCCGCCCCTACAGTCTCACTGCCTGCGGGCTCCGACTTCTTGGGGATAGACCACCCCTCCCAGCCCTACTCTCCGGCTTCTGAAAATTCCACTCTCTATGGACCTAACCCAGAATCTCCAGGGGCTGCTTATCCTGAGCCCTCTAAGACACCTCATGCGGTTTCCCTGGAGCCCTCCCCGCTTGCCTTCACTAAGACCCCCAGTACTGACCTCCAAGAAACCCCCCACCAGGAGCCTCCTAAGGCCCCCAAACCTAACTCATTCAACACCTCAACACCAGGGTCCCTGGACACCCTCCAAATTAACCCCTCCAAAATGATATATCCAGAACCATCTGAGACCCCCAAAGCTGACCTGACTGAACTTCCACACACAGAATCCCCTGAGGCCTCTACACCTAATTCCTCTAAAACCTCACACCTAGCATTTTCTGAGACCCCAAACCCTGACCCTACCCAAACTCCACACCAAGAATCCCCAGAGATTTCCAAGGTTAACTCCACGGAAATCTCACAGACGGAATCCCGTGAGAATCTCAATTCTAATCCCTCTAAAACTTCACACCTAGGATTTTCTGGGACCCCAAACCCTGATCCTACACAAACTCCTCATCAAGAATTCCCAGAGATTCCCAAACTTAGCTCCCCTGAGATGTCACTTGAAGAAACCCCTGAGACCCCAAATTCTGACCCCACCAAAATCTCTGACATCAAATCTCTGGAAACCCATGACTCTGACACCCCAAACCCTAAATTCCTCCAGACCCTCCATCCTGACCCTACTGAAACACCCCACCCGGTATCTCATATAGGCCACGAGCCCAACCCCCCTGAGATTCCCCAAACAAAATTCCCCACAACCCTCTACCAAGACTCAACAGAGATACCCACAGCCTCTGACCCTGAAATCTCCACTAGCCTTGCTCCACAAACTCCTGCACCCTTCAAAGAAGAAGTTACTGCTCTTAATGAGCAATCCCTGAATCCCAAACCAGAAGCACTTGCAGTCACCCAGCCCACCACCCTTAAATTGCCCACCTCAGATTCTCCGGGGACAGTTGATCTGAAAGCCCCCCAGAACTCCAGCCCTAAAGGGCTCGACGCCCCTCCTCCCTCAGCCCGGATTGCAGGGCCCCCTGCTCCTCCAGGGCCCCCCAGTCAACCGGCCCCAGCCACTCCGCGGGCCCCCCAGCGGCGCAGCCGAGGTGAGAGAGTCAACACTATCATCGTGTTGGAGAGAGTGCAGGAGACCGGTGAGGGGCTGGGGAGCCGGACCCCTGGGTCTGGGGGAGGAGGGGCTGGGGGCTGGACCCCTGGGTCTGCGGGAGGAGGGGCTGGGGGTCTGAACCCCTGGGTTTGTGGGAGGAGGGGCTGGAGGTCTGGACCCCTGGGTTTGTGGGAGGAGGGGCTGGAGGTCTGAACCCCTGGGTCTGCGGGAGGAGGGGCTGGAGGTCTGGACCCCTGGGTTTGCGGGAGGAGGGGCTGGGGGCCTGGATCCTGGGTCTGGGGGAGGAGGGGCTGGGGGTCCGGACCCCTGGGTCTGCGGGAGGAGGGGCTGGGGGCTGGCCCCCCGGGTCTGAGGGAGGAGGGGCTTGGGGTCTGGCCCCCCTGGGTCTGAGGGAGGAGGGGCTGGGGCCTGGACCCCCGGGTCTGAGGGAGGAGGGGCTGGGGCCTGGACCCCCGGGTCTGAGTCGGGAGGGGCTGGGGGTCTGGACCCCCGGGTCTGAGGGGGGAGGGGCTGGGGTCTGGACCCCCGGGTCTGAGGGAGGAGGGGCTGGGGTCTGGACCCCCGGGTCTGAGGGAGGAGGGGCTGGGGGTCTGGACCCCCGGGTGTGAGGGAGGAAGGGCTGGGGGCCGGGACTCCCGGTTCCGAGGGCGGAGGAGGGCGGGATCTGGACTCGGGTCTGAGGGTGGAGTGGGCTAGGAGGTTAGATTGCTCAGTCCCTGGGCCTCATTCCTCCAGGCGTGACCCTGGTGGGGCGTCCCCGGGGCGCGGCAGGCGGGGCCCTCTGCCTATTCCTCGCCGGGATCGGGCTGCTCATTGGCATTTTCCTGCTGCTGTGGTGTCTCTACCGCCGGGCGGCTCGACACCGGCCCTTCGCACACCACCGACTCCCAAACGACGGAGATGAACCGGGTGAGCCACTCCTGCAGCGTCCCGCTCCTTAAGTGCTTGCACGTTTCCTTAACCTGGTTTCGCCTGGCACTTAAGGGCGCCCTACCTAAAAGTACAGGTCCCCATCCAAGGTCAGCAGAAGCCCTGACCCCCAATTCTCTGGAAATTTCACAAACACCTGTGAAGTTGCGCCCCCAGCGCAGCGCGGAGTTGCCCCAGGCAGGGGAACTGCAGGTCCCTACAAGCCCCGCCCCTTTCCCCCTCCTAGCGCGCGGCATGCCCCGCCCCAGCTGCGCGGACACCACGCCCCCTTGCTATTTAAGGCCCCTTTATTCGAAAACCCGGTTCCAGTGGAAGCTTGGAGTCCTTGCCCCCGTCTCCTCGTCGGCCAGCGGCTCAGTAGAGGGGACAGGCCCCCAGTCAGACCGGGGACGACCTCGCTCTTTTGTCCCCATAGTTATGCATTTGGACGCCCCGAAGGAACCCTACGACCTCTACTTTTACGCGCCGGACGCCTGGGTCCCTTCACACATCGCTACCAAGCAGCCACCACCCACCCCCCCGCTGCCGCCCAAGCTGCCTCCGCCGCCCCGCGGGGGCCGCCCCCAGCGCCTAGAACCGCTCTCCCCTGCCACGCTCCCAAACAACTTCCTGTGAGCCTCTCCAAACCTGCGCCAGCCCCAGACGGAGGAAGCACCCAGGGGTCCTGTCCTCAGGGTCAGCTTTGCTACCTAGTGGTCCTCTAGAATAGAGGACACCCTGAAATGCTTTAGATGTCAGCGGAGAACACAGTCTGAGACCGAATAAATCGCATGTTCCCACAGCTGGACAACTCCTCTGGCCTAAGACCTGGGAGAGGAGGGTGGCTGGGGTCAAGGAGACTGGGGGCTTGGGCTCCTCGGTCCGAGGGAGAAGGAGGTTGGAGATTCCCAAGGCCAGTGACGACGGAGTGTGTACACCAAAGCATTTTATTGGGAGAGGGGCAGGGCAGGATTTACAATCACAGAGACAGAGACACAAAGACACAACCCTGCCCCGGGGAAAAACACCCCTTTTCCCCAGCCCCATTCCCTTTCCTGGGATTCTGTGACTTCTCCTTTACATATGTTCCCCCAAATTCTAAGCCGAAATAGGGGAGTCTGAGAGGGGAAGGATCCCAGATTTGGAGTCATTTAGCCCCTGAGGGACGCAATAAATGGCCACTGAGAAAATGAGGGCAGTTCAAAACCACCCAGGAGAATAAAGTGCAAGGAATTGGGGGTAAGGGGAGCATCTTGAAACCACCATGGGGAAGTTCAGTGGCGGTGGCTTCAAACCGTTGAGTTGATGGACTTGAGCAGCTGCTCTTCTTAGACCTGAAAATCGTGTCAGAAAAAGTGCATGGGGGTGAAGAGAGGCATATTGTTAAAACTGCCATTTTGGTTGTTTCCCTAGGCAATGTGCTAAGCTGGGAGAAGGTTTTGGGGAAATTTGGTGCTGCAGCAGAGTCTGCTGGTGGGGGAGGGATGAAAAGGTTGGGTGGGGGTACTTGAAACTGCCATTTCCCCTCAGAAACGCTGGTGAGAATCAATCCCTAGAATGGCAGGGATGGGTGATTAGTTAAACCAACTTGGAAAAAGCAGAATACAGTTGGGAGAGATTTGAAACTTCTAGAGGAAGACCTTGAATTTTTTTGAAAGAGGAGGGGGGTTGAGTAATCTCAGGGGTTCTCCTGAGAGTCCCAGGGGTTCAAGGAAAGGGGGAGGTACCCAAAACCACAAGAGAGAGGAAGAGTCTGAATTGTCCATTCAAATAAAGCCCTGAAAGGAGAGATTTGAAACCACTGAGGCAGAAAAGAGTGGAGAAGAGAAGCTTTAGGGGAATTTGGGTATCCTTGAAACTGCCAGTCTGCAGCTTCACTACCCCTGAGAGGCAAATAGGATGGGAGGAGGATCTGACAGCACTGGGAGCAAGGGAGAGTGCTTCTTAGGCCTGAGGCAGGACAGAGAGGACTGGGGTTCCTTGACACTGTCATTCAGGCCAGAGATGTGAGGAATGGAGGTCCTGGAAACTGCCATCCAGTGGGAGGCACATGGTCAGTAGTCCCGGACAGGGGGTGGGGGTCTTGGGGGTTGAACTGTGCTGTGTGTAGCCCCATAGGATGGAGGGGGAGCAGGGGGTGCCCCGGGGGGCTCAGCCTCATCCTCCATTTCGCTTTCGTCGCTGCCAGCCAGCTGGTCGTGGCCAACGAAGCCACATTTCTCTTCGCTCATCTCCTCAGGCTCCGCCCACGGCTGCTTCTCTCCCGAAGCGAAGACCCCGTAGAAGATGACGCCCCCATAGTGCACCAGGGAGGCAATGAGGAACACATACTGCCACTCCTCCCGAGTCTGTAGGGGGGACAACGGGGAAATGAAGTCAGAGGACAGATAGGAGAGGGAAGGGGCTGGGATAATAGGAAGGGGGCGGGCCTTTTCTCTGGAAAAGGAGCCGGAGATCCAGAGAGTTGACGTGTGTCAGGAAGGTGCTGTACACAGATTTGGAGGGCAAGTGGGTCAGGGCCCAGGCACGGACCTTGTGCTTAGTCATGGCACCCACGATGATGGGGCACACCATGCCGGACAACGTGCCCACGCCGTTGGAGATGCCCATGAGGATGCTGGCATAGCGCGGGGCGATGTCCAGATGGTTCACGTTGAACCCTGGCGAGGCGAGCCGAGAGGCGTCACAACCGATTCCCACTCCAGTGACTCCTCCCCCAGCCTAGCCTCCCCGACCTCCCGGCCGCTCCGCTTTTTCCAGTCCGCCTTTCGCCAGGCTGGGAGGTGCTCTACCTGAGCCAGGAAGTTCCCCACTGAGCTGAGCAGAGTCCCCCCACCCTCAAGCTGCAGATCGCCGGTTCTCACCGGAGATGGCGAAGCCGCTGAAGCCCACGGCGAGGACTAGGAAGGAGATGGCCACGCCCTTGGAGTGCGAGTAGCCGACCACCAACAGCAGAGTAGCTTCCATGCCAAAGCCTACGGAGGGCCGCCCCCTCTGAGCACAGGCCGCCCCGCACAGCCTCTCCAGACCCACTCCCGGCTCCCAGCCTCCCCCAGTTTGACCCAGTCCTGCCACTTCCACGCCTGTCCCTGGCTTTGTCCTCCATTCTGCCCGCGCCCGCCCTAACCAAGCCCTCAGTTCTCTAGTGCCTGGCCCTTGACCACGTGCACAGGCTTCGCTGCCCCAGCTGGGACCTCAATGGCCCCACCCCCTGACTAGACCACGCCCTGAAGTCCGAGGGTGTAGGCCCCACCCCGGCACCTTCACGGCTTCCCTCTCAGTCCCCATTCATTACACTCACACCTTTGTCTCTCTGAGTGTCCCTCTTAATCACCCAGTTCCCATCCTACTCTGGCCAGCCTCGTATAGGCCCCGTCCTTCCAGACCCAACGTGGTCTCACCTTTGCTTCACCTGGGCAGCCACACCCGCCTTGCCCTTCTACAGACACTGCCCCGGAGGCTGCCACCTGAGATTCTCTTCCTGCCAGACCTGGTCTCGCTCCGCCTCCGCCTTTTTGGACACGCCCCCATGGACACGCCCTCTGACCCCGCCCCATCCGCCATGGTCCAGCCCTCTAGATCCGCCCAGCCATGCTCCGCGCATCCCAGCCCTGTCCCATACCAGATCCAGGCCCCGCCCCACTCACCCCCACAGTTCATCAACTTGCGCACGTTGGTGGTGGACATGATGCGGCGGCTCCTCAGGAAGTCGGCGATCTGGCCTCCAATGGGCACGATGATGGTCATCACCAGGTGAGGCAACGCTGACACCAGGCCCACCTGCGCCGGCGGGCGTACAGGGAGTCGCGGCTCAGCGGCCACCTGCCCGGGGCTCTCACCACGGCTCAGGTACCATGGGCTTCCTCCCTGCCCCCTTTCCAACCCCTTGGGATCCAGGTTCCTCTCCTTCCCGCGCTCACCCGCCCGCCGCGCCCGCAGCTCTCCCCTTCCGGGCCCAACCTTGCTGATCTCGAAACCGAACACTTCTTCGAAGTAGGCAGGCTGGGAGATAAGAAGCAGGTAGAAAGTCCAGCTACGACAGAAGTTGGCCACGATAATGGCGTAGACTGGCATGGACGTGAAGAAGCGCCTCCAAGGTGTGTTAAATTTCTGTGGTGGGCGAGAGGAGGGAAGGGCTGCTAGGACAAAGAACAGGCCCGGGCGCTCTCCGAGTCCCTTCAGGGATCCCACGATAGTCCCGCAGAGACCCAGATTTCCCTGTCTCACTAAAGCCGCCGAGGAGGCGGGGTTGCCGGCCTGACCGCGTCCCCATGGGAACGCTGACATCCTAGCCTCAGTGGTCCTCAGGCTGGCGGGTGTCCAGACCCCATGCTGACCTTCAGAGAGTCATAAATGTGGACCCAAGAGTCTCCTTCCACCCAATTATGCCCCCTAATTCGATCTTCACCCATCCTGAGGTCTGAGCAAAACCCCACATTCTAATCCGCTTCTGCAGGTTTAACCAGGCCCATCAGTGGTTCCGACCACCTCGCCACCTAGCCCTGCTCTCCGCACCTGCTAACTCCGTCCTCCCTGGGCTTTAATCACGCCTCCTAGGTTCTAGCGCCATCCAACTGGCGATCCCATCGTCTCCTCCAAATGTCTATGGAAATGTCTATGTAGATCTACCAAGATCCACACGCAGTGCGGATTCAAAGCCCCTCTTCCTCCCGTCTCCCCTGCCTTGATAGCTCTCCTCTCCCCACCGCGCCCCCACCCCCCAGGCTTGGGCCCGGACCGTGACGGGGTTCATGAGCTTGGCGCTCTCGCCGATGGCGTCCTCGATGTACTTGCGCTCCTCCTCCGAAATGCTAGGGTGCAGCGCCGGGGACTCGTAGGAGACGAGCAGCCAGAACAGGTACCAGAAGATCCCGAAGCTGCCTGGTAGGTGGAGGGGGTCAGGAGGAGGATGGAAGCGAGGTGACCACCGGCCTCGCTCTGCCCCGGCGCCACCCGGACCCAGGCGTCCGGGCCCCTCACCATAGACGTAGAATACAGAGCTCCATCCTGAGTACTGCACCAGGACTCCGGCGAGAGGCATCGCGACCACCGCCCCAGCATAGGAACCTAACGGGGAGGGTGCAGAATGGAGAAGAGCGCATCTTTCTTCAAATGCAGTAGTGCGGATTCCCAGACCCTACCTTCCTGGGACACAGAAGTACCAACCACTGCCCCTCCTCCCTCAGACACATAGGTCTGGGTCACCAGCCCCCTCCTCTCTCAGATCCGGGAGTTCAAGCCCGCAACCCACTCCTCCTTCCACCGAAGAGTCTAGACTCCAGCACCCCCCACCCACGAGTCCGGATCCCAGCCCCTTCCTCTCACCACAAAAGGCTGTCGTCGCCAGGCGACTCCGCTCTAAGGGCGGGGCCCATTTGCTCCAGATCCCGTGGCAAGCAGGGTACGTGACCCCCTAGGGAAGAGAAAACCAAAGTCAACGAGAAAAGGTGGGGTCGGAACAGCAACGGGGTCATAGGGGGCGGAGCTTTACCTCTACCAACCCCTGCAGGATCCTCACGAAGATGACACAGCCATAGTGGACACGGGCAGCCGAGGGAATCAGCATGTTTAGAGTGGAGGTAGCCACAATAGCAAAGCCGAAAACCCTGGTAGGAAAAGTTTGTGTTCCGAGAAGAGTCCAGCTATCCTGCCAGACCTAGGACTCTGCCCTTTCCTCCTTCAGCACGCCAGGGCCCGGGCCAATCAGAATCCCAGGTCCCACCTTCTATGAGACTCCCCGCTTCCACAATACAAACCCCACCTTTCTCTAGGGCCTCGGCCCTGAACCCAGGCTCCTCCGGTTTTCCCGGAGTCAGCCCCCAAATGCAAGGCCACAGCCTGTAACTCCACCCACACAACTGTAGTTTCTGCCCACTTTGAGACATCCGCCCCGCCCCCCACATACCTGTTGGCTGCGAATTTTTGGCAGATAAATCCTCCAGGAATCTGGGTGACAATGTAGCCCCAGAAAAAGGAACCGTGTATGAGGCCAACAGTCTCTGGATCCCAGTTGAACTGAGCTTTCTGTGGGCCAAAAGGCACATCAAACCAGCACCCCTGCCCCAGACGCTCTGCTTCTCCACCAATCAGCACCCGCAGACAGTCCCTCGGCCAATCAGCAACAAGGATCCCCTCTCGCCTTCAAAACACCTGCCAATCAGAGCTCGGGCCATCTACCCCAACTTTGCTCCTCCATGTTGCTAGGGCCGCACTACCTTAGCAACAGAGCCTGTTGCTGCCTAGAGGCCTAGCTCTGTCTGCTTGCCTGCCTCAGGGTCCCTTATGCGTAGGAGCCCATATATGGGGTGGGTTTCTTCCTCCACTTCTAACCAATGTACAAACTGTTTGCAGATTGGATGCGTTCTAGGAAGAGACAAGAAGTAGCCAAAGGGTTGGGCATGATTGGAAAAGAACAGGGGCAGGTAGGCCACAGCCCAAATCAGGATTTTTTTTTTGGAGGCAGGGGCATGGCCTATATGGAAATTAAAACAGAAAATCTGAGACGAAGAGGGGCTTCAGGTTAATGGCCAGAGCAGATGGAGAAGGGATGTAAGCAGCGGTGGAACTTTCAAAAAGCCAGAATCAAAATTCACAATGGGGCCTTCCTTGGCGGTCCAGTGGTTAAGACTCCCCCTTCCAATACAGGGTTTGATCCCTGGTAGGGGAGCTAAGATCCCACATGCCTTATGGCCAAAAAACCAAAACAGAAGCAATGTTGTAATAAATTCAATAAAGACTTTAAAAATGTCCCATATAAAAAAAGAAATCTTACAAAAAAATTTCACGGTGGAGGGACTTCCCTGGTGGTCAAGTGTGTAGGACTCCCTGCTTCCACTGCAAGGGGTGCTGGTTAGATCCCTGCTTGAGAAAGTTCCGCAAGCCGCAAGTTACGGCAACAACAACAACAACAAATTCACGGAGCCTGAGTTGGCCTGGGAGTAACATTCAACACTGGAACAGGTGCGGGAGATGCAGGTGGAGCGAAGTTGCTAGGATGCCCAAAATGAAACAGGAGGAGCCATATCATAGGGAACCAAATGCTTGGCAGAGTCTACACTTTGACAGCAGAGAGGTGAAACAAACAGGAGCGGGGCTTCATTTAGATAAGGGCAGGACTTAGGAAGGGAGAGCCCTGAGGTGAGGTGGAGCTGAGGTTCTGTGCCAAGTGTCCGACTCTTTGTGACCCCATGGACTGTAGCCCACCAGGCTCCTCTGTCCACGAGATTCTCCAGGCAAGTATACCGGAGTGGGTTGCCATGCCCGTCTCCAGGGTATCTTTCCCACCTAGGGATCGAACCCACATCTCTTATATCTCCTGCATTGGAAGGCGGGTTCTTTACCACTAGCGCCACCTGGTTAGGGCCCAGGGTGCGGCAGCGCAAAAAGGCGGGTCTACTCAGGCCTGGGCGTGGAAGGGGCGTGGTCTGGGCCTCGCGTAGGTGAGTGTGACGTCATCAGAGGGCCTGGGCAGGGTTTCCCCCAGCCTCAGGCAGCTCCCGGCCCCGAGCTACCTGCATCACCACGTGGCCCCCGCGGTGGGTCGTGCTGTTGTTGACCATGGAGACGATGGCCACGCCCAGGTTGCAGCGGATGCCAAAGCTAATGCAGAAGCCCAGACCGCTCATGATGGCGATAATGTAGCGGCGAGGGAGGCCAAAGCAGGTGCAATCCACGACCGGCGGGTCCCGGGTCTGCGTCGTGACCGGGCGCCCATCTGCACTCAGCTCCAGCGTCTCGGCACCTTCTTGCCGCTTCTCCAGAAGACTGCGGCGAGGCAGCAAGGATCAGACTCGGACGTCCGGGCCCCTAGCCCCCTCCTCCCCATGACACGAGTCGGGGCAAAACTTCTTGCTTTTCAAGACCAGGGATTCTAAACCCGCAACCCCTCTTTCCCCAAGAGTCCAGCCCCAACTTCCTTCTCCCTCCAGGGTCCAGGAATCTGGACCCCTGGTCTCCATCTCCCTCAGACGAGGAATTCCCACGCGCCCCCAGCCCCTTCCTTCCTCAGACTCGAGTATGGAACTCCCCAGTTCCCTTCTCCACTAGCCTTGTCACCTCTCAACTCAGTTGTTTTAGACCCAGGCTACCCTTTGTGATCCAAAACCCTGTGCCCTGAGCCCCCATCCGCAAGGCCCAGAGACTCTCTCCAGCCCCGTCTTCCAGATATGAGTCTATTTGTGGAAGCAAAAGGTGCTAAGGAGATGCCTCAGCAAAGGTGTCAAAAGAACAGATGCTTCTCAGCCACATCTGCTATATATACTGCATCCCCTCCCCTGGCCCGGGACATGCCCTGCCGGGCTTCGAGGCCCAGGTGTGGGCTGACATCCAGCTGACTCCATTCAGCCACTGGAAGCCCACTCTCAGGGATCGGGGGTGGGGGGGGGGGGGGGGAGAGGTCCAGGGCACTGGAATCCAGCAGCCCAGCTGGATATATCTGGGGAAACTTGAGTTCAGGCTGTCAGTCTAGGGGGTGGGGAGGAGGAGTGGCGGGTGGTGTCCTGGCAAGGGACAGATGGCCCTGGTAGGGGGGTTGGCTCAGTCCCCAGCGTGACTCTCGCCCCCGCCTGTTCTGGATCCAGGATTGAATCTGTGACGAGGGATAGGGTACTTGGAGGGCCACCTCCATTCCAGAGAGAGGCTGCAGGGATAAAGAGGTGCCCTGAGACAGACGTGGAAAAATTCAAAAGGAGAATGTCAGAAATGGAGTCGGGGGGTGGAGAGAACAGAGACTGAGAGAAAGAGGATCAGAAACACAGGAGGGAGAGAGACTCAGAGAGAAGGAAACAGATACCCAGAGAGGGAGAAACAGACAACCAGTCTGAAAGAGACCGGGGCAGAGACCCTGAGAAAAGATGGGGGAGGGGCAGGAAAGAGACCCTGAGAAGGAAAGGGACTGAAACCCAGTAAGGGACCCAAACACAAGTGGGGACAGAAACCCAGGAGAGAGAACGCAGAGACAGAGACCCAGAACGCTGAGAGAAAGACGGAAAGACAAGGAGCCTGAGGAGAGACAGGCTGGGGACATAATGTGTGAGGCGTGGCTCTTCTCCGAGGCCGGTAGGCAGCCAGGGGATCCGGCTGGATCCCAGGAAGGGGCTAGAACAGATGGAGGCGAGGGAGACTGGGACGGGGGAGGAAAGAACAGCCAGACGGTCTGGGAGGAGGCGGGTGAAAGAGATGGGAACACAGCAACCCTCCCCATCCTGGAACTTAAGGAAGTGGGGGAGGGGGTTAAGAAAGTGGGGAGACTGGGGGAACGGACAGAAACTAGGGGGATGAGGAATAAGACCCTGGGTAGGGGACAATGAGCCAGATAGTGGGGAACAGAAGCCCCCCAAAATGAATAGTGCACGGTGGTAGGGACTGGCCCCTCCCATCAGAACAGGTCGGCCAATGAGATTAAACTTTGACCCAGGTTGCCCTCCCATGCTGTTTGACCCTGAAACTCAAGATGGGATTGCAGCCCCTGAAATTTGATATTCATTGTTAATATGAGGACATAGATCTCGGATCAAGGTTTTCTAAACCACGGAATGCAGTCTCAGTATTCTGTATCTGTAAAATGGGGGCACGAGTAGAATGTGAGGTTACAAGGAGGGAACTTCAAGGTGACATTGTCATTTCAGGAGAACTAGAGACGCAGAGGTGAAGGTGGCCCCAATGCTTCATGGAGGGTAAGAACAGATCGCTTTGCCCTCTCAGAATGCCTGGAACTCAGGATTAGGAACTTGGTGATGATGAAAGGCAGTGGTTAGGGAGCACGTAGGTCACTTTCCTGGTGGTTCAGACAGTAAAGAATCTGCCTGTAATGCGGGAGACCCGGGTTAGATCCTTGGGTCAGGAAGATCCCCTGGGGAAGGGAAGGGCTACCCACTCCAGTATACTTGCCTGGAGAATTCCATGGACAGAGGTGGCTGACAGGCTACAACCCATGAGGTCGTAGAGTCAGACTGCCCCCTTCCACTTTCTTTCACCCAAAATGAAGAGTGTCTCAACCTCCATCTCTGGGTCTCTGCCTCTGCTTCTCAGAGATTCTCAGCCCACCCCCCTACTCCCCCCTCCCCAATCTCTGTCCTCATGTCCCTTTGGTTCTCCCTTACCCTCCCATTGTACAACTGAGAAAACTGAGTCTCAGGAAACAGAAGCAGCATGTCCAAGGTCACACACAAGTAGCAGTGGGACCCGATCACTTCCTGGTCCTCCAAATTGCCCCACCCCAGGCCTGGCTCTCAAAGGAGGCATATTGGCTCCTGTCTCTTGCTGTATTCCCTCTCCCCCCTGGTCCCTGTCCCAAGTCGCCCTGGGTTGCTACGTGTTTCCTGATCTGAGGGAGTTTTCCACCCACTCCAGCAGCACTCATCTCGAGGAAATCTGCAGCCCCCACCCAAGACTTGGGCGGGAGACTGACCTGGGTTCAAAAGATTCCATGTGTACTCAGCCACTGACTTCCCCCCTTTTCCCAATGGTGCATCAGTTTCCCCAGCTTTGTCTAGAGGATTAAAAGGAGTCAGGTGTGGGCATTTCCCCCTCTCAGCAATCACCAGAGCAGACCCCAGGATTCAGATGCGATTGTTCTCCTGGGCTCAAACTCCTTAGTGACTGTCCTGGTGGGAACCCTGAACTCTGGGGTCTCTAGGGGCTCCCAAGGCAGCTGAGAAAGGTGATGATCAGGCAGAGTCAGATAGAGAGAAACCCAGACACAGGAGAAGCGGAGACTGAGGAAGAAAGAGAGCCTGAGAAACACATTCCTCCTCCCTCCATCCCCCTTCCCAACCCCCTCCACCAGCACGTCTCTCTCCCTCTCCTGACTTCACGCTGATGTATTTTGAGAAACTCGTGAAAGGAGGTGAGAAAAAGGGTGGGGAGGGGCTGGAAGATTGGGAAAAAGAAAGGGTGAGGTTATCTCAGCTCCTCCACCCCCTCCCTAACACTGCGCCATCCTCCTGCCCCCCTCCCTTCTGTCCAGCTTTATTCCTATCTCTCAGGTTACTAAAGGGTGGGGTGAGTTTGGAGCGTGGAGGTAATCTGCAGCAAGCAGGACTAGTGTTAGACTTAGAGAAGGACTTGCATGGTCTAGTGAGCTGCACTGAAGATCAATCAAAGATAGGGTCAGGGCTGTGGGCCACGGGGACCCCAGGGTCTGAGGGAATGGCAGCAGGGGCATGGTGCTGATGAGGCCCCAACTCCTCCCTGCACTGTGGCCAGATATTTTTAGGCTTCTCCGCAGCTGAGTAATTTCTCTGACTTGGAGCCAGGGCTGGGGTTGGGGGTGAGAGACTCAGGAGAGGTGTAGCAGACTGCTCTGGGGACACCCAGGTCATTGGGGTCATCTCCTTGACTGGGAGGAAGTCCCTTTCAGCCCTAGTCTATACCCTTTGGAAAGTCCATCCTACTCCAGGAGCCTAATGTTTGGCCTGCAACTTCCTTCTCCATCAGAGACCCAGGATACCCTGGCTTCTTCCAGCTTAGCTCTCCTCAAGGACAAGGACCAATGGACCTCAATCCGATTTAGCTTCAGATTAAACTCTCTGAGAGATGGCAACTGACAAACACACAGAGATGGAGAGATCTGGGATGAGGTAGTAAAAAAAAAACCAGAGAGAGTGCCAGAGTTCCTAAAGGAGAGTGTCAGAAATCCTAGGGCAGGGAGTTGGGGGACAGAGACTCAGAGAAAGACACAAAGACCCAGAGAGAGGGTTGTAGAGATCTAGTGAGAGCAAGAGAGAGGGACAGGAACTCAGAGATAAAAGGAAATAGAGACTTGGAGAGAGTGGACAGAGATTTGGAGAGAGGAGGCAGAGAGAATATAGGTGAAGGGAGACCTAGAAGCCGGCGAGGGAATCAGAGATCCAAAAGAGGGGGATATATATTTATAATCCCAGAGAAAAGGGCAGAGAGCCTAGGGATGGGGTGGGGCGCAGAAAAATGATGGATGAGACCGGACCGTCGGAGACCGAGGGAGAAAACTGGACAGATGGGTGGCCCCCCCACGCATGGGTACCGCCTGTCCAGCTGTTCATCTGCGCCCAGGTGGGAATGAGCGTCCTCCTCGGACCCTCGCGTTCTTCCACGCCCAGGACCCCCACCACGCTCACCGGTGTAGCTTCCCGAGGGCGCGACCCGCTAGCTTCCGAAACTCCTCCTGGCGGAACTCCATGGTGGCCGCCCCTGCTGCCGGACCCCCGCGCCGATCCCCCCGCCCGCGGGCCCGGGCGGCCGCGTCCGGGTACCCGGGGTCCGCCCCGGCCCGGCCGGCCCCGCAGCTCCGCTCGGGGGGAAGGAGGCTGCGAGTGCGGGCTTTCTGGGGGCTGTCACCGGACTCAGCGTCGGGGGCGGGGTGGGGTGGGACGAGGCCCCGCCCACCCTGCTATACCCCGCCCCTTGTATTCTAGTCCCGCCCACCTTCCGCTGCCATTCATCCAGGTTCTCGCCTCGCCCAAGACCAAGCCTCTGGGTTTTGAACTCACTTGTCTGGGTTGCATCGCTCCCAAATCAGTCCCTTCCTGGAGTTACTTCTCCCTCACCCATTCCCCACTAGCTCCTTCTATCCCAGATTCTCTCTCCTCCAGAGTTCTTTCCTGAGATTTGCTCCCGCCGCTTGTTTCCCCTAATTTCGTGCTCGCATTTTCATCTTCCTCTAAATATCCTCCAGCGTTTGTCCTCCCAGTCCTACCTCTCCGAATTTCTGTGCCCCCCAGTTCCTCATCCTGCCCAGGCATGCCATCCCCAACCCGCCGCTTCCTCAGTTCCAACTTTCTCATTCAGAAGGTTCTTTTCTCATTCAGGGAATTCCTTCCCCTTTCGTAGATTCCAACCCCCATTTCGATCCACCCATTGTCCCCTCTAGTTCTTCCCCATCCACCTGTTTCCATCTTTCCCCTTTTGGATTCCATGTCCCTCCAGTTCTATTTCCCCTCTTGGCCCACCACCCCTTCCAGTTCCTTCATTTCTGATTTCCTTCCCTCTGGGTTCATCTCTTCAGTTATACTCCCCCTACCCTCTTGCAGGTCATTATTCCCTCCCTAGCCTCGGATCTATCCCCGCCCTTTTATTTCTCTCATCCTGAGTTCTGTCCCCACCCGTTGAGTGTGTCCCCTTGGATATTTCTTTACCCCTGAGTTCTGTCCCCTCCCCTGGGATCTATCCCTGCTTTGATTTTTGCCCACACCCTCTGGAACCCGATCCAGGTATACATCCGTGAGTACTTTCCGCGCCCCTGAGTTCTAGTCCCTCCCTCTGGAATCTGTCTCCGCCACCTGGGATCTGTCCCCGCCCTCTGAACTCTTATTGCACCCCCTGAATTCCAGCCCTGCCCCTCTGGGGTTGAACCTCGACTGTCCTCGGCCATCTCCAGCCCGAAGGCAGGTTCTGCTCCGCTCCTTTCGCCGCCAGCCCCTTTCCCCGACGCCGAGTCCACCTCCAGATACAGCCCCCAGGAGGGTGCTCCTTTCCCCATCGCCTCCCTGCGTCGGGCCAAAAATGCACTTGGGATTAAAATTTCATGATGTGGCACAGGTCCGCGAGGGAGTGGGAGGGAGCAGCCAGCGCGGCGGGCGGGCGCCAAGGACGAGGCGCAGCCTCTCGCCTCTAGCTTTGCCTCGCTGAGTCTTTGGGTGTCACAGTTTTGCCTGTGTTTGAGAAAACCTCGAATTCTTAGGGAGGAGAGGCTGGGGGCTGGGACTCCTGGGTTCGAGGGAGGAGGGAGCCGGGAGCTCGGACTCCAGAGTCTAGGGGAGAAGCCCGCGGAGCCGTCCGCACGCGCCACCCTGCGGCGGCAGAATCCCCGGTCTGGGTGTGGAGGCGGCGGCCGCGGCTCCGAGCCAGGTGTGAAGGTGGAGCAGATGGTGAAGAGGAGGGAGTGGGAGGGGAGCCCCGCCGCTGCCAGATCTCAAGCCTTCGCCGGAACCATCACCATGGAGACCGCGGAAGGCAGAGAGGACCCAGCCCCACATTTTCGGGACCCGGGAACGAGTTCTTCAGCCTCCCACGGAGGGTTCCTTTGCAAACTACAAGTCCCAGCGGCCGCTGGACTTCACCGTTTTCTTCTGAATGACTGCATACTCAAAGGGCTGCTGGGAGTTGTAGTTCTCTGAGACAATGGATTGAAGTTGCTTTGCGCCCTCTGTTGGACACGAAGCCCAAATTCACTCCTGAGGACCAAGGGATCCTATTCAATGTCATCCCCAAAACATTTGACTTTCTCACCACTCAGTTCATTCATTTTCAGCCACATTGGCCACCTGGCTGTTCTTTCAACATCTACCACTGAGGCTCCTGCATTTATCTATCCTCCTAGGATTCACTATGGAAGAAGAGGATGTTGGCAATCATTCATTAACTGAACAAATAGTTCCTACTAATGCTGAAGCTGAAGCTCCAATATTTTAGCCACTTGTTGTGACCATCCGACTCATTGGAAAAGACCCTGATGCTGGGAAAGATTGCGGCAAAATGAGAAGGGAGCAGCAAAAGATGAGATGGTTAGATAGCATCACCGACTCAATGGACATGAATGTGAACAAACTCCAGGAGATAATGGAGGACAAAGGAGCCTGGCAGCCCATGGGGTCAAAAACAGTTGGACAGACTTAGGGAGTGAACAACTGCGAGTCAGGCATTGTCACACTATAGGGTACATCGCACTAATGAGAGTAACACTGAGTACTGGGGACCACCAGAGGAGGAAACCAGGGAAAATCAGAGAAAACCTGAAGAATTGAAAGGCCTTCCAGGGAAAGCGCACTAAAAAGGAAAATTGGGAGGGTGGGGGCAAGGTGTGGGTGGAAAGTCAGATGAGCCCTGTGAGGGCAAACGAGATGTACTGGAGTAGATCTGGGTAGGTGTACTCGAGAAAAGGATCCTACGAAGGGGAACTACAGAAAGGTGCAAAAAATCAGTGTGGTTCACCGTGACTAGCCTGAGTGACTGGAAGAGACAAAATGGAGTGTGAAGGGGACCGGATAGCACAGAGCCTTGAGTGCTCGGCGGAGGGGCTTGGACCTTCTCCCAGGGGTGCTGGAGAGCCAAGGAGGGGCCGTGAACAGGAGCCGGGCAAGGTCAGCCCTGAGACCTTGTTGGGGACAAACAAGGGGTAAGACAAGAGGTCAGGAGGCCAGGGAGAACATCCGGGGAAGAGGACGAGGCCTGAGCTGGGGCAGTGACCTCTACGGGACTCCAGCCCAATGTCCATCTTCCCTCCCATTCCCCATGTACTCCTAGCCACACACAAGACAAAGGCAAACATCTTTTATTTCAGTTTTAGAGAAGCCACCAGCCTCTCCCCTCAACACAGAAGCATAGGAAGACATCCGGTCAAGAAGGCACTGACAGAAGGGGCATGGCCACCATCAGTTGCTGAGAAGAGAAAACAGAGAGAGGATTCAGAGCCCAGGGGTCCAGCCCCCTGCCCCCTCTTCCCTCAGATCCAAGAGTCTAGGCCTCCCAGGGTTCCTAGCTTCCCCAAACCCCCAGCCCCCAGGTACCTTTCTCTTCTGATGGAAGGCTGCCTTGCTCTCATCACAGTTGATCCGCAGGGGGATGTAGGTATCCAGATGGTACAGCTGCTGGGGGCCCCCCATCACCAGGCGATTCTCCCCAACTTCCAGCGACAGCCCCAGAGCACCATCCTGGAGGTGTGCGAGAATCAGCCCACCCTTCCCTTCCCAGCAGCAGGATGATCAGAACACAGACCAGAGAGAGAAGCCTCACGTGTTGGGGTACCATATTAAAAGAGTCTAATCTCCCAGGAAAAAGGTGAAACTCAAAGTGTTAGTCACTGTCGTGCTCCACTCTTTGAGACCCCATGGACTGTAGCCCACCAGGCTCCTCGGTCCATGGAATTTTCCAGGCAAGGATACTGGAGCGGCTTGCCATTTCCTTCTCCAGGAGATCTTCCCAACCCTGGGATTTAATCTGGGTCTCCCACATTGCTGGCAGGCTCTTTACCATCTGAGCCACCAGGGATGCCCCGGAAAAAGGTGGGACACAGTAATACAGGTCTGAGCACTGTAAGGACAGCACCGGAAGTGGGCCTAAGGACCCCGGGGAACAGAGAAGGCAGCTGGGCTCAGGGGGCAGCACTAGCCAGGCTCACACTGGTCTAGCAACATTTGTTGCAATCTCTCCCATCACTCCCTGTCCAAGACCCCAGACCTCAGGGGATGCGCTCACCAGTTTGGGGAGGTCGATTTCAGCCAAGAGGAGGTCAGGGGCCTCCAGCCAAAGGCTCAGGTGAGGCTTCTCAGGGCTGGGGAGGAACAAGACCCAGAATTCAGGAGAGCCGCCAGGACTTGGCCAGGACTATTGCCTCTCTTTCTCCCTCCCAGTCCTGGGGCCTCAAGACACCTTCCCAGGTGAAATTCCACTTCGCTTCCTTCTGTGTTCCCAGAGCCCCAGGACCCCGTCCCGAAGTATGGAGCGAGATATTACAAAGAATGTCGGGGAGACAGGAGATAGGGGCCCCGTTGAATGCTCACCCTGCCTCAGGTCTCGGGGAGCTGGGCGTGTGTAGGTTCCCCAGCTCCTGGATCCGAGGACGCTGCTGGGAGCGGATATTTTGCTGGGAGATGGAGCCCAGGAAAGGTCTGTTCTTCAGTATGCGCCACTCTGAGGGGAAGGAGCACAGGGTCAGAGGTCACATGAGTCCAGGTTTCCTTCCGTTCTTTCTCCGCAGGGGAAGAGGGTCCTGTGCTGGGAGAGCCTCACAGGAGAGGCTCTGCCCTCTGCCTAGGAGGCCAGGCGTCTGACCACACCCGAAAGCTAGACTTTAGAAAGCCTGTCTGCGATAGCTCCGCCCCTTCGGGTTCTTCAGACCCCGCCCTTCTCTGAAATCCTGGGCCTCTTTCCCTCTCCTCCCAGAGCCCTCTCCCCGAACTCTACAGCCCAGAGTGCATGCGCTGTCTCTTCAGTCATGCCCAACTCTCTGCGACCCCGTGGGCTGTAATGTGCCAGGCTCCTCTGTCCATGGAATTTTCCAGGTAAGAATACGGGGGCGGGATGCCATGCCCTCCTCCAGGGGATTTCCCCGAGCCCGGGATGGAACCCCTGTCTCCTGCGTCTCCTGCAGTGTAGGTGGATTCTTTACCGCTGAGCCACCTGGGAAGCCCCCTACAGCCCAGAGGCTAGTATAATCCCTGCCCACACTAGTCCCACTTCACGCGGGAGCTGCCCCCGAACTGCACTGGGCCTGGCTCCTCCCGGTGGCCCTGGCCCCACCCCCTCACCTGGATTCAGCTGCAGGCCGTATTTGTCCTCAAGGCCCTCCCTGGCGATGGTGATCACGAGCTCTCGCAAGAAATCGCTGTTCTAGGGGTGAAGAGAGGGAAGACATGCGGGACGCTGAAGAGGTGGAGGGAGAGGCCCCGGCCCAGGCCTCCCCCGCAGCCCCGCCCCCAACCTGCATCCTCCGGAAGAAGTCGCTGTTGACAGCTACGTCGTAGGCGGTACAACCCTGGCCTTCTGCAGGGAGAAAAGGGGGTGAGACCCCCAGCCCTCGGTGGGAACCCCAAGGCCCAGGCAGAGTTAAGGAAAACACAATCAAGGAAAGCAGCCACAGACCCAGAGAAACCCAGAGACAATTAGGAAGTCAAAGACACCAAACTTGCCAGTTGGACTCATACCCACCGCCTCGTCTCCAGTCTCTTCCCCTCTGGCCCTTTCCCACCAAGTCCCAGAGCTCACCCTGTTCACCCTCCCCAGTTCACAGTCCTCCCAGGGCTCCCCAGCGCCAATGGGAGAAGGCTGAGTTCTTCAGCCTGGCGCTGGAGGCCCTGCGTGGTTAGCTCCCTTCCAGCTGCAGAGAATTTCACTTCTCCCGCACTTCGTCCCTGTAAATTTCCTCCCATCACTACTGTTCACTGACCAATTGAATCATTTCTCTGGCCTCTGGACCCCTCTCTCCTCTCTGCCTAAGACCCTCTTCTCTACCTTGGCCTGATGAACTGCTCTGATTCCTTCCACTCTTATATCCAATGTGTCCTCCTCCAGGAAGCCTTCCCTGATCCTTTAGTGGGAGTGAAGAACCCCCTCCAGCCCAGCACAGAATCACACCATATTGAAATCGCATCTGTCTCCTTTGCCCTCATCCAAGACTGAGAGGTTTTTCAAGGGCAGGTTCTGGGTTTTGATAAGTGCCTACTCCCCAAGGCACTGGCCAAGGCATCATCCCAAAGGCTTGATGGGGACATATGTGAATTGAAAAAACAAGGATAGAGAGACAGAAACTCAACAGAGACGAGACAAGGCAGAGACATAGAGACAGGGGAGAAGGGTGCAGAAGAAAACAGGGGTGAGTAAGAGCTCGCCAAGGACTAGAGTCAGATCAGCTAATGAGCACCTGCTCAGCCCCACTATCTCCTGGGGTGAGGCACGGAGAACTGCCAGCCTGGCCAGTTGAGTAGAACCAGGACTTCCCAGTGAGATTGTGGATATCCAGGAGGTTAGAGGGAGAAGGCGATGGCACCCCACTCCAGTACTCTTGCCTGGAAAATCCCACGGACGGAGGAGCCTGGTAGGCTGCAGTCCATGGGGTCGCAAAGAGTCGGACACGACTGAGCGACTTCACTTTCACTTTTCACTTTCATGCATTGGAGAAGGAAATGGCAACCCACTCCAGTGTTCTTGCCTGGAGAATCCCAGGGACAGGGGAGCCTATTGGGCTGCCGTCTATGGGGTCGCACAGAGTCGGACACGACTGAGGCGACCTAGCAGCAGCAGGAGGTTAGAGATATGCCTTGGGGAAAAGGATTAGATAGGGGGTTGGGGGCGCGGGGGAACAAGTTTCTAGGTTCTGAGGGAGGGTGATCCCGGGTCCTGGAATCTTTGGTCCTAGGGAAGAAAGGATCATGGGGGTGGGGGTGGGGGGTAGATTCCTGGGTCTTCTCAAGGCACTGACTTGCATCCAGTTCCGCATGTGGCTCTCCCAGACTCATGGGGATGCGAAACCCGGCCTGGTCTTCCTCCAGCATTTGAAGCAGCTCATCCTCAGTCAAGTCAGCCGGTGGAGGGATGGAGGGAGAGTGACAGATGTTGATGAAAACCTTCCCTTCAGCTGAGTTGGTCTTGATGCAGAAACCTGGTGGCAATGGGTTTGTCCTTGACCATCTGTCTCTGTGTGGGTCTCAGTGTCCATCCTTCTTTTGATCTGTTCCCCCTCCTTGAGTATTAGTCCTCCACTTTCTGGGTCTCTTCCTTGGGATTTCTGATTCTCTTTGAATCTCTGGCCCCCGAGTCACCCATTCCCTCTATCTCTTTTTAAAAGTTTTATTGGAGTATAGTTGTGTTACTTTCTGCTACACCGCAAAGCAAGTCAGTTCTACATATATACATACTCACTCTGTTTTAGATTCTCTTCCCATACAGGTCATTACAGAGTACTGAGTAGAGTTCCCTGTGTTACACAGGAGGTCCCTATTAGGTTTTGGGTGTTGTTGTTGTTGTTTTTTTTTTTTTTACTTTTTGGCCACTCTTAGTAGCATGCGGCAGAGAAGGCAATGGCACCCCACTCCAGTACTTTTGCCTGGAGAATCCCATGGACGGAGGAGCCTGGTAGGCTGCAGTCCATGGGGTCGCTAAGAATCGGACACGACTGAGCGACTTCACTTTCACTTTCCACTTTCATGCACTGGAGAAGGAAATGGCAACCCACTCCAGTGTTCTTGCCTGGAGAATCCCAGGGACGGGGGAGCCTGGTGGGCTGCCGTCTATGGGGTCGCACAGAGTTGGACATGACTGAAGCGACTTAGCAGCAGCAGTAGCAGTAGCATGTGGGGTCTTGGTTCCCTAACCAGGGATTGAACCTGAGCCCTCTGCAGTGGAAGCTTGGAATCTTAACCACTGGACCGCCAGGGAAGCCCCTAGTTATCTATTTTATATATGTGTGTGTTAGTAACTCAGTCGTGTCTGACTCTTTCCAACCCCATGGACTGTAGCCTGCCTGGCTCCTCTGTCCATGGAACTCTCCAGGCAAGAATACTGGAGTGGGTTGCCATTCCCTTCTCCAGGGGATCTTCCCAACCCAGGGATCAAATCCAGGTCTCCTGCAATGCAGCCGGATTCTTTACCGGCTGAGCCACCATATAGTAATATATATATGTCCATCTCAATCTCCTAATTTACCCCTCTCCCCTCTTTGGATCTCAGTAACCTCCCTGCTTTCTCTGGGTCTCTGTTCACTCTCGCCACCCTAGGCCTCTATACCCCACTACTGTGTCTCCTTCCCCCCTCCTCTCCCTATGCTCCCTGTCCCCAGCTCTCTCTGGGACTCTATCCCTCTCTCCTTGGGTTTCTGTCTTTCTCACCAGGTTGAGGCTGTATCTGTGTGGATTCGGGTCTGCTTGTCTGGGCTTGCTGGAGCTCCTTGGAGGCCTGTGTAAAGAAACACAATTTCCAGGTTTGGCATTTGTGCTCTCAGAACCCCCTCATTTGTTCCTCAAGGGTTCAGTGAGTACTGTTTACCTATATGAGCCAGGCAGGGCCTAAGACATACTATGTCCCCTTCCTACTTTGAGGAACCTGAAGAACAACCCCAATCTTACTCCCATTTCATCCAAAGAGTAGCAAATTTAAACAACTACAACTCCCATAGGCCCTGTTGCCTCCCCAGTGCATGCTGGGAACTGTCGTCCCCTTTCTTAGCGCGCGCGCACACGTTCACAAACCACACCCCACCAAAAAAGAAAAAAAGAAAAAAAAAAAAAAAAAAAATCCCCTGAATCCCCTGGGGCCCAGGAGTCCATTCAGTCTTCACCTGCAGCAGCAGCTCCTCGAAACGCGACGTCTCAGCGCCCATGGTCTCTGCATCGTTCAGCTCCGGCACCAGCATCTTCGAGTCGGCCATGGCCCTGCAACAGACCTAGGCGTCCTCAGCAACCCCGACGTGGGGGAACCTTCACCGGGAACCGAACTCTGAGGCCTGCTTCCCGGCCCTCAACCGACTCCCGACACCCACAATTCTGTATGAAGATCTGCGAACCTGGCCTGAGACTAATTTCACTCAGACCAGATACTGCGTCAAACCTCTCGGGAGCCAGTATCTCTAGACTAAGTGCCGAATATGTTAATAACAACCCCTCTTCCGGTCTCTGCGTAACAAAGAACTCTGGTAAGCCACACTTCCTACTACCGCAAAGCTCATTCACCAATCCTACAACCGCATTCCTAATCACAGACCAATCCAGTCTAAGTCTGTAGCCACGCCACTATCTCAACCAATCAAAACTAAATATTGGTAGTCACGAAATGACACACTTCCTGTGTGGTTTAAAGCCACACTTCCGCCCCTTCCCGCCAGCCACAGAAGCTACACTTCCGCCCCTTCCCGCAGCCACACCCGGCCAGATTACTGGGCAAAGCTAGCACACTTTTAAAGCCTTAACCTCAATGAAGTGAAAGTCGCTCAGTTGTGGCCAACTCTTTGTGATCCCATGGGCTGTAACCCGCCAGGCTCCTCTGTCCATGGAATTCTCCAGGCAAGAACACAGGAGTGGGTTGCCATTCACTTCTCCAGGGGATCTTCCTGACCCAGGGATCGAACCTGTGTCTCCTGCATTGCAGGTGGATTCTTTACCGTCTGAGCCACCAGGGAAGCCCCTTTACCTCGGTGTCCATCCTAAAAGACTCCTGTCTGATCTCAATCACCTCGTCCTCAAGAGGTAGATTCGATTCTCAAGTAAAGGTATTTCGAACTAAAACCACACTTTCGATCTCCAATATGAACAAGGTGATGGGAAGACACCAATTCGGCCACTCTTCTAAATCTGAAGGCCTCGGAACTATTTGAAGGCACCCATATTTTCGTTCTGGGCTTCCCCGCTGGCTCAGCGGTAAAGAATCAGTCTGCAATGCAGGAGCCGCAGGAGACAGGGGTTCGATCCCTGGGTTGGAAAGATCCCCTAGAGGAGGGCATGGCAACCCACTCTTGTATTCTTGCCAGGAGAACCCCATGAACAGAGGACCCTGGCGGGCTACTGTCCATGTGATCGCAAAGAGTCGGACACGACTGAAGTGACTTAGCACACACATTTTCATTCCTCCGCCTTTGAGCACTGCGCATGCTTCAAACCACTTCCCACGCACAGACCTATAAGCGGAGTAACCGGGTGCTAAGGCGGAGTTACGCCCTGTGTCCTGTAGCTCCGCCCTTTGGGCTAGAGGGGGCGGTGCTGCCCTTCGGACCTCCAGGTTCCTTCGGGCAGAGAGCCCCGCAGTCCGTGGAAAAAGGTCTGAGAGAGTGATGGCTGCGACGCGGACAGCATCGCGGGCCTGCGAGATCTTCACGACACTGGAATACGGACCGGCACCGGAGAGCCACGCATGCGCACTGGTGAGGGCTTGCCTGGATCCGCGCTGCCTATCCCCCTTCGCGGTCTTCAGGGCCCAGTTTTGCGCGCGGACTCCCGTGATCCACCGCGGCAGCTCAGCAGCTCCGCCCCCTCGGCTCCCGCTGCTTCTCAGGATCCAGGCTGGAGGGCGTTCCCTTGGCCTTTGACGGTTGTTGTGTCTTTGCCGGTTAGTCTGTTCTCGCGAGTCTTCGTGCCTGTTCTGTTCCACGCCCAAAGACTCAGTGTACCGCTTCTCCGAGTCTTCAGAATCCGTCCAGTGGGTCCTGTCGTTTTTCAGGGTCCCCTCAGAACCTCCTGTGATCCCCGCGGACTCAGAATTCCTGTGGCGCTCAGAATTCTGAGGGCGCTCAGAGCCTGGGTAGATTTCCTGTGATTCCTCAGAACATCCTGTGGCTCCCGGGGTCCTAGAATTCCAGGAGGAGGTCTCCTTTGACCATCTGGAGACCTCCAAAGAGTCCCCGGAATTCCTTAGCCATCACTTCAATACTTGTGAAGTTTCTATAGTCTCAGGAACTCTCAGAACCCCAGGATATATCAGAACTTCCTATAATTACCTTCGACCCCGCAAAATAATCTCGTGGGGCTCCAGTGATCCCTCAAGAGTCCCCCAGAACGCTCTTGGGGTTCCCTGTATAAGTAGTGAAAGTCGCTCAGTCATATCCGACTCTGCGACCCCATGGACTATACAGCCCATGGAATTCTCCAGGCTAGAATACTGGAGTGGGTAGCCTTTCCTTTCTCCAGGGGATTCTTCCCAGCCCAAAGATCGAACCCGGGTCTCTCTCCCGCATTGCAGGCGGATTCTTTACCAGCTGACTCACAACAGAAACCCAAGAATACTGGAGTGGGTAGCCTATTCCTTCTGTATCAGTAGAGTGCCTCAAATTTTCTATACAGGTCCCTCAGAATCCCCCACGGAGCCATCCTGATCTCATAGGGCCCTCTGGCACCCACGTGTGAGAAGCTTGGGCTTCTCTGGAGGGAAAGAGGAAGAGGTTAGAACAGTGGTTCACATACGTGGAAGAAGATAAGACCAGAGCCTGGTGTGGGCTGTAGAGATGGGGAGGAGGGGATGAGGCAGAGATGCAGGAGGAACAGGGTTTGAGATACTGAGAGGGCAAGGACAATGCCTCGTGTCTGGCCCTGTCCTTGTCCTCCCACCTCACCCAGGAAGAGTAGGGTCGCAGAAAGGTTGGGCTTGGTTATCACATAGCTATGATGAGAGGGACCTGGGGACAGCCTTGGGTCATGTGCAGGAGTCAGATACTGCCTGTGCCTGGGCCTCAGATCTGGAGACAGGGAGCTCACAGAAGAAAGAGAATTGAACAGTGGGAATGATAAGATTATTTAGAAATGTAGTGCAGGGCTTCCCCGGTGGCTCAGCGGTTAAGAATCTGCGTGCAGTGCAGGAGACATGGGTTTGATCCCTGGGTCAGGAAGATCTCTGGAGGAGGAAATGGCAACACACTCCAGTATTCTTGCCTGGAAAATCCCATGGACAGAGGAGCCTGGTGGGCTACAGGGCATAGAGTTGCAAAGAGTCGGACATGACTGAAGTGACTGAGCACGCCACAGTGTAGACTCAAATAAGTGGATCTGGGATGGAATACAGAGAATTCCCACACTTGGAGGTTGGTTAGAGATAGACTATCCTGAAATAGTAATAATGGCATAATACTCAATAAATTGCTTATATTTGTTGGGTGCTTTCTATGTTCCAGCCTCTGTGCTTAGCAAGTGCTTAGTCACTCAGTTGTGTTCAACTCTGCGACCCCATGGACTACAGCCCACCAGGCTCCTCTGTCCATGGGGATTCTCCAGGCAAGAATACTGGAGTGGGTTGCCATGCCTCCTCTAGGGGGTCTTCCCAACCCAGGGATCGAACCCAGGTCTCCCACATTGCAGGCGGATTCTTTACCGACTGAACCACCAGGGAAAGCCCTGTGCGCAGCATGATATCATTTAATCCCCAAAACAGTTGTGAAAGGGGATTATTGTCATTTAGTGATAGCACACAGAGGCTTAAAGAGGTAAGTAATAGGCTGATGGTCAACACAGCTTAAATGTCAAACTGAGATTTGAACCTGAACCCTGGATTCCAGAGTCCATGGGCCCCCACAACTCTCACCACCACCCCCCTGCTGCCCTGCAGCTCAACCTTACAATCTGTGGACCAGATTCAACCAGCTAACATGTTTTCTTTGGCCTGAACTTTATTTTTTTAAAATGTGCATTAGTGGACAACTAATTTCAAGTAAACATCCGGGATTCCAGCTTCTCTTGAAAATAAAATTCCAAAGTTTGGCAACCTTTGGCTCACATTCCCTGACAAATACCATCTGGATCCAATAGCTAACCGTCTTTTTAGACAAGTCCTGAGTTCTTAGTCTCTACCAGTGGCCTTTTCTCACCCCAGCATGGCCTGCCAGGACCTTGTGGAACATTCTTTCCAGGTTTTGTTTTTCTTTGGGGGTGGAATTTTGCAAACTTTCACAGAGGACTTAAATTATGAACTCTAATTCACCCATCACTCAATGTCAACAGTCATCCAGTGTTGTAGCTCTTTGTTTTCTCTTTTTTTTCCTGGAGTGATTTAAAACCCGATGACCTGTTAACTTCTCATAAATATTTGAATCTTCATTCCTAACAGATAAGGACTCATTTTGCAACATAACCACCAGGCCATTTTCACATTAGCAACATGAACAGTCATTCTTTAATATTGTCTAGTGTCCAACTCATGTTCACACATCCCCAGCTTTTTCCAAAATGTGACTTTCCATGGGGGCCTTTGAATTTGGAACTTCTGAATTTTTACTTTACTTAAAAATTGTTTAAAGAGAAATGAGGGCATTTCCCTGGTGGTCCCATGGTTAAGACTTTGTGTTTCCACCACAGGGGCTGTGGGTGCAATCCCTGGTCGGGGAACTAAGCCTGGCATGCTGCATGGGATGACAAAAAATAAATAAATAAGAATAATAATATTTTTTAAAGAAGAGAAAAACGAGGACTTTCCTGGTGGTCCAGTGGCTAAGCTTCTGTGCTTCCAATGCAGGGGGTGTGGGTTCAATCCTTGGTCAGGGAACTAGATCCCACATGCTACAACTAAAGATCCTGCATGCCAAATAAAGATAGAAGATCCCACTTACCACAACTGAGACCCAGTGCAGCCAAGTAAAGAATTTTTTAAATCTTATTAATTATAAAAAAAAGTAAACAAAATGAGAAGGCCTACCTGGTAGAGTAAGAGAAAATCAGGAGACTGAGGCATTGGGGATGCAAAGAGAAAACAGTCTGCAGAAAGAAAAAAGTAGGAAGGATATCTTAGATTTAGCAAGCATTTGGGGAAGACAGGACCAGGGAGAGAAAGAAACAGGGAGCAGAGATGGTGAAATGCAGTAAAATTAATAGAAAGTCTTAAGTAAGTGCCCTTCTGAGCATATGACACATAGTGATCCATTTAATTCTCACCACTGACCTGTGACATAGGGAGGGACTGATTATCCCCATCTTCCAGATGGGCTAGCCAAGGCCCGAGTATTATAAGATCCAGGCTAAGAGTGCCCTCACACAGGAAGATGTGGAAGCCACCTGGCTTAAAAGTCCCACCTCCCAAAGAGACCCTGTAGCAGTGGTACAGTCATTAGACATTGCTTCCAGGGTCCTGGCAAGGGACGTGTCCAGCATAAGAATGCGGAGCACTCCAGCAACGCTCGATTGTTGTTGTTGTCCTTGTTGTCCCGTTGCTAAGTTGTGTCTGACTCTTTGTGACCCTTGCTCAAACTCATGTCCATTGAGTTGGTGATGCTGTCTAATCATCTCACCCTCTGCTGCCCCCTTCTTCTGTTGCCCTCGCTCTCCCGGCATCAGGATCTTTTCCAGTGAGTCGGCTTTTCACATGAGGTGGCCAAAGTATTGGAACTTCAGCATCAATTCTTCTGGATTGCTTTCCTTTAGGAGCGACTGGTTTGCAAGGAGTGATCTTTGGCACCCAATCTTCTTTATGGTCCAACTCTCTCATCCGCATGTGACTGCTGGAAAGCTTTGACTTTGACTTCCGTATAGCTCTGACTATTCGACTTTTGCTGGCAAAGTGATGTCTCCCACTGGATTTTTATGGTCTATTCCCAGTTTTCCCAGTCCAGGTGTAGTGGATCAGTCAAGGGTCAATGTTGTCTAGAAATATAACTAATTTTATCAGATTTCCAGGGAAATCATTTCTTTTTTTTTTTTTTCTTTTTAGCTGCATCGGGATCTTAGTTCCCTGACTAGGGAGCAAACCCATATTAGAAATGCAGATGCTTAACCACTGGACCACCAGGGAAGTTCTAGTCATTTCTATTCAAGAAGGTCATTTCTCCATGGAGAAGAAAAAGTTTTATTAATGCTTTGTTCACATTCTCCATGTGTAGAAGTCAATAGGACATCCTTCATACACTGCTGGTGGGAAATGTAAAGTGGTTGCTATAGTAAACAGTTTGATGTTTCCTGCATAAGTTACTCTGAACATTGCTATATGATCCAGCAGCTCTGGGGTACATATACCCAAAAGAAGTACACAGGTATTCAAAGACTTGTACATGAATGTTCACAGCAGTACTATTCACAATAGCCAAAAGGCAGAAAATAACCCAAATGGCTATCAACTGATGAGTAGATAAACCAAATGCCATCACTCCAGACAATGGAATATCATATCAAAAAAAAAAAAAAGCTTGAGCTGAATAAAAGTGAAAATACAACATATCAACTTAAAAAAACAGAATTTAAAAATGGTGAATTTAATGTTTTAAAGTGGTAAGGAACCTGTCTGCCAATGCAGGAGATATAAGAGATGCAGGTTCGATCCCTGGCTTGGGATGATCCCCTGGAGAAGGTCACGGCAACCCATTCCAGTATTCTTGCCTAGGGAATCACATGGACAGAGGAGCCTGGCAGGCTATGATCTGTGGGGTCACAAAGACTGAGTGATTTATCACACATATATATTTATATGTATTTTCTTCCTACACAGGAAAATAACTGATGAGGTAAAGGGGGCAGATATTCCTCTCCCAGAGGACTCTGGGTAGGGGTCCAGCTCCCCCAGCCACCTCTCAGATCCCTTTCCTAACTGTTTCCACCTCCCCCAGGCCTGGTTGGACACCCAGGACCGGCACTTGGGTCACTATGTTAATGGACAGTGGTTAAAACCGGAACACAGGAGTTCAGTGCCTTGCCAGGATCCCATCACAGGTATATGATGTCCCCCAGACGTGGGAGGGAGAGGTATCTATGGCCCCAAGTGTCCCCACCAACAACACACCAGTCCCTTTGCTCACGGCCCTGAGGGCAGGGAGCAGCTGGTGGGAGAAGAAGGCTGAGATTTCTGGCTCCCTTTGATAACAGTCTTCCTAGCTATGGTCCTAAGCCCCTGTGGACACTTTTGAAGTTGCTGTCTCATAAAATCCCATCCTTGCCTGTGGGCAGACCTATGTAGATTTATCTCCATTTGTCAGATGATAAAACTGAGACCCAGAGTGGGGCGGGGGACCAGCTTTACTGCCTTGGGCTACTCCTGGGCTCCAGAAATGTCAGCCCCCTCCAGTTCTGACAAAGGCTCCCCCCACCTTCCAACTGGGTCCCCCCATTCATCTCCCTAGGAGAGAACTTGGCCAGTTGCCTGCAGGCTCAGAGCGAGGATGTGGCAGCAGCTGTGGAGGCTGCCAGAGCCTCATTGGAGAACTGGAGCACGCAACCCGGAGCGATTCGGGCCCAACATTTGACCAGGTGATGCACTCGAGGTGTGGACCCCAGGGGATGGAGACGGATTTGAGAACAAAGACTCTTCCCCAACATCACACTGAATTCATTGGCAGCTCAGGCTCATGTTCCCAGCTTGCCTTTGAGCAGCTGAAACATCCATTTCCCACTGTTTGCTGAGATTTGTAATGACAAAGCCTGATTCCCTGAATATCCTTGGGACTCTTCAGGGCACAATTTCTCAACAGCTCCTTGGGGCTGGTGAAGCCCCCAAAACCGTTTTTTGGGTTTTTTAAATATTTATTTATTTGGATGTGTCGGGTTTTAGTTGTAGCATGATGAGTGTGTGCTAAGTTGCTTCCGTCGTGTCCAGCTCTTTGTGACCCTATGGACTGTTGCCTGCCAGGCTCCTCTGTCCATGGGATTCTCCCAGGGAAGAATACTGGAGTGGGTTGCCATGCCCTCCTCCAGGGGATCTTCCCCACCCAGGGACTGAACCCACGTCTCCTGCAGCTCCTGCATTGCAAACTGATGCTTTACCACAGAGCCACCAGGGCATGTGGGATCTTTAGTTGTGTCATGCAAACTCTTAGTTGCGGCATATGGGACCTGGTTCCTTAATCAGGGATTGAATCTGGGCCCCCTGCACTGGGAGTGCAGAGCCTTAACCACTGGACCACCAGAGAAGTCCCACTCCAAAACACTCTTGGGGAAGTTAGAGACAAAGATGCCATTTCCCCAAAGAACAACTGAGATTCGAGGTTAAGCTTTCATTTCCTGGCACCTTTGGGGGAGGTGGCCAAGATCTTTACACAGCAACCTGAGGTTTTGAGTATTTCCCAGATTACATTTCTCATAAACCTTTGGTGCCCTCCACCCCTGGTAAATAGTGTGGGGATGCCCCAAGGGCTCCTGGGAACTATAGTTCAGGGACACAGCCTGTGTTCCAAGACTCTACCTGGCCAAGGGGCGGTGGGAAATGGGCATTCCCTGCTGCCTGCTCCACAGGCTGGCCAAGGTGATCCAGAAGCACCAGCGGCTGCTGTGGACCCTGGAGTCCCTGGTTACTGGACGGGCCGTTCGAGAAGTTCGAGACAGGGATGTGCCCCTGGCCCAGCAGCTGCTCCAGTACCACGCAGTCCAGGCGCACACCCAGGAGGAGGCGCTGGCAGGCTGGGAGCCCATGGGTGAGCCGCAGGAGTTCCAGCCCCTAGCCCCCACCGCCCTCGCCCTCCCCCCGGGGCCTGTGCCCAGTCTCCTCTGTTCCTGCAGGAGTGATTGGTCTCATCCTGTCCCCCACCTTCCCCTTCCTGGACATGATGTGGAGGATTTGCCCTGCACTGGCTGTGGGTAAGTGGTCGGTGGGGTCTGGATCCCGGGTCTGAGGGAGGAGGGGCTGGGGCCCTGGATCCTGGGTCTGGGGAGGAGGGGCTGGGGCCCTGGATCCTGGGTCTGAGGGAGGAGGGGCTGGGGGTCTGGACTCCTGGGTCTGAGGGAGGAGGGGCTGGGGGGTCTGGATCCTGGGTCTGAGGGAGGAGGGGTTGGGAGTCTGGACTCCTCGGTCTTGAACTACCTACTTCCCCCAGGCTGCACTGTGGTGGTCCTGGTGCCCCCAGCCTCCCCGACGCCCCTCCTCCTGGCCCAGCTGGCAGGGGAGCTAGGCCCATTCCCAGGAATCCTCAATGTGATCAGCGGCCCTGCCTCCCTGGGGCCTGTTCTGGCTGCCCAACCTGGAGTCCAGAAGGTGGCCTTCTGCGGAGCCATCGAGGTATCTTGGAGGCGGGGGGGCGGGGCCATGGCTGGGGAGGGGCCAGCATGCTCCGCCCCCTGCTGAAGGCTGTGCGACACCCCTAGGAAGGACGCGCCCTACGGCGGACCCTGGCAGGCTGGGTTCCCGAGCTGGGACTGGCATTGGGGGCTGAGTCGCTGCTGCTGCTGACGGAAGTGGCGGATGTGGACTCGGCCGTGGAGGGTATCGTGGATGCAGCCTGGTCTGACCGCAGCCCGGTGAGACTCCTGCGCCCGTGGGCCCCCCATCCTGGGGGCTGGGCATGTCCGTCACCAGAGCTTGGGGCCGCCTGTCTTCTTTCATTTTAATTTTCAGTTCTTTATGGCTCCAGACTCTTCTATCTTTACACCATCGCTTGTGCCAGACATCGCCCCTCAAGCTTCTGAGTCTCCACGTTCCTGCCTCTCCCGGTCCTGCAGATGAGGGGGCTCTGTGTCTATCTTTCATTGTTACTTTAGTCGCTGAGTCGTGTCCAGATCTTTGCGACACGATGGACTGTAGCCCGTCAGGCTCTTCTGTCCATGAGGTTTCCCAGGCAAAAATATTGGAGTAGGTTGCCATTTCTTCCTCGAGGGGATCTTCCCAACCCAGGAATCGAACTCATGTCTCTTGTGTCTCCTGCACTGGCAGACGGGTTCCTTACCACTGAGCTACCTGGGAAGCCGCTATTGTTCTTTAGGACTCTTCCTTTTTCTAAGTGTCCACGTCCTAGATTTCTAAGCTCTCTGTTCACTCTGCGTCACCAGCTTTCTGTAACTCCACATCCTGCCTAGGGTTTGGAGCCTCAGGGAGTCTCCAGGGTCCTTGGCCTCTTCGACCAGACCCTCCTCTGACCTTTACATGATGTCCCCCCATCTTGGCCCTCTGTGGGTCTGTGGCCCATCCACGTGGGCCCTGAGTTAGTCCACTCTGACACCTCCCTTCTCCTAACAGGGGGGCCTCAGGCTCCTCATCCAGGAGGCTGTGTGGGATGAGACGATGAGGCGGCTCCAGGAGCGGATGGGGCGGCTGCGCTGCGGCCACGGGCTAGACGGGGCCGTGGACATGGGAGCCCGGGGGGCTGCCGCCCGTGACCTGGCGCAGCGCTACGTGAGCGAGGCCCAGAGCCAAGGTGCACAGGTGAGCTGGGGTACAGACTCTGGAGTTCCGGAGGAGGAGGGGCCTGAGAGCTCACTCCTGGGCCTGGGGGAGGAGGGGCCGGGGGCCTGGACCCCTGGGTCTGAGGGAAGAGGGGCTGGGGGTCTGAGTCCTGGTTCCCTGGGGAGGAAGAACCAGAAGGGACTGGCAGGTCTTTTCCTCTTTCTCCCAGGTCTTCCAGGCTGGCAGTGAGCCCTCAGACAGCCCATTCTTCCCCCCGACTTTGGTCTCTGATCTGCCTCCAGCCTCCCCATGTACCCAGGCAGAGGTGAGCCCTTTAGGTCCCAAAGGCCCTACTCCGTCCACCCATCTTCTGCTGGGCATGGGCAGCAGCAGCACACAGAGGTCGCCGGGATGGCCATTTGGACTGGGTCTGGGGGCTGCTAGCTGTGGACCCCTAAGGTGTCATGGGGTGTTGGAGGGAGGGACCAGCCAGGCCCTCTGAGCCCCTCTGTCACCCCCTCCAGGTGCCATGGCCTCTGGTGGTGGCCTCCCCCTTCCGCACAGCCAAGGAGGCCCTGGCTGTGGCCAACGGGACGCCCCGTGGAGGAAGTGCCAGCGTGTGGAGTGAGAGACTGGGGCAGGCCCTGGAGCTAGCCTACGGGTCAGTGGACGCCTGCTGGGGCACACAGGGGGTCTGCTGGGAGGCCCCAGCTTCCGTCTCCATGTCTTCCCCCTCTGTGGGTCTCTCCCATCATCCCATCCTCACCTCTCTGACTCACCACCCCCCCAACTTTCTACGTTTCTCTCTGATGTCTCCTGCTTCCCACAGGCTCCAGGTGGGCACGGTCTGGATCAATGCCCATGGCCTCAGGGACCCTGCAGTACCCATGGGTGGCTGCAAGGAGAGCGGGTCTTCTTGGCATGGGGGGCAAGATGTGAGTAACCACCTCCCTGCATGGCACCACCCCTTCATCTACCTTGTGCCCATCTCACGGCCTCTTGACACTGCCCCTCTCCCAGGGTCTGTACGAGTATCTGCGGCCTTCGGGGACCCCTGCCTGGATTCCCTACCTGTCCAAGACTCTCAACTATGACGCCTTTGGCCTTGCTCTTCCTTCAACCCTACCAGCTGGACCTGAAACAGGGTGAGCTAGTGTAGGGACTACAACTCCCAGAATTTGTGGAGGGTGGAGGGGAAGAGGGGAAGAGGGGATCCTCCCTGGACTGAAGGGAGGGTCTTTAGGGCCATGGAGGAGGGGGTCCCTGAGTCCCGCTGAGAATTGCTTTCTGAGTCTTAACAGCCTCACCCCCAGCTGCCAGGCCTGACAAGAGTCTCAGTTCCGCTCAATTAAGTTCTGTGCTCCCCCAGAGATTCACGGGGCCAGGAGTGCGGGGTCCTGCAGAGGCTCGTGGGAGCCGGAGTGGTCCATCCAGGGAGGGGTGAGGGTGGGTTCTGGGCAGGGGCGGCCCTGACCCATCCCCACCCCTCATCCTCCTGCAGCCCAGCACCCCCCTATGGGCTCTTTGTGGGGGGCCGTTTCCAGGCTCCTGGAGCCAGGAGTTCCAGGCCCATCCGGGATTCACAAGGCAGTCTCCAGGGCTACGTGGCTGAGGGCGGAGCCAAGGATATCCGCGGTGCTGTGGAGGCAGCTCACCAGGCCGCCCCCGGGTAAGTCGGAAGGGGGAGGCGGGGTGCATTGCTTGAGATAGGCCAGGGGTCATGGGGTGTTAGAGGACAGGGTCTGAAACCCCAGGGCTGGACTCCAGGATGCGGAATCTGAACTCTCAGAGCTGACAGGATGTTTCCAGCCCCTCACTTTCCTCCCTGGGCAGACGGGCAGTGGGGCCTGGATCAACAGGCTAGGGCCTGTGAACAGAGGTGGGGCACTGGGAAGAGCCAGGATGAGGAAGCCAACCCCCAGTGTGCACGGTCGCGTCCGCCCACAGCTGGATGAGCCAGTCCCCAGCGGCCAGAGCGGCCCTGCTGTGGGCCCTGGCGGCTGCGCTGCAACGCCGAGAGCCCAACCTGGTCTCAAGGCTGGAGAGGCACGGCGTGGAGCTCAAGGTCGCCAAGGCGGAGGTGGAGCTGAGCGTGAAGCGGCTTCGGGCCTGGGGGGCCCGGGTCCAGGCCCAAGGCTGCGCCCTGCAGGTGAGAGGGGTCTGTGGGCCGGCAGACAGAGCAGGCAGTCTGGAGTGGGGTCAGAGCAAGGGGTCCGCAAAGAGCCAGACTGGAGGTCCAGTGGCTCTCTGGAGCCTGCTGGTGGGACCATCTATGGGACAACTCCTTTGGGAAACAGTTTGGCACTTTCTTAAAAAATTAAATATACTTTAAACATGATTCCTAGGTATTTATCTAAATGCAATTTCTAGGTTTTATCCCAAGAAAAATAAACACATGTATCCATACAAAGACTTATGCACAAATATGTATAGCAGTGTTACCCACAGTAAACCAAAAGAGGAGTCCAAATGTCCCCCGTAGGTGAACAGAGAAAGAAATTGTGGTCCATCCATACCATAAGGACTTCCCTAGTGGTCCAGTGGTGAAGACCCTGGGCTTCCAATGCAGGAGGTGCATGTTTGATCCCTTTCAGGGAACTAAGATCCCACATGCCATGTGACGCAATTAAAAGATTTAAAAAAAAAAATCTTTTTTTAAGGCATCCATGCAATGGGGTCCTACTCACACTCAGGAAGGAACAAGTTACAGCATGTGTGAAGCTTAAAATGGTTATGCTGAATGAAAGAAGCCAGATAAGAGAGTACAGACTGTATGATTCTATATCTAGAAAATCCTAGAAAACACACACTCATTTATAAAGAGAAAGCAGATCACTGGTTGTCTGAGGACAGAGGCAGAGGGTTCAAGTAGAGGCAGGAAGGAAGGGTTATCTAGGGGTACAAGGAAATTTGGGGGGTGACGCTCATTATCTTGATTGTGGTTGTTGGTTTTGTGGGTATATACATATATCAGAACTCATCAAATTGTGCTCTTTAAAGTGTGTGCAGTTTAGGTGAATTCCCTGGCGGTCCAACGGTTAAGGCGTCCTGCTTCCAATGCAGAGGGTGCGGGTTTGATCCCTGGTTGGGGAACTCAGATCCCACATGCCTCGAGGTGGTGGAGCCAGAAAAATAAAAGTGTGTGCCGTTTAGTGATAGTCAATTATTAATATAGTCAGGAAAACCTTAAAACACATACACACACACACACATGCAAACAAGCCCATAGGCCAGGTTTTGAGATCTGTACACATGTTAACCGGAGAAGGCAACGGCACCCCACTCCAGTACTCTTGCCTGGAAAACCCCATGGACGGAGGAGCCTGGTGGGCTGCAGTCCATGGGGTCACTAAGAGTCGGATACAACTGAGCGACTTCACTTTCACTTTTCACTTTCATGCATTGGAGAAGGAAATGGCAACCCACTCCAGTGTTGCCATTGAAAGTGAAGTCACTCCAGTGTTCTTGCCTGGAGAATCCCAGGGATGGGGGAGCCTGGTGGGCTGCCATCTATGGCGTCGCACAGAGTCGGACACGACTGAAGTGACTTAGCAGCACACATGTTAACTCATTCTATCCTAACAGCAAATCTCTGAGGTAGGCACTATTATTATACTCATTTTAAAGGTGAGTGACTGAGGCACAGAGAGGTTAAGTAATTCACCCAAGGTCACACAGCTGATGTGAATGTCTACATTATGATGATTGGAATTGTCATGGAGAAGCAAACTGGGGGTGAGAGGAGAAAATGGGCCAGTGATAGAGAAGGTTGGAGGAGGGTAGTCAGCTCCCCTGCTCTGCCCTTGACCTCCTTCCCGTCCCTGCAGGTCGCAGAGCTGAGAGGCCCCGTGCTTCGGCTGCGGGAGCCGCTGGGCGTGCTCGCGATTGTGTGCCCGGACGAGTGGCCCCTGCTTGCCTTCGTGTCTCTACTGGCCCCTGCCCTGGCCCACGGCAACACTGTGGTCTTGGTGCCCAGTGGGGCCTGTCCCATCCCTGCCTTGGAGGTCTGCCAGGTACAGTTGCGCGCCTGCCTGCCGCTGCTCCCAGCAGCCTGGGGAGCAGCAGAGGGGATGAAAGATGTCCCATGGCTTGCAGGAGCTCAGATCTCACCCCACCCCCCTTGGTAACCATGTAACCCACATCCTGGTACCTGAGCCTTCAGTCCTTGTGGTCCCAGTGATGGTTCTCTCCAGACTGTGAGCCTTTATCAGTCATGACCCCAGTCCTGACCCCAGTCATTCCTGCCACGACCCCCATGGCCACTCCCTAGATGCTCACTGCTCACCCTCCCGACTGCCCCCAGTGTCTCTGACTCCCTTCCTCCCAGCCCTGGATGACCCATTCTCCCATCCGCTAGGAGATGGCCACCTTACTGCCAGCGGGCCTCGTGAATGTGGTGACAGGAGACCGGGACCACCTAACCCGCTGCCTCGCCTTGCACCAGGACATCCAGGCCCTGTGGTATTTCGGATCTGCCCAGGTACTTTTTGTTTTGCCATCTCCAGTGTCTTAAACTTCACCAACAAACTCTACCTTTTCTGGGATCCTGGCTGCACCCCCTTAGAGTTCCCATTGCTAAAGGGGAGAAACTTCTTGGCAGCTAGGTTCTGAGGTCCTGCCCCTTTAGAGCCCCTGTTACTAAGGAAGAGGATCTCCTTAACAACAAGGGCCTGATGCCCAGCCCAAAGACCTACTCTCATTGGACAACCCATTGCTAAGGACCACACCCTAGCAGCAGAGTCAGAAGCCTACAGTCCACCCTCTTGGTCTCCTGATAGTAACAGATGGAAACTCCTCGTCAACAGTTACCGCTGGCCCCATCCTTTTGAGTGTGGGCTGTTACGGAGAGAAAGTTCCACAGCCATAAAGGTCAGCCTTGTTTCTCTCAGCATCTGGAAGGTTTGCTTGCTGGGAGCTGAACTTTCTAGCCACAGAGCCTAGGTCAAGGGTCAAGCCTGTCTTCTGTAATAGCCCTTGTTGCCAAGGAAGCATGTGCTTAGCAACCAAGCCAGTAGATATGCTGACCATGCCTCTCTGCCTCTCCCCACACCAGGGCTCCCAGTTTGTGGAGTGGGCCTCAGCAGGAAACCTCAAGCCGGTGTGGGTGAACAGAGGCTGCCCACGGGCCTGGGATCAGGAGGCTGAGGGGGCAGGCCCGGAGCTGGGGCGGCGGGCAGCACGGACCAAGGCCCTATGGCTGCCCATGGGGGACTGATTGCCCAGCACTCCCACTCCATCTCGGACAGAGAAGACATGGACCCCAACTGACGCCAGACATCTGGAACTTGCCTTAGTATGGTTCCCGTGCCCTCCAATAAACTCTGACCAATCTTGGCTGTGCTTCTGAGGGGAGGATGGGAGGAAATAGCAACTTCTGGCCTATTGAGGCCATTTCATTCAGAGACTCAGCAGCCCTGTGGGCTGGCTCCAGGACAACGCAGTGCTTGTGAAACAGATAAAGGGGACGCAGAAGCTTTGGACAGGGCTCTAGGGACTCTTGTCTCTTCTCGTCTTTTCCATCCAGTGGCTCCTGCTCCCTGGCTTTCTCTAAGTATGCCTTGCCTCAAAATCTGTGATGTGCTGGTGTAAAGTAAACTGCAAACACACACACAAAAGCAATTATACTCCAAAAAGAATAGTAAAATACAGTGGCTTTCTGGAATAAAATAAAATCCCTGGTGAGTAACTTTGGCCAATGTCCATGGTGTGAAATCTACTGTGTCAATCTTAAGTTCCAAATGATTGAACCGCTGGCTGACGACTCCTGAATTTTTTAACAGTCAGCTCCTATGAGCCACTCCAGCATACTACTGTTTTGAGAATTCCTTTTTTTTTAAAAAAATATTCTCTTATGTTTTCATACAGTGTTTTTTTTTTTTAATTTTTTAAAAATTATGTATATTTATTTTTGGTTGTGCTGGGTCTTCAGTTACTACATGCAGGCTTTCTTTAGTTGCAGTGAGCAAAGGCTATTCTCTGTTGCGGCACACAGGCTTCTCACTGCGGTGGCTTCTCTTGTTGCGGAGCACAGGCTCTAAGCTCACAAATGAGCTTCAGCTGTGGCTCACAGGCTCAGTAGTTTGGTGCATGGGCTTTATTTGCTCCGGGCCATGTGGAATCTTCCTGGACCAGGGATTGAACCCGTGTCCCCTGCATTGGCAGGCAGATTCCTATCCACTGTACCACCAGGGAAGAAGTCCTCTTTGAAGATTCTTTTTGATGCAAGGAACCCACTCACACTAACTTAGGATAAAAGGGCATTTTTTGGACGGCTACAGAGATACGGAAAATAGGGCAAGACACACAGGTCCTAAGAACCTGAATGCAAGCAGGAAGTGTATTCAGGTCTGGTCTCTGGGTCACGTGATCTCTTGGGTCTCGTATCTGTCGATCTACTTATTCTAAATCCTTCTAGCCATGTGACTTTAGGAAAGCTTCTTAACCACTCTGAGGCTTGGTTTCCTCATCTGTAAACTGGGGCTAATAGTTCCAAGCTCACTGGGTAGATTCTGTGATGGGTATGCAAACATGCTGTTAGGGGTTGATTTTGTCCTGGAGCAAATGGAAACGGACACCTTCTATCAGCAGTTGGCTAAAGCTGGGCAGAATAAATCACCTCTCCCAGAATCTGGATTTTAGACAGGAAAGACACAAGGAACATCTTGGAGGAAAGTCCCTGGAAGGCTGTAGTTCCTCTGAGGTTTGATAACAGCTTCCTCCCGGATTCTATGGGCTGCCTCAGTGACCTTCCGATTAGTCCTGAGGCTTTAATTAGTCAAGGCCAACTACAGCAGGTCTCCATAACCCCAACAAAGACCACAGAGGACAATGAATGCCACAGGTGTCTACTAGTGGTCCAATCATCTCTGGCCAAGAGGCAAGAGCTCCTGGTTAAGACAGCCATCTAGTCAGTCAGCAAAAATCAGTTGAGCGCCTGCTGTGAGTGGGGTGCTGGGGACAGCCATGAACGAGACAGAGCTTACTTAGCCTCATGAGCTCATGTAGTGGATGAGAGGCGCATTCACTTCCTGTCAGTGCTGTAACGGCGACCACAAGATAGTGGCTTAAATAAAACAATGCAAATGTATTATCTTAGAGCTCCAGAGATCAGAAGGCTGCAGTGGGTCTCACTGAGCCAAAACCAAGCAAGGTGTTAGGACTTCCCTGTGGTCCAGTGGCTAAGATTCCAAGCTCCCGGTACAGGGTGACTGGGTTCAATCCCTGGTCAGGGAACTAGATCCCACATGCTGCAACGAGGATGTGGTGCAGTCAAATTATTTAAAATAAAATGAAGATGTCAGCAGGGGCTGGGAATTTGTCTCAAGGGCACTTGGGAGCCAGAGAGAGTTTGTAAACAGAGGAGAGGTGGGCTCAGCTCGGGTTAAAAGACACACAGACATGACATACGGTGACAGGTAAAGTACTATAGAGTAGAAGCAGCTCGGGGCACTCTGGGAGCCCAAAGGAGACACCTTTCCCAACTTAAGTGTGTGTGTGTCTGTCTGTATATGAAGTGAGGATGAGAGATGGCAGGAATCTCCACAAGGCAATTGCCATCCTCATTGAGTTTTTCCCCCGGCTTTATGGAAGTATGATTGACAATTAAACATTGTATATATCAGTAGTTCAAGTCTACAATGGGATTTTTTAATGCACTGTGAAATGAGTATCACAGTTAACACATCTGTCACCTATTTGTGGTGAGGACAAAAGATCCACTCTCAGCTACTTCTCAGTATATAATCCAATCTTTTTTTTTTTTTTTTTTTTTGCCGCACTGCCTGGCATATCGGATCTTAGTTCCCCAATCAGGGATTGAACCCACACTCACTGGACCATCAGGGAAGTCCCTATTTTTTATTTTTTGAGGGACCTTCACACTTTTTTCCATAGTGGCTGTACCAAGTTACCAAGCTCCACAATCCCCTCTCCAACATTTATTTATTTTATTTATTTTGGCTGTGCTGCTTGGCTTGTGGGATCTCAGTTCCCTGACCAGGGATTGAACCTGGACCCCAGCAGTGAAAGCACCAAATCCTAACCACTAGACCACCAAGGACCTCCCCCTCTCTGTCATAACCTGTTAGCCAACCTAACAAGTTATGTGAGGTGATAATCTCACCATGGCTCTGATTTGTATTTCCCTAATGAATAGTGATTGCATTGAGCCTTGAAGGGCAATGAGCATCTAATTAGAAAAGGTGTGGTGGGGGAGGTGGCGGGCAGGGAGCATCCCTGGCAGAGGAAACAGCATGTGCAAAGGCCCAGAGATGAGAAACAGCTTTGAGGGAACTAGCGGCTTCAGTGGTGGCGCCACCAAAATACTTCCTCATCCATGGAACCTATGAATGTGATCTTACTTGGAAAATAATCCTTGAAGATGGAAGTAAGTTAAGGATCTCAAGATAAGATATCCTGGGTTATCCAAGTAGACCCTGTATCTAAATACAAGTTGTTTTTTTTTATAAGAGACAAAAGAGGAGGACTTCCCTGATGGCTCAGTGGTAAAGAATCCGCTTGCCAAGGGGACACAGGTTCAATCCCTGGTCCAGGAAGGTCTTACATGCCATGGAGCAACAAATCCCGTGAGCCACAACTATTGAGCCTGTGCTCTGGAGCCCGGAAGTCACAACTGCTGAGCCCAGGTGCCACAATTACTGAAGCCCAAGTGCCCTAGAGCCTGTGCTCCGCAACGAGAAGCCACCAGTGAGAAGCCCACACACTGCAACTAGAGAGTAGCCTCCGCTCCCTGCAACTAGAGAAAAGCCCATGCAGCAATGAAGACCCAGTGCAACCAAAAATAAATAATTCCAAAAGAGAGACAAAAGAGGAGAGGACGGGGAAGAGAAAAAGCCATGTGAAGTTGGAGACAGAAGTTGAACTCAATTTTTTGCCTCCTTCCCTGAAAGTTGAAGGTGAGAGGTTGGAGATTGGAAGTGAGAAGTTTCAGCCCTCTAGTCATGTGACTGGACTTTCTGGTCCTGCCCAGCCCCCATCCTGAGTCACCTCATTAGTGTAAACTCAGATGTGGTCAGGGAGCCCTTCTTAATAACAGAGACACGCCTATCTGGAAGTTCCAGGGAGTTAGGGGTTGTCACCCAAGAAACAGAGCCCAGGAGCAGGTGCATTATCCAGTATATGACAACAACGCAGAGGGGGCCAGGATCCTTTTGTTCATTCATTTAACAAATATTGATGGAGCACCTGTGAGCCAGTCATGGTTCTAGGTGCTGGAGATCCAGCAGGATAAACAGATACTGTGGTCGTCCTGGAGTTGAAGTCCTAATGGGGACAACTGACAATAAAGAAGATAAATGAACTGCAGTGGTGTGTCAGAAGCTGATAAGTGACAAGGGAGAAAGCAAAGCTCATGTGTGTGGGAGTGCTGGGAGGGGGTTGCGACTTGAAAAAGGTTGGTTGGGGAAGGCTTCACCTTGTGTATTTTTAAAAAAATTTTTTTTGGGGTTGCACTGGGTCTTCATTGCCATGCTCTGGCTTTCTCTACTTGAGGCGAACAGGGGCTCCTCTTCACTGCAGTGCGCGGGCTTCTCATTGCCGTGGCTTCTCTTGTTGCAGAGCATGAGCTCCTGGCACACAGGCTTGAGCAGTTGAAGAAGGCGGGTTCGGTAGTTGCAGCTCACCTTTGCATCGTGTATTTGAGCAAAGACCTGAATGAGATCAGGTTGAGCCATGTGGGTATCTCGGGGAAGGGCATTCCCGACTGAGGGAACAGCCAGTGCAAAGGCCCTGGGGCAGGAATGTGCCTGCCTCAGGCCAGTGTGGCCGGACTGGAGAGAGGCAGGAGGAGAGACCAGCTCTGTTTAGGCCACAATGAGGACTTGGACTTGTGTGGCAGGTGCGCGGGTAAGGGGCCAGCGTGGAGCAGAGGAGGGAGGTGAGGGGACTTAGATCTTCACAGGCTCCCTCAGGCTGCACATGGAGAACAGACTGGCAAGCGAGGGCTGAGGCAGGGAGGCTGGTAGGGTGAGGAGGAAACGATTTTCAGGTGGGTGACGGTGGTGGCAGTGGCGGGGGTGAGATGCGGTGGGATTCTGAACACATTTTGACGATCAGCCAACAAACTTGCTGATGGATCGGACTGTCAGTGGGCGGTGAGAGGCAGACGGAGTCACAGGTCCCCTCCAAGGCTTTGGGCCCGAACACCTGGAAGGTTGGAGCTGTCACTTACTCCCTGTGGAAGGAGATGGGGGTTGGAGAGTGGGGGTGGGGTTTCAAGGCAAAGGTGAAGGGCTCAGGGTGACCTCCTCCTTTCCCGAGCTGCGTTGATTCTAGCCAGAGACAGATCCACGTTGGAGCCCCCGCGCCACATTCACTGTGTCCCACCCGGGCTATCAACCCAAGCTCAGACCCCTTGAGCGTAAGTCCCGCTAAAGCGCCCTCTGCGGCGTCAGCTGCCACCTGTCACCACCAGGTGGCGCCCCTTGCACCAGCCCGATCCACCCCAGCTCACTCTCCCCCCAAAATTTCCTTTCACTTTCGATCTTTGGCTGTCACCCGGCGTGGCCCCTTCCACACCCAGCTGGGGCAAGCCTGGTGCGTGAGGAGAAATGGACTCCGGGTCCCCGAAGGGCGGGGCCGGGGTCCCCCTCCTGGGGCTGAGCGCAGACGGCGGGGGGTCGGGTTCCTGGGTCCCTGGCCTGAGCAGAGTTGCGGGCACCGGACGTCGGAGTTCTTAGAAGGGGAGATGAGGAGTTTTCACCGTAACTGTGCTTTACGCAGGAAGCCCTATAGAGTAGGAGGCGGAAACTTAGCCACATCAAAGGACCGAGGGAGGGGCGGGGAGGTGAAGGGGCGGGCAAGGAAGGGGCTGGGGTGTGGGGGTCCGAGACTTGCTCTTCTGTCCCTTCCAAGATCCGGCCACAGGCATGAAGGGCCCCCGGCAGAAATGGTAGTGCTGGCGCCAGCCTGGAGCCCAACTGTGCGTATCCCTTGGGGTTAAGGTGGGGGAATGGCAGTGTCAAGATGGGCAGAGCTTAGAGGGGAGGTGGACAGAGTTGGGGTGGACACGAGTGGGGAGATGAACAGGGGTGGGGGGAGATGGACAGAGTTGGGGTGGTCAGAAGTGAGCAGATGGACAGAGGTGAGAGAGATGGACAGAGGTGAGAGAGATTGACAGGGGTGGGGGAGATGGACAGGGGTGGGGGAGATGGACAGAGGTGGGGGAGATGGACAGGGGTGGGGGAGATGGACAGAGGTGGGGAGGTGGACAGGGGTGGGGGAGATGAGGAGATGGGCAGGGGTGGGGGAGATGGACAGGGATGGGGGGATGGACAGGGGTGGGGGAGATGGACAGAGGTGGGGGAGATGAGGAGATGGACAGAGGTGGGGAGATGGACAGGGGTGGGGGAGATGAGGAGATGGACAGGTGTGGGGAGATGGACAGGGGTGGGGGAGATGAGGAGATGGACAGGGGTGGGGGAAATTGACACAGGTCGGGGGACGTGGACAGAAGTAGGCGAGATGGACAGGGGTGGGGGGAAGAAACAGGGAGATGGGGGCAAATGGGGAAGATAGGACTCAGATCTAGGGAAAAACAGGAGAGATGAGCATGAAAAGACAGAGGAATGGGCAAAGATGAGAAAATCCTGGGCAGAGGTGAGCAGAAGTGGAGAGAGATGGGCTGAGGTGCGGAGATGGGAGGTGAGACAGACAGGGCGGGCAGAGGAGGGTGAAAACTGGTCAGCACGTGTCCAGAAGCAGAGAGATACAGGGAAAGATGGTCGGAGGTGGGCACACAGGAGCGAAGCGGAGGAGGGGCTGAGAAGCGGGAAAGCTGGAAAGGGGAAAGAGGGAAGAGAGAACAGGGGGCTGCCGGAGGCAGCCTCCACGAGGGAGGGGGGCGTGTGTGGAGTCCATGGAGCCCCCGCCCTGCCCCGCCCGCAGACCTCCCTTCTGCTGCTGCTGTTACTGCTCAGCCCTGGCCTCCAAGGGACCCCCGACTGCTCCTTCCGCCACAGCCCCATCTCCTCCACCTTTGCCATCAAGATCGGCAAGCTGGTGAGCGTCCCTGTTCCCAATCGGAGCCCGAGGTGCTGTCTCTGGCTCTGACTTCCCCCTGTCAAGAGTTTCTGTAGCCCCCTGCCTCCTCCCTCTGGGTTCCCATCCGTCGTCCGTCCCCCTATTCTTGCCCCCTTCGCTATGGGTCTCTGTCCCCCTTTCTCTGGGTCCCCATCTCCCCACCCTGGATCCCTGCCCCCTTCTCTCTGGGTCCCCGCCCCCCCTCTGGGTCCCGGCCCCCCTCTCTCTGGGTCCCCGCCCTCTCTCTCTCTTGGTCCCCGTCCCCTCACTCTGGATCCCCGCCCCCTCACTCTGGGTCCCCGCCCCCTTCTCTCTGGGTCCCCACCCCCTCACTCTGGATCCCCACCTCCTCTTTTTGGGTCCCCGCCCTCTCCCTGAGTCCCCGCCCCCTCTCTCTGGGTCCCCGCCCCTCTTTCTGGGTCCCCGCCCCCTCACTCTGGATTCCCGCCCCCCCCTCTGGGTCCCCGCCCTGCCCTCTCTCTCTGGGTTCCCGCCCCCTTCTCTCTGGGTCCTCGCCCCCTCACTCTGGGTCCCCGCCCTCTCTCTCTGGATCCCCGCCCCCTCACTCTGGATCCCCACCTCCTCTCTCTGGGTCCCCGCCCCCCTCTGTCCCCCCTCTCTGGGTCCCCG